>NW_020289921.1:377737-790043 GCF_003144135.1 Microstroma glucosiphilum | reverse complement strand
ACTATAGATGGATACCAGACCCTCGCAAAGACACTACTCTGCCGTTCCTAACCCTCGCAACGTTGATGACCGAAATGGCAAGGATGAAGACGAAGATCCAGATGCCACGGGGTACAACGGCGTTTGGGTCCCAGTACTCGATGACTATGGAGGCGGCGACGAGCTCCAGAGGCAGCGTGACAAACCAGCCGAACCAATAGTTCCATCCCATGGCAAATCCCCACGCTGGATCCATGAAGCGAGAGCAATAGGCGGCGAAGGAACCTGCCACAGGAAGGGTAGTGGCCATCTCTCCAAGGGCAAGGACCGTACAAGCGAGAAGAACCCCCATGATGATGAAGTCCAGGAGCAGGGAAGCAGGACCACCGGTGGAGAGGGCGCCTCCAGAGCCAATGAAGAGACCGGTTCCAATGGCGCCTCCAAAGGCAATCATTTGCATATGTCTGCCGGTGAGGTTCCTTTTCAGACCACTCTCAGCGGTGGTGAGGCGTCGACCATGCTCATCGACGACGAACTTCTGAGCATTGGCATATTGCTCGTTTCCAAGGTCTCTGACGATGTCAACAGAGGCCTTCTCAACGTCCGCACCCGGAGAGCTGCCTTCGGAGTGGACTGCCGCTTTGCGCTCTTGGTACTGCGCACCCTCCCAGCCCTGACCCTGTTCCTCGGCCCTGAAGCTGTCAATGAATGATCTCATTGCCGGCATCTTGTGTGGAAAGGCAATGAAGCAGTTGATGGCGCCTCCGTGGCGGGGAGTCGTGGGCTAGGAAGGTAGTGTGGTGATGGTGATGACGGTGACGGTGATGGTCCAAAGAGAAGGCACCAACGGTGGTCAAAGTCGGAAGCTACTTCTGTGCGAGGGACTAGGTGTCAAATATGAGTGAGGGGCAATTCAAGAGTGCTTGAAGTGTTGGAGGCAGAGTCCGAAGAAGTGGGAGCAAGTCTGGTAATTGTAGCGGTCTACATGACTGGTTGCCAAGACCCTAAGCCAGCCACTGGCGGGGAGGGCAAAGGCAATCAGCAGATCAGACACCCTCCAAAGAAGGACACTCGGGAGATAAGGTCCCTCTCCTGACCTACTTCCCGTTCTGTTCAGCAAAGCAGAGGGGTATGCTCGAAGCGAAGGTCATGTCATTGCCTTGTCAGCGCCACTGCTGTCTCTTGCTCGAGATACAGAACAGCCGCGAGCACTACGAGCATGCAGGCTACTCCTCCGGCTCTTATTCACAGAACAACGGCCTGATCGGCGTTTGCAAGAAGAAAGGGCGAAACGAGAGTAGGGTGTCGGGGAGGTGAGGAAGGTGAGATCAAGAAAGGTAGGCATTTCGCTAGCAGGGTGGGAGGAGGTCTTCGGGCTTTTTTGGCCTGGGACGGGCCACATAAGCTTCGGAAGGGGGGTGCTGTCGGCCGACAGCGAGGAGTGCCAAGGCAGTGGAGCACTGTCCAAAGCGCCACGCACGTCTGAGCGGATCTCGAGCAGGTGCAGCCAGCAGCAGAGCCCGCGTCTAATATCGGCCTCCGACACCTTCTGGCTTCTTAGATCTGGGGGTGAGGAGGGCGCACTCTCACCGCCACTTGCGGTCAACACATCGGGGCTGAGGGAGAATTCGGGAAGGTCACCGTTTGCTACCGGCCACTTTCACACCCGGCTCCGCGCATCAAGAGATCTTGAGCTGCACAAAGATAACTCCATGCACGCACTTCCACTCTAAGGGGAGGTCTGGGGAGGTCTGGGGAGGTCTGGGGAGGTCTGGGAATCTAAGTGGGAGGTCTGAGAATCTGAGGGGAGGTCCGGAGTGCGATATGCAGACTACGCTCTAGGAAGAGTGAACAGTTGCAACCGTACCTCCGCAGAGAGGTATGCCGTTCCAATCTTGCAGGAGACTAGGGCTGTCTGACAGACTACGCCAGCCAGACAGCGCTCTGCTGATGTCAAATTCACGGCGAGTGTCTGGCTGGCCAAAGTAGTGTGTAGTCACGGCGAGTGTGCAATCGGGGCGAGAATGCTCTCCTGATCCTCTGGAGCGTACAGTATCAAGCACGCAATAGGGAGCAGTGCACAGTCTCTGCGCGAGGGCTTGAGGAAGCATCCGGATCGAGTCGCTCGGGTCAGAGGCCAAGGAGGCGAGACAACATATTCGGTGCAGATGGACCCCTCAGCCTGCCCTCGCAAGCTAGAGTCATGCTTGTCATCGCTCACGCCTTGCAAGAAGTAACTTTGCCTTGCCTCATTCGTTCGGCCTCACCATATTGCCATCACATGAACAAGCCTATATAGAGCGCTTCTTCCACAAGTTCGAGTGCCCGCCCTGGCTGCCTACGAGGGCAGTGTCCGAAAGGGCCAATGGTTCGAACGGAGCACCTCGACAGAAAGTTTTCCCCCACGTTGCCGTTACCTGATCAGCAGGAGGAATCCGCAAGCGGTGGCAGGTCTGACATTCTGAAGCAGAGTAGATTACTCGATGAGGTGTTGCAGCTGTGTCTCGTAGCGCTTGACTGCTCAAATGCCCACTTCTCTTCGTGTACTCGACCACCTACCCCTGTACCCGTCACCACGACCACGGGTCTGCACCAAGCTCCGCGGAAAGGGAGTAGAATGTTCAGCTCCGTTCCGATGCGCCTCGGGACCCTACTCAAAGTGTGATCGCCGCCCATGTATCATGGAGCCTCCTTGCCATTCATTCTCCTAATCGCATAGCCCCACCGAGTTGATTGAGATGGAAGACTCTCAGATGCTCGGAAAGTGAACCTCGATTGCCACCCCCTTGTTTCTCATACGATACATTCCTTTAGATTCTCCTCTTGCGATATGGCGTCTGATGCTGTATCCACCGCTTCTGCGCCCTGGATCACAATAGGCAGCGTCGCCTCGCTCCTGTCTTCGCATCGTCATCACATCACTCTTCGCACCACGACTACTCAGCCCACCCTCTACCACTCAATACTTCTCTTCAGCTTTACGAACCCCGCTGCAGCTTCCAACAATGGCGGGGCGGCAGCTGTCTCCCGGAAGCGCACCTGGTACGCCATGGTCTCGCAGTGTCCCCATCTAGGTGCACCGTTGGAGTCCGCACCAGTGCGGCGAGTCGAGTCTTCGAATGACAAGCTTACGGCGAGTGAAAAGGACGATGGCGGCGATGGCGATGATCTTGGCTTTGGTGAAGAGGACGGCGATGACATAGAGGACGCCGTGATCATCTGTCCATGGCATGAGTACGACTTCGATTTGAGGTCAGGAGAGAGCTCGACGGGGCTTCAGGCATGTACCTACCAAGTACGTGTAGTGGGAGAGGGAGACGAGGCCATGGTGGAGGTAGAGAGCATGGTCAGAGAGGACGATGCTAGACCGACGCAATGGGAGGTGACCGAGGTGCGAGCGGTCAGTGAAGGTGAGTTGCTATGGAAGCGGCCGGTGGCGGCCAGTCTTGGGACAAAAAGTCGTTGACTCTGGGTTCTCTTCTACTCGACAGCCTTCCCGGATCGAGCTCTTGCCTCGCGTCAGGTAGCAGCAGAGTCTCTGCACATGCATGCCAATGCCCTTTCGATAGCAGACGAGCAATCCACTGGTCCTGCAGCGAATGCTTCTTCATCGGTCCTTCCTCCAGAGCCTCGACCGAGGACCTTGATTGCATGGGCCTGCCTCATTCTGAACACCTCAAATCCAGCGACGAAAGTCGCATATACGAGGATGGCTGCGGACGCATTTCGGTCTGGAGACTGCAAGACTGTAGGAGGCGGAAGATGGCAGACGGATACTTCAGCGGCCACGCCGGCAGCTGTGGACGGTACTGGCAGTCCCCCTTCCCGCACGTGGATCTCAAAGCCCGAAGAGACACCACCTCACACCCCTCCCCGAGAGGCTCACATCACCACCGTCAGGCCCGGGCAAGAAGCAAAGCGTGGGAAGTGGGGCACGCTCAAGTCGCGCATTGCAATGCTGCATTCTTTAGCCAACATCGAGCTCTGGGCGATTGACCTCGGATGGGATATCATTGCGCGCTCCCCGCGTCTCTTTGCCGAGTTCTGCGAACAGCAAGGCTTGCCTTCTGTGGGACAAAGGGTCAAGCTACCTCTCGAATTTTACAATGATTTCGTCAAACTTGCGGTGGATGAGGCCAAGCACTTCTCCCTCCTCGTGGACCGGCTTGGGGCCATGGGAGCCAACTTTGGCGATCTGGAGGTGCATCAGGGTCTCTGGGACACTGCGCTACAGACGGAACACGCCTTGACTGCTCGTTTGAGCATTATTCATCTGGTCAATGAGGCGAGGGGTCTGGACGTCAACCCAGTCACGATCATGAAATTCCAAAAGGCGGGTGACGAGGACAGCACCAAGGTGTTAGAGATCATCCATCGTGATGAGGTGACGCATGGTGAGTCTTGTGTAGAGGCAGACAGCGCCTGAACGAAGAAACGAGACTGACCGCTTGGGTCTCTCCCGCCGTGTACTTCCACTCTTCCTTCTTCCGCTCACCCGCAGTGACCATTGCTCACCGCCACCTTCTGCACCTCTGCTCCCTGCCATCGCCCCCGCTCAACCCCATAGAAGTATTTCGTCAAGAGGTGCGCCAGAATTTTGCGGGAAGACTCAAAGGGCCGTTCAACGCAACGGATCGCGCAAAAGCAGGGATGGGGAGAGAGTGGTACGAAGACCTGGTCGGGGAGCGCAACAGGCGCGAGGAGAGGGAGAAGGAGAAGGAGGGCCTATCAAAGGGGTCTGCCGTGGCTCAAGGTGTACTGAGGGAAGAGATTGCGGGCGGATGAGGGGGCACAGCGCCTGTTTGAACGCGACACGAGCCATGGAAGGCACTTCACAATCTATTGTAGCATCAAGACGTCTCATAATGACCCGTTTTATTGCTCCACGAAGGCTCGTCTACTCTTCAGTCACCACTGCGCCCTCTTCTGTGACGACGAGGAATTCGCTCCTGCACTTGATGTCCTCCTTTGCAAACTCCTCTACGATCGTCTTTGCGATGCTCTCTTGGTTTTCTGTAGCGAGAGCCAAGATAGTGGGACCGGCTCCTGAGAGGCAGATGCCGAGCAGGCCTGGATGGGACTGGGGTGTGACCGATGACAGGATTCGAGGGAGGCCGGGGATCTTAGAGCCATGGCGGGGAGGGCAAGTGAAAGAGGGCAATGGAAGATGGTCAGTACGTCAGCGCATCCTTTGAGCCCAGCGCCCTGCTCTGAGCTACTCACGAGGTGCTTGCGGTATGGTTGGTGCACACGGTCCTGCATTGCTTGGAAGATGAGGTAGGAGTCTGGCGGTGAGCGGGCTAGTGCCGTAGTGAGAACAGCTAGACGTTGCAGATTGAAGATCTGTAAAGGGGCGACGAGACATATCAGAATCAGCCGGGGATGCTACGCGCCATCACATCATCTCATCTCGTCTCATGTCACTAAACTTACCAGGTCTTCCTTCTTGTACGTGTCTGGCAATGCGCTCCTAGCCTTGGCTGTGGAGACCTCGAACTGCGGGATGATGGCAATGACCTTGATCTCCTTTGCCCAACCAAACTTGATAAAGTGCCCGATGCCTTGTGGCGGGCTGGGAGGATCCCTACCCCACTCTTCTCCAGCATCGGAAGGGTATTCTGGCAGGACCTCTGACAGAGGCACAGCTTTCCGCTGAACGTCTTCGGGCGAGAGGTCCAGCAGGTAGGAGCCGACGAAGCCTCCCATGAGGGCAGCGGTGACATTGTCCGGATGCCGCTCAATCATGAGAGCATGGTCCAGCAGACGAGCACGAGAGAGTTTGAGAGAGCCTAGTGCATCACCCAAGAGGATACCAGCGATGACGGCTGCTCCGCTTGAGCCCAGACCACGGCCAAAGGGCACCTCGTTGTTCACCTTGATGTCCACGCCGTGCGGGAAAGAGTTGACTCCTGCGCAGCGCAGCACGTACAAGGCACATCGAGTGGTGAGGTTCTTGTATGGGTCTAGAGGAGCCTCGCTCGCTCCCTCGCCGGTGTAGGAGAGCGTGGGCAGGGCGTTGGAGGCATTGGCATCGACGGTGACCTTTAGGGTGAGGTAGAGGGAGAGGGAGAGGCCCACGACGTCGAAGCCAGGGCCGATGTTGGAGGAGGTGCAGGGGACCTTGATGGTGAAGCGCCGAGGGGACGACGACGAGGAAGTCGCAGCAGAAGAGGATGCCATGGCGGACTGGTACGACGTCGAAGGAAGCAGTGCAAGGTGATGTGGTATCGCGAGTCAAAGGCGGCGGCAGGAAGGACTGCGCCTCGTCGCTGCCCGGCCCTGCACGCCCATTTTTGTGCGTTGCGTGCCGCGGGCAGACTCCCGCGAGGAAGCGTAGACGTGGTCTGCTCGGCCCGTACCACACAAGGGAAGCAGTTGAGACGATGAGATTGGTATGGGACTTGTATTGATCTAATGTACATTGTTTCATCGAAGAGGACTCGCGTCGTCTACACGGCCACCACTCACCTCCGTCCACTACCACCTTTGCTACGCCTCTCCACCACCCTGCGCACTAGTTGCGCCTGCTCTTCTTCCGCTTCCCTTCCACCCACGGCAGTCGAGGCAAAGTAGGCACAGAGGAGCAAGGCAGAGTGAGGCAGTGGAGCCTCACCGCTCTCTTGAAGACTATCCTTCGGTTCTCCTGAATCTCCAGCCGTCGGCGTTGAGCCCAACATCTGCTGGCCCTGCTCCCTTGCTGCCTCTCGCGCCTTCTTCTCCTTCCTATCCGCCCTCGCAACCCCGAACGCCGCTAGCCACTCGCCGGGGATGCGATCGCGCAGCGCAACCAGCTGCTGCTGTCCGAGCACATCTCTTCCGCTTGGTGCCTTTACTTCGGGTGAGCAGACCGCAGCTGCCAGAGTCGGATGCAGACTGGCCGCCCTGTAAAGGTCGAGCAGAGAGACGATACTGGCATCGTCTTTTTTGACAAAGAGTTCGCCAAGCGTGGTGAGACGGAAGGCACCCGTTCTGTCTAGCGAATCTGGTTCAGCAGCGAGCAAGGTTGCCTTGCATAGCACCGTGACAATGCCATCGACTAGCTGGGAAAGGGAGCCGCTGGCATCTTGGACGCTTGTCCCCTTTGCTCCGTAGTAGCAGGGGTTCACTTGCAACCTTCGAAACAGGAACGACCAGCTCAAAGAATCGACAAAATCCTGGCGGTCGTTCATTCTCCCATTCTGGACCTCACGAAGGAGCACAGTCGCAAGAAGCATAGTCGCCGCCCCTTCGCCTGATCCGTCTGTAGCGCCTTCCGCCAGCGCTGACTCCAGTGGAAGACCCTGATTGACGACCGACTGATTGATCTCGTCTATCTGACTCGTTTGACAGAGGATGAAACACTCGCCACTGAGACCCTGACTCTGACGTGAAGCCAGGCTCGCCATCCTCAGCACATCAGTAGCCGGATAGTTGGTCGTGCGTCGCTCGCTGACCGACTCCTGACCTTCGCCGCTGCCTCCGACTAGCCTCACATACTGGGCGCTCATGATGATCACCAGACCTGCGCGCACAGGTAGCGACCAGCATGCTTCTCTGGGAGCTACCAACACCTGAATAGTACCATTCTTGTACAGGTCCAGCATCAAGCTACGGTCCCTATGATTCAGGCCATCGTGATACAATCCGATCCCATGCAGCACAACCTCGTGCAATCTCGCATCTGAGAGCTGCATGAGATACGGCTCAATCTCTTCTTGGGTGCAGCCCAAGAAAGCGGTGCCATTGGGCCGTTCAAGATCCGAAGCAGACCGTGTGACCAAGTCCAAGGCAGTGGACAGGCATTGGCTTGCGGAAGGGACGAAGATCAGGCACGATCCAGGAGCTGAGGGAGATTTGCCTTCTCCAATGCTAGCACGTGCTCGGTCATACGCTGGCTTGACCATGGTCTTGAGGAGAGCATAGCTGTGCGGGAGATCAAAGGCCTGCAAAGTGATTCTGAGCGGGACCGGACGATCTTTCGGATCGAATGAGTAGCATGCCAGCTCCTTGATACCCAGCCAATCCGCGACACTCGAAGCGTCATGAAGACTTGCACTGGTAGCCACCAGCCGCGGCTTCCCGACCAATGCAGACACCTGTCGTATGCGGCTCAGAGCTAGCTCATAGATCGGGTCCATCAGATGTAAATCTTCCGCAACAACGAGGGCAAACCTCGACAGACGGCTGCTGACTAGTGTGCCCTTGTGCCTCGTGGCAAATTGTAAGACCTGAGATGGGAGAGCAAAGATCACCTCCTCTCTAAGCGATCGATCTTCCATTGCAAGCTCCCCCGGCGAGCTGACAATCCGATGTCGCACCATTGGTAACAGGCGAGAGAACTTCTCGGCCTCTTGCAGAAGGAGGCGTGGGTGGGGAACAATCACAAGTAGCCTTGAGCCGTCCGGTGCCTTCAAAGCTCTTGCCAGCGCCATGTGAGCAATGGTAGAGCGGCCTGAGCCTACGGGCGCCGCCAAGAGCATATCTGAGCTTGTGTGCATGGCTGTGTGGAAGACTTGACTCTGTAGTGCGTTGAAGGCTTGGAAATGGTTGCGGTATCCTTGACGAGATTCAGAGGAGAGTGATTGTAGCGCTGTATCAACCGGAAGGAGCGGAAGCTCAAGAAGCGGCAAATGCGGCGTGGGAGCTTGTGGCATGATAAGACCGTCCTCGAAAGACACCCACACAATGTCTTCAGACCCTAACCAGCTGTCCGAGATCCAGCGAAGACTGATACCTGATGGCATGGGATGAGGTATGGCCATGTTGAATGAGATGACTGTGCTCTTCAAGTTGGCCCGCATGAGGACCCTGTTCCACTGCTGAATCTCCACCCCATTTTCTTCTTCGACCCAGACATAGAAAGCTTGCGCTCCACCATGAGTCCTGTCATTCCAGTCAAAATCTCGATCCACCCGCACTTCGATGCGGACGGTGTCATTGGTGATCGGCTTGAGGTGACACGCAAGAGAAAGACGAGGGAATTGGGTTGCAGCGGTCCGGACTGCTGCTCCGATGCGATCGTTGAGGTGTATCAGCTGCCCGATGTCAGTAGCCGACATTTGCGCAAGGTCTGAAATTTCGACATCATCAGCCCAGCGCTGCAAGTTGAACATGGTGTCCGGTGTGAGGTTCGACTGTGCAAGCGAGTGGTCGAATGGCCACATCCGCCTCTCCACAGCTTTGCTCATGTTGATGAGAGCCGAGGTCGTCGAAGACCATTTGTTGGACAGCGCAATCTCAAAGAGCGCTCGAATGATTCGGCCAGTGTTGTGTGCAACGTAAGCAGAGTCTGATGCGAGCGCAAAGTCATCCACAAATACTCTGGAGATGTAAGCCTGCAGCAGGATGTTGACCTTGCCTGCTGAGGTCTCAAGGCCTCCAGGAACTTCGCAAGGGGCGTTCTCAAGCATCTTCTTGAGCTCCTTCTCTTCAGCATCGCGAGGGATGATCTGCTCAAAGTCGGTGGCCAGAGACAGGACGCTGAGAACATCTGCCTCTGTCATCTTGGGCCGCAGCTTCTCGTTAAATATTTCAATCGTCTTCCACGGAATGTAGTATCGCGCGGCGATGCGTCCCAAATCTGTGACCGACAGCTTGCCAGCGCTTTCATTGAATTCCATCATCTTGCAGCTCACCAGACGCTTGGCGGCTCCGGTGATCAGCGCGAGTCGCTTTGCACCAAGGTGAGGATCGTCGACTAGCTCATCGTGCGACATACCGTATGCCATGGGGTTGCGTCGCATGCGTGTGAAGAGGTATGTGTAACTCAGCCAAGAGATACCATCTTGGACGCTCTGGACAGTCCCGAGGGCACATTCGGCATTCAGTGAGTCGACCAAGCCCTTGTCGAACTTGCTTTCGATGGGATGTTGGCTAGTGATGGCATCGATGTAGTGATTCAGCTTCTCCTGAGGTGTGCAGATGTAGCCGACACCTAGATCCTCGTATTGTGGTCTTCCCGCTCGACCAAAGATTTGTAGTACATCGAGGATAGATAGGTCCACGAATTTTCCCAGACTGGAGTCGTACACATCTGTGCCTTTGATCAGGACCGCGAAAGCGGGCAAATTGACTCCCCACGCCAGCGTGGATGTACAGCAGAGAACCTGTGAATGAAAGAGGTGAGGTCAGCAGGCTTCCGCGGGATGGTACACGGTGTGTGTTCGGTGATCTTCTTCCACTCACCTTTGTCACGCCGGTCTCAAACATCCTCTCGCTCAAAGCGCGATCGCTGCGCAGCATGCCTGCATGATGAATCCCTAGACCACTCTCAAAGAGCTCTTTGAGCTCCTTGTTTCTTGAGCTCGCCAGGTCCCTCTTGAACCCATTGACGACGCCGTCCTTGTCTTCTCTGCCTGCAAGAAGCAAGTCTTCCGATCCTTCGGCTCTACACATCTCTCTGATTGTTGTAGCAGTCTTGACTGTCTCTTTGCGAGCATGTACAAATACCATGACCTGATGGCCGTCGGAGATCAGCTGCTCCACTTTGAGAAACATGGCTTTGTCTAGATTCGTTCGGGATTGTGGCGATCCTGCTTTGCCCTTGACACCGAGGAAGTGCTGTTCAAGAGGGACAGGTCGGAAAGACGAGTCGAAGTAAAAGAGGCCCTGATAGCGATTGACGCGCAGAAAGTCCGCCACATCGACGTAATTCGGCAGTGTAGCTGAGAGTCCCACGATACGGATGAGGGATTGACTGGACTCTACAAGACGCAGAGTTCGTGCAACGATCGTCTCAATGACTGCACCTCGGTCTTCATGAAGCAGATGAACTTCATCGATGATAAGCAGCTTCACCTTGCTAGCTAGCTCGCCCTCACCTGTGGGCTTTCTTGTGACCACGTCCCACTTCTCTGGCGTTGTGACAATCATCTGCGTATCGTTGATTTCCTGCCTTGTCATCTGCATGTCACCAGTCAATTCTCTGACCTTAACACCCAGGTAGGCCAACCTCTTGCTGAATTTTCTGACAATCTCAGCGGCAAGCGCCTTCATTGGCGCTACGTAGATGATCTTGAAGTCATTGAGCTTGATGCCGTAGCCTCTTCCACCCTGTGCATGTAGGTTCTCGGTATACTGCGAGATGGCGCGCAATACCGCCAGCATGGCCACGTCCGTCTTACCAGCTCCCGTGGGAGCACAGACTAGCATGTTCTCATTCGAACCGTAGCCGAGTGGATAGACTACCGACTGAAGGCGATTGAGGGACTTGTACCCTGGGAAGGCGCCTCTGCACATTGTGTCCATCTCTGCGATTGGGATGAGTCGCTCGTTGAATCTCATCGGTATGGCTCGGGGCGGTGGTATTGTCACTTCTTCGTACTCCTTGTGCTCTGCACGGGTTGTGCCCAGTGGCAGGGCAAACTTCGAGCCAAAGATGGACAAGGTGTTACCAGAAGCTCCGGAGGCGAAGACGTGAGGGTACTTGGGCTGATCTGATGTCGTCGCATCGGACGTGAAAAGAGGCCGGCTGGCGTTCTCTGCAAGCTGCTGCTCTCGCAGCTGTTCCATCTCTTCGAAGGTGAGGTGTCCATCGGCAGAAGGGCCCGGACCGGCCCCTTTGGCCTTGTGAGATCTTCGACTGGCTGCTCGCAAGGCCTTCTGTTCTGCTAGCTCTTGAGCCGAATGGACTGTGAGCTGAGACCCCGGTGTGTAAGGCTTGGCTGTGGGCTTCATGGCAGCGAGAGAAGAATGGTGACTGGGCTGTTGAAGATGTTGTAATTGGTCATCATGAGCCGAGGCTCCTTGAACAGCAGGTGTATGGGAGTTGGGCCTGTTTGAGATCCCCGTGCCCTCGAGGCTGTGTCCGATGCTGTGCCTTTGTCCAACAAGCTCTCCCACCAGCTCCAGGTGCTCGTAGCCTAATAGCTCAGCTAGCTCGGCTGCTATCACTTCGTCACTCTTCTTTGTGTTCGGCAGCATATCGGATATGCTGAGGCGCAGGGATGCCGCTACGTCTTGATCCATTGAGCCTAGTAGATGTTCCAGCTTTGGCAGAGCGGACGGTGCCTCGTGAGCTGCCTCGGCTTCCATCTCGTCAGCATGCCTTTCCACTGCATCGCCCCTCATTGCTTCATCTGCGGTCACGTCGGCTGCATCTAGCACTTGACCCCACAGAGACCGTTGACGCGAGGGACCGGGGTCGCTGATGGCAGTGTCCGTTCCTCTACCTTTGAGTCCCTGTGTGGCGTGGTCCACAGACAGATGCGCGACTGCTTCCTGTAGCGCCGTGAGCTCAGCTGAGGAGATGCCATCTGCTGAGTCGTCTCCGCTCACGAGGGACGCCATAGCGCCCGCGAAGGTCGACGAAGAGGAAGTCGCCATGATGACGATGTCCGACAAGAGCGGATCGTGACGTGACGAGGCGTGGGCACGGGGATATCAAGGAGTATGATCCAGAAGTGAACGATGTGTGGAGACGTTGATCGGAAGAAGTCGTCGTCTCTCCGGAAAAACGTCTGTGCGGAATCATCTTTTGCCGATCGGGGCGGAGCCAAGAGTCGATCGGATCGAGTGGAAGCCACGGCCGCGGCTTCTTCCTGGGTCACACTGCTCCACCCCGCCGCTACCCCACACTCACATCCACTCTTCTCCCTTCGGCCGTAGACGGGATTTTCCTAGTCTACCCTCCACGCCCCTCAGGATGAGTCGCTCGATACCCACGCCATCGACCTCCCTACAGGAGGAAGAGTCCCTCTCCTCTGCCCGGCCCAAGGTGGTGCCCCACTCGCCCCGCTACATCACCACCGCTACCTTCTTCTCCGCCGGTCTCGCCAATGTCCTTTCCGCCGTCTGTACCAACCCAGCAGACGTCATCAAAGTCCGGCAACAGCTCCTGCTCACACGTACCCGCGCATCGTTCCCATCGATTGCCGCTGCAATGGTCCGGAGCGAAGGTCTGAGGGGTCTGTGGTCTGGAGTCACGGCGAGCATGTATCGCGAGGGCACGTACTCCACCATTCGTATGGGAGGATACGAGCCTGCAAAGAAATTCTACGCTAAGCAACTTGGCTTTGGCGCTGATGGCTTCGGGAACAAGCTTCTTGCGGGCATCACAAGTGGGGCCATCGGAGCAGCCATCTCCACACCAACGGATCTAATGAAGGTCAGGATGCAGGCAGCTCGACCGGACGGCAGACCGCCGTACCGGACAACGCTGCATGGCTTCGTCGAGGTGTACAGACAAGGAGGTGTGCGGGCAATGTGGAGAGGAATCTGGCCCAACACAATCAGAGCCGCCGTATTGACCTCGTCGCAAATTGCAACGTACGACGAGGTCAAGATCTGGCTCAAGGGCGGCAGTCTGAATATGCACGAAGGTATCAAGCTTCATCTGACCTCAAGCATGATCGCCGGGTGAGTAGCGCGGGGCCTGAGCCACTTAGTAACAAAGGCTGCGGCTCGTCTGACCCCTTGTCGCTCTCCCTCGCAGATTCGTCTGTTCAGCAGCATCGCAGCCCATCGATGTGCTCAAGACTCGTCTAATGTCCATCTCCAAGATGCCCGCCCACCTACCGCGTCCCAATGCATTGGCACATTTGGGAGAGCTGCTACGGAATGAAGGACCCATGGCGCTCTGGAAGGGCTTTGGGATGTGCTGGGCGCGATTGGGCAGTCACACTGTCATCAGCTTGACGCTGTTTGAGGGATTTAGAGGACTTCTGGGGGTCAAGCCGCTGTGAATGGGCGAATGAAGCAATGTACAGTATACCCTTGAAGTCATCTGGTCAGACCGATCAAAATCCACTGTACAATCATTGGGCTGCGATGATGAAGATACAATTACATTGGGTGACGCACCAGGCTGGACAAAGCTGGAAAGCTCCGGCATGCGATATCCCAAGACACACGGCATGATGCGCACTTTGCCCACAGGCTCAGTGGTATCCTCCTGGCACTCCAGGCGGCGGAGGCGGAGGCGGTCCTCCGTAGTAAGGCTGATGTTGCTGGAACTGCTGTGGCGGTGGTCCACCCTGGTAGTGTCCTTGCATAGGCGGTGGCTGAGGTGGCATCCCTGCACCATTCATCATACCATTCGTCGGCGGTGGGGGAGGCGGGGGGCCCGAATATGGAGTAAAACCTGAAGGCGGAGGTGGAGGAGGCGGCATACCAGATCTTTGGCCCCAGCCGCCGTCTTGCGGCCGGATGGGCATGGCGGGCATACCTGGAGGAGGGGGAGGAGGGGCCATAGCTCCGAAGGCAGGCATTCCTGGCGGAGGGCCGGCGAAGAGACCCGGAGGGAGAGGGACCCTTGCAGGCATGGCATTGTTCTTCCGAGCCTGGGCAGCCAGCAGTCTCTCGGCTGGCGTACCATGTCTTTCGCCTCCTTTGCCGTCCTTCTTGAGTGCAAAAGAGACATTGATGGGACGATTGAGCAGGAACTGTCCATTCAGTGATTCGATTGCTGAATCTGCCGCCTCGAAGGAGTCATACGAGACGAAGCCGTAGCTCTTCGAGACATTTGTTGCAGGATCTCTTGCGATCTTGGGGAGACCAACGACGTGGCCAAATGCGCTGAAAGTCTCGTACAGGACCCTTTCGTCCACGTTGCCGTCCAAGTTGCCAACGAAGAGATTGGCCCCGATGTCGATCTGCTTCTTGTCGGAGCTGGCCTTATTCACGCGAATGGGCTTTCCAAAGAGCTTGATACCATTCATGATCTTGCAAGCGTACTCGGCATCTGCCTCTGTCTGGTATTCCGTGAATGCGAAGCCTTGGTGGGCCGATGTGATGCGGTCTTTCGGCAGGTGAACATTGACGAGTGGTCCAGCCTGGAGCATCAGCTCCCATACGAGCGACGATGTACAGCGATCGTCCAGGTTGCCGACGTAGCATGTGGCGTCCTGGTTGCGGTCCTGTTGCGGAGGACCGGACATGATCGAGGGCGCAGCACGACGACCAAAGGAGCGAGAGTTGGTATGGACGGCAGGGAAGGAAGCAGCGGAAAGGAGAGGAGACCTTCTCACTTGAACCTGTCCGCTTCTGCGCATCCGCCCACGCCTCTTTCCGACGGAAATACACACAAGCACACACACACAAAGCAGCCTCGGCCCTCGATCGTCATCCTCGCCGTCACCATCACTGTCCACCCGTGCTTGTCCCTCCATCTCTACTGCTGCGACGGCAATGGTCAACCTCTCTGGCGTGGCTGCCATCGGGTCCGCCCTCTTGCGGCCCGGTCTGGTAGTGCCACACCTGGTCGTCCCCGATATCCGCTCCTTGTCCTGGGTTCATGCCAAACGCCTCGGCTTCGACTACATCGTCTTCGACAAGGACAATTGCATCACCGCACCGCATTCCGACTCGCTTCACCCATCGCTGGAGGAGTCATACAGGCAATGTCTGCAAGTCTTTGGCGAGGACAATGTACTCATCGTCTCCAACTCGGCAGGCAGCTCGAGCGATGTGGGAGGCGTGGGTGCCCAGCACCTCTCCCGCATGCTGTATGGCACCACCGTTCTCTGCCACATCAAGAAGAAGCCAGCAAGAGGCTGCGCAAGACAGGTGGTGGACTACTTCTCGCAGGTACACGACCCCTCCTCCTCGACATCTCGCCTCCGCCCCTCCTTCTCCAGCGGCCTAAAGCGCATCTTTGCCACGCAGGGTACAACTGGCAGCGAGGGCGAGGTGGTGAAGCGACTGGTAAAGAAGAGGATGGGGAACATACTGGTGATTGGAGATCGCATTACCACCGATACAGTCACCTCTCACAGGATGGGTGACGTTCTGGCGAAGCGCTATCCATCGCAAGGGCTCGAAGCTTCCCCGCCTCAAGCTGTTTCTGTGATCACTACGACACTATGGGCTCATGAAGGACCGATGAACGCCCTCATGAGGAGAGCAGAAGCTGCGGTGAGGTCTCGCCTCGTCAAGCGAGGAGTTAAGCCAGGAGGCGGTTGGAAGCAAGAGGCCGGAGTAGCGCAAACGTGGGACAGTCTACTGGAGCCGCAACATACTGCACCGGCGTCGCGAGTCCTTGCACCTTCTCCATCTTCGCGGATCCTGTCAGATCCGACGCCTGCCACTTACATCGCATCTCAACTACAGCGTTCGTCACTTCCTCCTTGGGCGTCCAACATACTCACAATCCTCGTGTCGAATCGCTTCCTTGGGGCTACCTCGCGGTTTCTCCGCGATGGGTGGCTGCTCATTCTGCGGGGCTGTCGCGAAGGTCTCAACCGGCCGAATCTGGTATTTGACGAGTCGAAGAGGAGAGGCAGATTACACAGCACCTCGCCCGTGCCCACCTCCTCCTACAGAAGTCCCAGGTCCTTGCGAGGCCAAGAGCCGGCAAGAAGCTACTCCACTCTCATTACGGGACGCAGTCAAATCTTGTCGCATCTTGACGTCTGCGGTCGGCAATTCTCGCCCTACTCTACGGGACCAATGACCAAAGCTCGAACGGGAGAGGTCAAAGATGAAGGCATCTCCGCCTTTCGAGTCCAGCTCGTGGACAGCGAGACAGGCAAGCTCGTCGGTGAGCCTCGCAACCCGAAGCTGATACTCGCTGAGATTGATCGCGCCCACTACTACCTGCTCCAGGTCACACGCGACCAGGAGGTGCCTATCGTGAAGGTCATGAGCAAGAAAGACGCCTATCTCAAATCCAAGGCCGGCGGTGGGGGCGCAGGAAAGACAGTCGCTAGTCAACCTCCCGCTGAGATACAAATTAGCTGGCTCGTCACAGAGCATGATCTGTCGCATAAGCTCGAGTCAGGAAAGCGTCATCTCAACAAGAAGGGTCCCGGAAGCCGAGTGAGCATCACAATCACTACCAAGAAGGGACGAAAGTGGACCAGTGGACAGGAGGAAGACAAGCTGGCGGTGATCAAGAAGATTGAGGACTTGATGGTCGCGACTGACGCTGGTAGTGCGGGCGAAGGGACTACACCAGCTGTGAGAGTGAGGAGGAAAGGCGGCGTGACGTGGGTGGAGCCAAACAAGGTGGGAGCCACCGTTGTATTCGAAGCGTACAAATAAGGACGCAACATCGGTACGGAAGCAGAGACGGAAGCGGAAAGGGCAACGTGGCGTAGGTGGGGACTTCTGCGTTCGAAGAAGTGCTCCTACCACCTTGCTCTCAGCACCCTTGTATTTCAGCATACTCTCCATTGCATACCATATCCACTCATTTCAGCATGCCCCTACCGCCCCCTCCGCCTCCTCGCTCCCAGCCTGTGCCACCGCGTTTGCCGTTGCGGAACTGGGCAGCAGCATTCGCAGCCGTGGCCATCCTCCCTACCGGCTTCCTTCTAGGCTCCTACATCCACGAGCGCACGCACGAAGAGCCCATCTCTCGGGAGAAGCTAGCAGCCTCAGAGGCGCAGCAGCATAAAAAGCCTTCACTTTCGTTCGCAGAGACACCTGAGCAGAAAGAGGCGACACGCCTGAAGAAGGAACAGGAGCAACAAGCTCTCGAGCGGGAGAGACGCATAGTCCAGCTGCGCTGGGAGCTGGAAGATGTCACTTCCAAGATGCAGGATGTGAAGAGTCGTGGGTGGGATACTTCGAAACGCAGTCATGATGTTAGTGGATCAGAGCAGGTGAAGACCACGTAGTCGGCCCGCAGTGAGGGAGACTCTAGATCGGCAAGAGATACTAGATCTCTAGGATCTTGCTTCATGCCACTATTCAAGTCAAGCGTACTGACAGTCAGCGAAGTGCCTCTCAAGGACGACCGAGGGGGTCCTTCCGCGCTCGATACCTTCGAGCTCTACTCAGGCTCGCGAGAGCTGTTCACTGCACCTCATGCAGAGACAGGAAACCACGTAAAAGTTGCCGAGGTCCTCAGCAAAGACCGAAGAAGGAGAGCGCTCTGGCCCCGAGGACTAAGATCTTGCCCAAGCCGGGCTTACATCGGATCAAAAGATCCCACCAATCTGATCCTCTGACTCTCATGACCATGGCGTTCGTGACTCTGCTGAAACGTCGCACGAGGTCTTCGCTGACAGTATTAGCAAGAGCGCTCGATAGGGAGAGGTCTCCCCGGGCAGAAATCAGCGTAGCGGTCGAGATGGAAAAGACTGCCTTTACAGCTCTGCTCTTGCGGTGATCACAAGGATCGTAAACGTTAGACGCAATGCAATTGATGTCTGTATGCTTATGATGTACAAATGATGAACGCTGCCAATGCCAATGTGGGACATTCCGCCTAGTTGCTGCTTGTCGGTACTGCCTCATAGACCCCTCGTCTCCCTCTCCTTCTTCTCTTCTTCCTTGCGCTTCTCCTCCCGTATCGTCGTTTCGATTTGCGCCGCCAGCCCTTGCACACCCTGTCGCCACATGGCGCTGACGGGGAAGACCTTCAAGTCTTGTCCGTGGTCCTCTCTGACTCGCTGCTGAAGGTAGCGCAATTTCTCCCTCGCCTCGTCTACCGTCAATCTTTGTGGCTCCTCCCCCGCTGCGGCGTCATCGTGACTCTGCGACTGGCTAGGACCAAGGACATCACACTTGTTTGCCACTACGCCCCGGATCTTAGTGCTGAGCCCCTCCTTGTATCCTTCCAGCTCGCGCTTGAGAACCATCAGGTCCTCCCACGGGTTTGGCCGGGAGGGGGAGACGTCTACTACGTACAGGAGGGCGAGACACCTCTCTGCGTGCCGGAGGAACTGGTGACCCAGCCCTCGATTGGAAGAAGCGCCAAGGATGAGGCCGGGGAGGTCGGAGAGGACGTACTGCGACTCGTTGCCGTCTTCGCCTTCTAAAATTGAGCTGGAAAATCTGCGGCCGTATTCCTCTTCGGCAGAGGCGGGGAGGTCTTCGACCCTAGAGTCGAGGATGGGCTCAGAGCCCGTACCAATTAGGGTCCTCGCTTCTCCCGCTGCCCCACTCATACGCATCACCCCCACATTGGGACTCAAGGTGGTGAACTCCCACCCGCCGACTTGAGCGCTCTTCCTCGTCGCACCCGTCAAGGCTCGGAGAAGGCTGCTCTTGCCGGCGTTGGGTAGACCGATGAAGCCAATGTCTGCTGGAGTCTTGAGCTCAAGCGTGAGGGAGATGAATTCGCCCTGCCGACCTCTGGTAGCGAATTTGGGTGAGCGATTACTGCCGGTGAGGAAGTAAGGATTGCCGAAGCCTGCTGTGCCTCCTGAAGCTAGAAGGTGACCCATTGAGGATGCTGGCGTCGGTGTCGAGAGATCGAGGGTGAAAATAGGCTGAGCGTCGTCCGAGTCGAGGGACGAGTCCTCTGAGGCGCTATCTATGCCCCCACTTAGATCGTCCGCCTGCTCCTTTGCTCTTTCAGCGCGCTCCTTTCGCAATGCGATTGCATATCGCTCCTCGGCCAGGCGGAATTCCTCTCGAGAGTAGAGATTCTCTTCGTCCTTTGAGTCGGCTCCCAGCCCTTCCACTGCTCCCCCTTGGCCAGGGTAGTGGCGCCAGACGGAGTTGAGCATCTGACGACGCTCGAGTGACTCTTCCTCCTCTTGGACATAGTCGCGCTGTGTTCTCGAAGCAGGAGTTGCGTCTTCGAAGTGGTCCTCCTCTTCGGCGCTTTCCTCTGCTGCTTCGTCAACCTCTTGGTCTGGCTCTGGATCCCCAGGCATCTGCACGCCCTTGAGTCGCTTTAAGCGCTTCCCCCTTCCCAGCCTCTTGAGCAATTGACCTTCATAAATTTCTCTCCGCTCAGCCATTGCACCTGCTTCGCCCTCTTCCATGCTGACGCCTCTACTCCAGACCTTGACGACTGTGCCCACGGGCACCTGCAGCGTGACATCTCTGCCTCTGCGACCATCCCTCCACTCTCCTTTTCCTAGTCCACCTTCTCCTGCCTGTATCCTCGAAGGGACTCGTGCGAGGGAGCGCAGAGAAGGTACTGCTCGGATGTAGATGGAGCCGCCTGGCCCTCCTGATCCGCCCGATGGGGGTCCGTATTCTACGTACTTTGCTCGGGCAAAGGAGACGCACCCGTCCCCTCCTGAGCCGGCAGTGCCTGAGACGGAGAGTATGTCGAGGAAGGAAGTGGACTGGGGCAGACGCACAATGGAGAAAGAGTCTGTGAGCTGCTACCGAGATGTCATTGCTGCGCTGCCATGCTCCCTCACCTTTGCATTGCGGAAGAAGTGTGCCTTTGTAGCTGCCTTTTTCTTTTCGTGTGGCTGCTCATCGATGTCGCTGCTGTAGCATGGTGAGGTGGTGTGCAGACTGCGTATCACCGCCCTTGGCTGACAGTGGGCATTGCAGTTGGAGGCCGTTCGTGTCGGGCCGAGCAGCCGGGAGGCGGAAGTGGAACGAGTGGGCGTGAGTGCATACCGATAGCCATGGCCTGGCAGGGACCTAAGCATCGGCCGCGGTGAGCGCAGTGAGTGCGCTGAAGGAGATGCCGACGGCAGAAGGTGATGTGGCCTGTGTGCGTGTGTGTGTGTCTGTCTTACCTGTCAGATCTGATCCATCGGATGTCCGTCGTCGCGTCGGAGCGGAAGCGGAAGGAGCCAAAAATGTCTGGACGAGTCTTGGAAAAGGGCCGGAGGGGCGAGGGTGCGTGCACGGCGGGGTGATGGTGCGAGGGCAAAGAGGGACGCAGAGGCGCATGCATGGACGTGTGCGGTGGGTGCGTGGGTGCGTGTGCCTTTTGCTCCTTGGTCTGGTATCCTCGGCCGCGGTCCCCTGAGTGGACGCCGTCTGCGTGTCCCTGCCACTTCTTCCTGGCCGATACCAAAGTGCAAGGTCATCCAGTGGCCCACCTTTGCAAGTGCATATACCCAATACCCTGTTCATCTCCATGCCATCACACCCGTAGACCTCGCGCGCACACCGGACCGCCTCCCCCCTTTGTCCACCCATCGGCTCGCAGTCGCCCTGGAGCAAAGAGCAAAGACGTAGCAGCCTCGTCCTCGGCCTCTTCCTCCGGTACAACCCTCACGGCCATGCTCGCCAACCCATTCCGGAGGAGGGCAAAGACGGCAGACGCTCAGCCTTCCAAAGGCAGCGGCCTCCCAGCCATCACCATTGCCACCAATGGTCAATCTTCACGCCGCAAGGGCAGGGCAGGCAAGGAGGCAGGCATCACATCAGATGGCGCAACAGAGGCAGCCAACCAACCGCCCCAACTGCGTCTGCCTCCAGAGAGTAGCTACAGTGAGTAGCCACCAGACCCAGAAGGAAGAAGGCTGAGCTGTCTCTCACCTTGGCTGACTGCAACCCCTTTCACTCCCCTTTGCAGGAACATCACTCATCATGCCACATCTCACCCGCCGCTTCACCCTCTTACAAGCACCCGATGGTACAATGGTCACACCAGACGCAATGAGGGCCCATCTCAGGGCCCAACGACAGAGGGCAAGAGTGGAAGGTCAGCCAGGGGCAAATTTCCTCACAGAACAAGAGGAAGACGAGATCATCGAACAGATGAAGAGGCAGACCAGGATGGACGCAGACGTGGCAGAGAGCTATCAGAGAGCTGCCACGAGCACGGCCTCAATTCCACGGACCTTTCAGGCTGGGGGAACAGATGGCTTCGGCGGCGACTGGGCTACTACATCACGCCTCACCTCCTCGAGTCCAACTAGCCCTTCCCGCTCAGGCAACTACGACAGACTCGGATCCTTGGCAGAGACACTTGGCGATCTCAATGCCTCGTCATCCACCAATGCCATCGCTTCCTCTGCTTCCTCTGGCTCGCTCTTCTCTGGTCGGAGCTCACAGAGGGATCACGCGTATTTGCGCAGTCTCGACAAGCCCAAAGTTCCCCAGGTTCAGATTCGGGGTGCCGAGCCTGCCATTGAGGAGGAAGAGGAAGCGGCGACTGCAGATGAACAAGACCCAAGGGACTCGATGCCCGGAGGTTTTGCTAGTAGTGCGCGTACAACACCAACAGAGCAAGAGGTGCCGCGCTCAGGACTGACCCCTCCTCGGGCACCTCGCACGCCTCCTGGCTCAAACCCATCCCCTCTTCTTTCAACGCTATCTCCCGAAGCATTCCGGCGCGTCAGTACCGCTCTTGAGGAGGTCATCAGCATGGTCGCCCCAAACCAATACGGGGCTCTCGCTATGGGAGAATCAGAAAGCAGCAGCTATGAGGTCACAGGTGAATCAGTGGAGGGAACAGACGATGATGGCGATCAGGAGGGCGAAGCGAGTACAAGCGAGCCTTTGCAGGGCGGCATGCGGGCTGAAGGATCTCGCTTGATTGGCTCAATGGAACAGGAGGAGAGAGAAGAAGGGGAAGCCAGCACTAGCTACAGCTCAGGCGCAGGACCTCAACATGAGCGACACTACTCAGATGCTACTGGTAGAACAAACGGCTCCTCTAGGACTCACGATGCGGACGATGAGGGAGAGGGATCAGAGAGCCTGCCGCAGACCTCTGTACGGCTGCCACGTCTACGCAGGACTAGCGCAAAGGGCAAGCGTAGCCATTCTCCTGATTCAGACACGACCTCATTCACGTCCGCCAGAGAGGAAGCAAATCCGATCCTGCAGATAGAACACCTCTCCGTTGATAGCGATCCCATCACGAGCATAGTGGATAGCAATCTCACGCCCTCTGGCAGCTTGCAGCAGGAGCTGGGTATTGCACTTACAAAGAGCTCACAGACTCTGCTTGGACTGGACGGAGAGATGACCTCATCTGCTTCGGGCACAAACACCATCGTTGCTGGGAACGGTGCAGAAGGCGCAAGGACGACCAGTGACACTCAAATTAGGGACAGTGACCCTGAGCAAGCTTCTGAGCAAATCACCCCAAAGACAGATCGAGGTGTGCCAACGTTCGAGACTCCTGTCAAGCGTAGTCACACCAGACAAGGTACCGGTGACTCTTCACGAGTCGTTCCTGCTGACAGTGCCCGCAGGGACAAGGTGGGGGATCTGGTTGCATCAGGCGCACCAATGTCGCCAAGCAGACCAGCGCCTCTTGAATCGCCGACGACACGGTTTCACAAAGAGCGCGCTGCAGATGGAAGTCGGGGCCCTCAGAGTGAAGGCCGCCGGCCCTTGACACCCGGTGGTCCTTCATCATCCCTTCATCAACCTGTCCTTTCGGCAGACGCAATAGCAGCCAGGAGCCAGCAGCGCTATTTCCCACAGACTCCCACCTCTTTGACAAGAGCTGCAACAGCAGACTTGTTCGCAAGCGGATTCCGGAAAACACCCTCTGCTGCCGAGCAAAACACAGAAAGAACACCTGCGAGGGACGACAGTGACGGAGTGCCTAGTGCTTATGCAGCCTCCTCTGCCCTGGCGAATGTCACCAAGGATGCTGGCAAAGGCGCCGAAGTGTCTTCCCCTGCGACTGCCGTCCACCCTTCTGCCTCGATCGCGGACAAGATCATTGTCCCACCTGTAACAAAGGAAAAGCCACAAGTAGACACTTCACGTCTGTCTGTGGCCGAAAGCGCAGGCGATTCTCCCATCTCTCCTTTCGGCAACCGTTCCGATCAGAGTGAAGGAGACGATGACGTGTGGGCCAAGGTGGCTCGCAATCTTGAATCCGAGGAAGGTACATTCGATGAGTCTTCCAGTATTCGTCTACCGTACACATATGAGGGCGAAGCTTCTTCCAGTGGAATGCGAGAGCCCGCTTCGGGTCAGGCTCGAAACCTGAATCCGACTTTTGGTCACGACAGCTGGAGGCCGATCAGCCATCTTCCTGCCCAAGAGCTTGAAGCAACAGGAGGTGTGACCATGAGCCAACTGGCCCAACTCCAAGCAAATCTCGTCAGGTCTGCCAGTCAAAAACAGCCTGGCAGGACCCAACTTGGGATTGCGCCTGCAGTGCCTGATATCCCGCGGCGCTATTCATCGGCTACTTCGACAGCGGGCAGCGCAAGGCACTCGGCGAGATATGATGGCGAGGAGCTTAGCACACCGAAGGAACCGGCTGTCAATCAGATGGGGCCACCCCTGCGTAATCAGGCAAGGTCTTCTCGCACATCGCAACAGTCTTTTGATGAAGCTGGCAAGGCAGAGACGCCTGCTAAAGCAGCTCCTCGCACTCCAGACATGAATGCAGGGTCGGCGCATGGAGCCGCACCGCCTCTCCAATTTACCTCGCCCTTTCAGCGCGCGGCCGGCACTGCTGTTGCAATGCAAGCGCAAACGTCAAGCCCTGCCTCGCAGATGACAAAGTCTTCCTCTGTCAGATCCTTCAAGTCTCAAGTGATGTACGATGTCACTACATCGCACCGCCCAACTTCTCCCCCGCTGCGACGCTTGTCCACCCAGGGCTCGCATCGGCGAAACAATTCGTCGCTGAACAATCTTCCGACGCTTCATGACCTCAGTCTGCGGTTGAATGGTGTTGGCAGTGGGCGAGAGAGCTCGACTGGCTATCGGCCAATGTTGGACCCTGCCATTGGGGGAATATCCGATGATGAACCTATCAACATCGGGCAGGCTCTGGACAGCCAGCACAGCGCTGGTGGATCAGGCGCGCGAGACTTTAATGGACAGCAACAGCTAGGACAGCGGCCAGAGAGCGGTTTGGACGACCAGCAGCCACTGTCAAGCGGTGGCCAGGGTGTCCCTGGCTACGTAGGTCTCTTCGGCCTGTACACGCCAGAGTTAGCGCAAGGCGATCAGCAAAGCGGTCACTTTGAGCCCATCGACGCCTACGGTGGTTACGAGGCAGACGCTTCGATGCCGTTCTCACCTGACCAGACCCTGAGTAGCGAAGCGGGAGAGCATGTGCAGCAGAGAGCTCTCGGTCCACCTCTTGATGTCACTGCTCTGAGCCCAGCTTCGGCTCAGTCAGGCTGGTCAGGCCGCAGTGGTAGTGCCAACAGTCGGAGGGAGGTTAGCGGAGATATGATGCAAGACGTGGCGCTTCAAGCCCGCGCTGCTACGCAGGCTCTCAAAGGGCCACAAGCGGTGGATGGGAATGGGCCCCACATTCCGCCTCGCAGGAGCAAGAGCCTGTCGAAGAAGAAGAGTCGGAAGAACCCTGGCAGGATCATCGGGCCTCCGCAGCTCCTCAAGACGACGCAGAGCCTCTATCATGCGCAACCAATCCCCGAGGGTAGCGAGCGGGAAGTCTCTGGCTCTCCAGTCGCCAACAGGACGGGTGGTGCAACTACTCCGATGAGGCCGCCGGTGCCTAAAAGAGAAGCGTCGGACTACAGCAACAACCCCAAGATCCTGCCTGCCACTCTGTTCGAGGAGCGGCAGGACGATAGACGATCGAGCTTCGGCAATACAGGTGATGCTAGTGGCGTGGGCCCAATGAGCACACTGGCAAACCCGCCCGGTCTTGCACAGTCTTCTCGGATGCAAAGTGCCACGCCAACAGATGGTCGTCAATTCCGCTCTGCTAGCGTACCAAGCACGCCGATCAGAGAAAAGAGTCAAACGGGCAGCTTTGGCCGTCTGATGTCCAGGATGCGCTCGAGAAAGGGGTCTGCCACCAATGGGCTGTCCGATCAGCAGACGACAGTCGATCCCTACCTTGCTAGCTCTGGCAATGGAGCGACAGGCAGTGAGACGAGCTCTCGCTTAGCATCGCCCGTCAATGAGCGCAGCACCGCTGCTTCTCGTGGCCAGTCGCCGTTTGGTTTCTCTGGCTATGCAATGCAAGCAGCTGAGAGTATCCCCGAGAGCAAGTCACAAGAAGATCTCGAGCGTCGCCAACAAGCTTTGACTCCAACCCAACCTTTGGCCTTCAACGGGACGAGAAGACCTTCCGGAGTCTCTCCAAGTGCGTCGCCGGTGCAGACGTATACTGCATTCTCCAGAGAACCTTCACCCATCCGGGAATTCCGAAGTCAAGACAGGCTCGGCGAGGCCTCGAGGGTCGCCACGCCCACAAGTCGGCGAACCCTTAGTCCAACCAATGAACGAGGTCAGGCTCGCAGTGCAGCCTCCTCTCGCAACGCTCAGCGCAATGCGCCCGTGGAGTCTCCTATACTCATTCAGGGCGGGCAGATCGGGGATGTCCCAAGTCAAGCCATCAGCTATGACGAGACGGACGAACCAGGTACATCTGCAGGGCCTACTTCACTGCCCCTTCAGGCGACTTCGCCTGCGCAAGAGGCTGCTCGGCCCCTGCTTCCGCACTCGGACTCGATGCGGACTATTAGTGGTGGTCAGACTGGGCTTACCAGTGGCAGGGTGTCTACCGACAAGGATCTGCCCGGTAGGCCCGCTAGTCCGCTGAGCCCTACTGTGCCAGAAACGGCTAAGCCCAAGTCCAAGAGAGACACCATCGTTCGTCGGACGTTGATTTTTCCCGGTGATGCGACCTTTGTGGAAGAGAAGAGAAAGTCTATGGCTTCGGTTGCTTCGAAGCGCAAGTCGCGGCGGCATGCAGACCATCTTAGTGGGCCCGATTCAAAGGGCTTGATGTCCCCTACCTTCAGGAGCGCTAGCTACGCAAGCGGCATTCCTGACTCGCCGCACTTGTCTGTGCAGAAGCTGCCGAACGAAACGACTGGAATGCCGACTACAGAGTCAAAGTCTTCTTTGGTCAGTCAGACCCTCTTCGCCAAGAGCCCAAATCTCCGACCTCCTTCACTTGCTGGCTCGAACTATGGCTCGTCGCAGGGCGCTGCGAGCTCGTATGCTGGCTCGCTGTACGACATGTACGTCGAAGGCGACCGACACAGTGCAGAAGTTTCTGCCTTCCACAACGACGACTATGAAGGGTCCAGGTCTTCCTACTTGCCCGATGGAGTCGGTGCGGAGAAGAATCACATCGAGGTGACGGAACGCGCAGATGGGTCGATTGTCTGGCAGGTCATTGCTGGCCTGGGAGGCAAAGAGCGTTTGGCATCCATCGATGGCAATGGCAATCGCAATAGTCGCTACACGGGGTACAGCGGGCACTCACGCGCAGACAGCCAGTCGTCGCAGCTCTCTTTCCTGCAGAGGGCATCGCTCGAGGCTTCGCCCAATCCGGCTGGGGTCTCTGGGCCAGCCTTCATGGAGAGGACCTTCTCTGGGTTGCCAGCCAACAGGGACGAAGACTCTAGATCGCTATTCTCTCGACAGAGGACTGGAAAGCAGTCGTCCCTTGACCAGAAGGGGCTTGATCTGCCACCTGTTCCCTTGCTGCCGCCATACAACTCAAAGAGCGCGGGGGCTGTGCAAGCCGCAAATGGACCCAGCTCAACAACCGATGGGACAGACGACGACAATGAGGTGCTTCTCCCATCTGGAGACACCCAACGTCAAGAGCGCTCCTTTGACATGGCCACTCCCAGCGCCGGCGTGACCCGCGTGGTGTACTCAAATGACGTAGAGCTAGAGCAACTCCTCGAAGCCATGGCCCGACGGACAGACGCGGCCAAGTTTCACTTTGACCCTAGGAGTCGCGGCAGTGCTTCGAGTCAGCGCGGCGAGGGCGCTTCAGGGCTGGGGAGCGCGGTGATGCAGAGAGATGTTACGGCGCGGCAGGGGGATTACGGCACAATAGAGGCAGAGGGTGGAGCAAGGCCTGCGAGCGATACCCCGGACGAAGCAGCGAGGAAAGTGGAGGAGGAGATCATGAGCATCCTGGCTCTGAGAGGGGAGCAGGGCGGGAGGACAAGCAAGGAGCAGATATACCCAGGTAGTAGTAGTAGTAGAGACACAGAGGAGGAGATAGGGACTGCGCAGCGTGCTGCAGACGCAGATGCAGAGCAGACGGTCACGACGCCTCGTCAGAGTCAGGAGGGGTTCACATAGCTTATGAGGAAAGGAGGTCAAGGTCGAGCCTGTACATAATCGGAGACTATTCGACCCCCTTTTTGCTTGAGCTATACACACTCGCTCACAGACAGTCTATGAGCAACGAATCTTCACGACCAATGCTCGTGTGCAACGATGTTTGCCCGCCGAAGGTGGTACGGTATGCTATCTCTGATGGTATGACTGGTAAGACTCTTGGTATCCCCCATCACAAGCATAGCTGATTCTGGTCGCACAGACAATCTCGATGGCAGTGCGTCGGCGCTTTATCGGTCTCGTGATCCAGCAAGTCACAAGGTAAGTAGGATCCATCAGATCGTGTTTTAAAGAATAGAGTGGGCAAAAGGACACTCATGAAGATGCAGTAGCATTGATCAAGCCGACGTATTGTCGGACAACTCGGTTTCCGGCACACACAGAGCTCGAAGCAGCAGTGAAGATGATGCTGGGGAAGCTCACGTCAGTACGTGATGTATGCGAAGCCCTGTAGATTCAGCAGTCGCTGGCAATCCCCTGCCCTCTTTCTCTCAGTTGCACAGGTAGTCATCGATGTTCTTGTCGTAGACGCAGTCCCGGGCACAGTGCGTTGCCGCGGTGTCCGTCTTCTTTTCCAACAGTCCACAGGGTGTGTAACCGCTGTCGCCTGTGGGTCGTGACACATGGCGGAGAGGTAATCATAAGCTCGAGGCATCATGAATCTACAGAGGGATAGCTAATGTACTCACCGTGCTTGTTCCCACAGTACGCTTGTCCCATGGCGTTCATGATACATGGACCACTGCAGCCATAAGAGGTCAGAAACAAGCCAAACATCGTCAACCATCGATAAAGGGACTAAGAGCAGGCAGGCGTGGAAGAGCACTGTACACTCACTCGCATGCCCTCCATTTGCGGTTTACAAAAATCGCACAAGTGGAGGCTGTGGGTTGTAGAGATCAGACGGTGTCAGTGTCTTAACGGCGTACAGCGGCACAAAGCGTCCACAGCTCCGCCGCTTCTTCTTACCCAGTGTGGTGGATGAAAAAAGCATGCAGACAGCGATCGCAGCGAAAGTGAATTTCATGATGAGTGAGTAGGTGGGTACGGAAAGGTAGGAGTGGGCGGGCGTCTGTAAAGTTGCACTCCTACTTGTACATTCTTCTACCTCACGCTTGTCACCAATGCTGAGCTCAGCGCAGAGATTAGGAACCAGGCAACGTATTCCGTGCCGGCGGGCGGTAGTATAGCGACCAAGGAGGCCAGCACTTGCGTGCCGCTAATGGTAACAACAGGGGTCGGCCCGCATTGACTCCCTCTGAATTCCCGCCGTGGCTACGGTCCAACGTCAGGATCTTTGCAAGCGTAGTCTTGGATGTTCTTATCCCACAGACAGTCTAGGGTGCATTCCTGTGCCGAGGTTGCTGATTTGGAGTCCAACAAGACGCACAAGGAGCCCGGATCGCCTGCATTTTTGGCCGTGGAAAATCGCGTCAGAAGGAACGAGCTATGGTATACTGTACTACGACCGAGATCAGAGACAGCGACCCACCGTGTTTGGTGGAACAGTAGGGCTGCCCCTTGGCGTTCATACGACAAGCACCTCTGTAAACATAGGAAGGCCGATGGGCATCAGACATAAAGAAATGCCTGGGAAGCTCAATCGTGGATCTCTTGGAATACTCACTCGCATGCCCGGTACCCAGTATGCGTCACGACTCCACACACCGAAGCTGTACGTCACGGGCGAGATTCTGTATAAGTACATTGGCGACGCTCAAGGCCTACAACGTGACTGTCCATGCTCACCGAGCGCAATGGAAGAGGCCACCAGGCAGACTGTGATGGCAGATAAGACGACCTTCATGATTGGCATATGAGAGGGAGAACACGGAGGGTATGGTAGCTAGACATGAGCGGGGCTTCGGTCTCCAGCGACTGACCACATAAGACTGCTGTTCGATTGCCTCCTAGCAAGCCTGCATTCCTTATCATTCCGGGCCGCAATATACAGTACCTGCCACGACGCGCCCTGGTCGCGCGGACCCTCTCCCCAAGATGCAAAGTTTTTCCGGTACCTGACGCCGAGCCAGGGTCACAATTCCGAATACCAGTCGAAATCCGGCATGTGCAAGCACAAGGGAGAGCAGCGTCGGTACGAAGTCACTGTAAGCTGAGGCTGTTGTCGACACAACATAGCACGGTGCCCGGAAAGAGCGATGTCTGGTGAGCGCTTTTCCTCTCAAGCGACGCTTCGCCACACAATTCAGACGTACTTGTAATAGAGCATCTGCAATCACAAAGAGAGCAAGACATCACAAGCCCAGACTGTAAAAATGTATCTTGATGTCGGTGAAGAGACGCAATAATCGCTGGCGGAAAACAACGATATGGATGGGTAGGTCTTGCATACGACGGCAGGATATTATTTCCAATGCCAACGGTGGCAACCATTGTCATGGGTCGCCCCCAGGTAGCCACAACCCAGGGCGGCGCCGCAATGCTCGATTGGTACGGTGGAGTGTGCAGTCCTGAGAACCGCACACGGGGCCCGCAGATCGCCTGGACGGATACATTCTGGTGAGACTGGGCCTTTCTTCTCAACGTTCTGATGCCGCTCGAACTGCTATGACTTACCGGTCCAGCCCCTACCAGCACAGCTGGTAACTTGGTCTAGGTCCGCGGTGCATGCACCCCTGAGAAGAGTGGGTGGTAGCGGATTACAAGGACCGCAAGAGGTGTTCAGAGAGAGAGGGGAGATCGTCTGCTACTCCTTTGGAAACTTACGGGCAAGCCCTCCACTTTCCCTTCACCTTAATCGCACACTTGTTGGCTGCGAAAAGGCAGTCAAAAGTCGCAAAGCGGTGAGCACGGCATTCTGAATCCTGATGCATCATTCTGTCCACGTACCAAGCGCCATTGAGGCGAAGACGAGGCAGAGCGTAGCGACGCTGAAGGTCTTCATGATACTTTTGTGCAGATGGGCAAGGCAAATCTCTCATGGGCAGTGGGCACAGCAGCGACGCAGGCTATTATATACCTCAATCTATGCCCCTCCACGCAGCGCCTTTGTTATGGCGGCACATAGGTGTGTCGGTAGTCCGAGATCGAAAGTGAGGCTTTCTGCGCCCTACATGTCCAAGGGAGCTCGAAGCGCACAGCCTCGGAAGTACAGTAAGGTGTGCCTGCATTTCGCCCTGAAGCCCCCATGGGACCTTTGTCAGTGTACATCACAGCAAGCCGGCGCCCCTACTAGTCTGCCCGACACTTACCTTTCCACCGGACGAGGAGCGCCCTGGACGAAGGGCAGGCCCTGCACCGGTCGGCCAGGAGCGCCGGTCGCTGAGCTCAGCGCGCAAACCCGGCTATGCTTTGCATAACGATGCTGGAGCAACGTTCCCGGGCGCTTGCGCCAGTGGTGTAACGCACTGTACCTCACCATTTCTCAGGGGCTCCTGAGCCCAAAAGTCCGAAAGGCAACGTCTGGAGTCCGATGAACTCCACGAAGTGGCACTTCTTCACACGCATGCGCATGCTCTTGGTGTCTTGGCCGCGACCTGCGTATAGAGCACAGAAGGAAAGTCACGTCACAATTCACAAGAGGCACCATGGACACACGGTGTTCGGCAGAGAGACCAATGGTGTCGATTGATATGGGAAAAAGGGCGCTCGATATAGAGTAATCATGATGTACTCGCTCGCTCAAGTTGACATCTATCGGCAGCCACTGCCCCGAATGCTACCGAGGGAGCCGCACCCCTGTCCCTTGTCGCACTGCCTGTGTGGCTGGCTCGATGCCCGAGACAGAAACTCAGCGCAAGGCGTACCGGCATCGCCTGTGAGGGTACAGAGGGGTCAGACTGGATCGGATTTTTAGGGACCATGCCGCTAGAAGCCTCAGACTTACCGATTCCACCGCCACTAGGGCCGGCACATTTGGAGGCACCAGACCTGTCAACAAAGCAGCCACCCCTACAAGTCTTCCATTGTCCGTTCGACTTGATTCCACAGAATTTGGCTGTTGTAAGGCGAGAAACAGTCAATGATGCAGACGCTGAATGCTTGGCGTTCCGGTCTGCCGACTCACCAAGCGTCGTTGACGCGAACAAGGCGCAGAGGATAGCAGCGCTGAAGATCTTCATGATGATTTGTGGAACTAGGCGAGGTCAAATGTTTGTGCAGTGCAGGGCAGTGAAGTCTTTATGTAGAGCACTTGCTCTCTTGTGCGACAACCCCTCCGTGAAGGCGGCGAGTAGAATTCCGGGTACTCCGGTAATCCGTACTTCCCGTACATGGACCTCCGCGGACATGGCCACTCCTCTCCTTGCTGGCGAAGGGTCTTGTTCCTGAGTCCTCAAAAGCAAAGCCCCGACAGGCTGGAGTTCGGCAGCCACGCTGAGGCCCGACGCTGAGGCAACGGCCGAGGGCGTCTTAGCCCCCGATGCAAGGATCCAATGTACCTCGACATTGATTCGGAGGCCCTACCCGAAAGAGTGTGAGAACTGAGCTTTCCAGAGTGACTTCCGCTACCTAAGCTCTCCTCCGTCGATTGGGCACAATATGGTGGACACAATGGAGCAGCCGTCACGAGCACACGGAGCACAAAATGTATTTGTCAGCAGAAATACAAGAATCGCTTGAATATGAGTCGAGATGAGGGAGAGGGCACATGGCGACTGAGGCCCACAGCCTGCTCGCAACGGAAAATCGTCAGCCTAGCTAGTGGCAGCCCATATCTTTGATGTTGCCAAGGTAGCCACACCCCTTGCCCTTGTCGCACTGCTTGACTGGCTGTTCCGAATCTCGGGACTTGAGGACGGCACATGGCGTGCCGATGTCGCCTACGCGGGTATGTGTGACCACGTCAGATCCCTCTTCTGGCCCCACTGATGGACTCGCAGCTATGACTATAGCACTGTGACTCACCGGTCTCTCCACGAGGACCGAAACATTGAGAATAGCCAAAGATGTCAGTGGTGCAGCCACCCCTTGTGAGGAGGTAGAGCGGGTCGTAGAAGACGCAGAATGATGTCAGCCGATCCAGAGTGTGCCTGCCACACGTTCGAGATCTCACGAGCACGTCTTCCATTCTCCTTTGAACTTGAGCCCACAGAAGTTAGCTGTCGGGAATACAACGCAGTCAACGAGGCGGGCTTTTGATTGCTGTCTGCGTCAGACTTTTCACTCACCAAGCGCCAGTGAAGCAAAGGTGAGGCAGAGCATCGCAATACTGAAGTTCCTCATGATGGTGGACTTGAGATTGTAAAAAGGGGTCGAGAGCTAAGCAGTGAAGAGGAGAAGCACAGAATTTGACTACGCTTATGTAGGGACCTCAAAATTTCTCGCAATAAACTCTTCACGCAGAGCTCAGGGGCCGACCCTTGCAGCAAATATTGAAGGCGACCACTCTCGCTCTGCGCCTCGGAAACCTCGCAGAGCGTCACTGAGTTTCCCGGGAACAGGTAGAGAAACTCATCCCGTTCCTGAAACAATGACGCTGTACGGTACGCGGAGGTGTGGTAACATCAACGAGTTGGCCAACACGTTCCCCGCTACTTCGCCGACAAGTTGAGTAGCGGAGAGGCGAGCAGCAGTTGAGGAAGCGGGGGCCGCTGGTGTAATGTATGGCAGTACTCATGCTGAACCCCAATCGATACGTTCACTCCATGGTTCACAACCTCCTGATCGCAAAGAAGATCGCACGTCGCAAGCGAAAGAGACGAAATATATATTTGTCAGCAGTGCAGAGGAAAAAAGACCGCACACGGTGTCGGTCGCTATGGGAAATCGGCGCGTCGTGTGCGCTGCGTGTGCTCGGCTCGATATGGAATGACAACGGCGGAGCTAGTGGCAGCCGTTGTCTCCCTTGCTGCCAAGGAAGCCGCAGCCCTTGCCCGGGTCGCACTCCTTGATAGTTGAGGTCGAGGCTCGAGATTTGAGCACTCCACAGTTGGAGCCGAGGTCGCCTGTGAGAGATCATCACGGTCAGACTGCGTCTCGTTCCTGATCATCTTTGCTGAGGTTCTTGTAGCTACGGAACTCAGACTCACCGAGGTCGCCGCCTCCTGGGCCGATACACTTGGGCTCGTTCAAGATGTCGACGGCGCAGCCGCCCCTGGGCAGAGCAAAGGCAAGATATGATAAACGACGGTCAGATCTCTTCAGCGGACCCCCGGCGATCATCTGAAACACTGTACGAAACTTACTGGCAAGTCTTCCAAGATCCATTGTACTTGAGACCGCAGAAGTTGGCTGGGGGAAATGCATGCTATCAGCCAAGTGTGAAACTCTTGCGGACATCAGTCTGCCGACTTACCAGCGGCCATTGATGCCAGCATGGCGCAGAGGATAGCAGTGGTGAAGGTTTTCATACTGGGCAAGGCGGAGAGTGGAAATGGGGGAGGGGCCGAGAGTGTTGTGCAAAAGGGGCCAGAGACGAGTGGATTCGAAGCTATTATATAGGTCACCGACCATCACTGAATGCTACATGCTTGGTCGGGCAGCGCCAATGCGATTGCGTTTAGGAAGGTGACTTTGCCCTTCGGTAATCCGAGAGCCGTGCCTGGGCGCTCGAAGGAGGGCTCGTGCAACACCAAACCGATCGTTATATGCGCAGGACCGAAGATTCATGTTCCTGCAGCATCGAGAAAGTGGGGACCAGGGTCCCTCCAGCGCCCTTTGTACCTATCGGCTAAACATTGAGGGCCGAAAGGGGGAGAAAGGGGGGACGTGTGGGTGCCTGCATTTGACTCTGGAGCTCACTTTCGCATTTGTGCTCGGGTCATATTGCTGCCCCCGGGCCCGGAAAACCCGGCACTATGATGCTGCTGTACGCCACAGTTGGAGAGGGGCCGATCTGTGAGTGTTCTACCGAGCGCAGTGTGCTGCTCAGATATCAAAGACAAGAGGCGCACATGTATATTTCGGAAGAGACAAGCGACACACAGTGTCGGTCGGTAAGACAAGAGCTGAGGCGCTTCGAAAGCGCGCATTCAGGCGAAAGGCGACATAATGTGAGCTCAGCTAGAGGCAGCCGTTGTCCTCAGACCCAGCGAGAGGCCCGCATCCCATGCCGCAACTACGGATTGGCGAGGCCGAGACTTGAGCATCGAGCACTACGCAGAGCGAGCCAATATCGCCTGTGGGGGAAGGAAAGAATGGAATGAGATGCTCGTTGTCGCGGCCTTGAGGCCTCTGCCACATGCTCGTGAGACTCACCGGTCTCGGCGCCACCGGCACACTTAGGGACGCCCAGATCATCGACGGTGCACGCGGATCTGAAAACAAAGATTGAAAGCGCAGCAGTGAGGATCGAGAGGAGCCTTGGACAGGACATATCGTCTGCCTTCCCGTTGGTCGGAGGGGCACTCACTCGCAGCTCTTCCACTGTCCATCAGACTTGAGCCCACATGAGGTTTTAGCTTTGGGGGAGCCGAGAAGTGGTCAGCGAGGCACGATCATTGTGTATGCAGGCGCTTTACGGCTCACCAAGCGCCATAAACGCCGACACGAGGCAGAGCATAGCAATGATGAAGGCCTTCATGATGGTGTTGAGGGAGTCGGTGAAAGGGGTGAAGTGGGTGAAGTGGGAAATAAAAGTGGTGGGCGAGGTAAGGTCAACATGACTCAAACTTCGAGGTCATTATATAGGGCGTTCGAAGTGGCTCGCTACAGCCAGATGGTTCATGCCGGACTCTTACAAGGTGTCACCCGAAGGTTGCGAGCCGCCTCGGTTCTGCTGCAATTTGTGCCTTGTGTGCTGTACCTGGAGTCTCGGGTGACTCCCCACAAGAAGTTTCATGTTCCTGAGTGAGGACGAGGGTCCTTCAAGGGCCCACTGTACCTGGCGTTCGAAGCAAGGGGGTGGGGAGGTTGACCCTGCATTGAATCCTGGAGACGGACTCGGGCCTCTTGAGCATTCGCACAAATTGCGCTTCCAAAGGACACGATCACACTTCAGACTGGAGAAGTCTCATGCTGAGCCCCAAGGAAGGAACAGTGAACAGAACTCATGACTACTGCATTGGCGAAAGTCAAGCAAAAGAAGCTATCGACAGCGAAGTTGGTCTAGCAGCAGAAGTGAAGGTCTACCCTGCCTGTGAGCATCTTATGCGAGCCTGAAGTCGGATCTCAAGTGCTACTCTTGCAGGCGTACTGAGGTACGACGTCGAAATGGGAGTAGTAACAGTCACCTGAGCACATCTGGTAGGGGCTCGAAGACGTCGGAGAGAGCAGGGTGACACAGGGGGAAGCGCCATCCCCTATCGAAGCGTAAGGTGTATATCGTGTTGTCAGTAAGAGCTTGGCGCTAGGCTTGTGTGGGCATACCTCGAGCTAATGACCTACCCTGTCGATCTCCGCAAGTGGCGCGTCCGGCGGTGCTCTTGCTGCATGCATCACTGAAGGTTGCGCAAGCGAAGGAAAACAACGGAGTCAAACTCCTTGAGATGGGACGTGACGGCCCTCAGCGTAGCATGAACTCACGAACAGGACGTCCATTGGCCTTCGACCAAGATCCCACATACGTTGGCTGTGAAAGTGCAAGGCAGTCGTCAGGTCCCTGTCAATACCTTCGATTACAACTGCTTTCCTTCGTTTACTAACCCAGCACTGCCGAAGTGAAAGTCAGGAAGAGAGCGATAAGGGGAGTTGGGGTTTGCATGATGGCTTCGAAAAGTATTCGGAAAGAAGTTGAAAAGAGAGAGGTGCAGAGGGACTAACCAATGATTTGTGTGCTTTTTGAGTCGTTCGAGGACGGGAAAATGGGCATTAAGCGGAGTGTTTGAGCGAAAGTTTGCTCGAACGCAATCAATGATATACCCGGTGCGTGCCTGGCCGGCGTCCGACCGGCTGAAATGTCTGGCATAGCCTCCCTGGCCCTCTATTTGAGCCTGCCGACACAGAAGGCTCTCCTATTCTCATTGTACCACCAGATGATAGTCGAAGTGCGTCAACAACGAGTCTCAGCAGCGCAGCATCAGGTTGTCGAGTCTGTGGACGCGCGCGAACAGCCTGTTCAGGCATAGCGGTCAGGAAAGACTAATCGAAAATTACAGAGTCACTCGTACCTGACATTGGTGCAGGCGTCAGGAACAATGAGGGGTTCAGGCACAGGGGGTCTCTCCCGGAGGCCCGGACTCCATGCTTCCGTCCCACATCCTTACAGCTGCACGACCGTCCTCGCCTCCAGTTGAAGTTGCTCAAGGACTGCCCTTCTTACAGCCGTACTGGTTGGTGGTGGGATTGAGCAAGCAAGCTTGCTGACAGAGGTCGATCGGACCGCCCGTCAGCTTGTTCGTCGAGTCTAGGAGACCACACGGCGTTTTCGCGTTGCCTGTTCGAGGCATGAGTCAGAGCAAGAGGTGGAGAAGCGTAAGGAAGTGCCTGATGGGGTGCAGAGCCCTTCCACTCACCATGCTTGTCTCCACAATAGGCCTGACCCATGGTGTTCACTCGGCATGCGCCCCTACGAGGAGGGATACCGTAATGAAAGCAAGTCCAGAGCGAAGCGATCAGAATGTGTACCCTTAGCCTAGTCGATAAGATCAGCGACACTCACGAGCAACTTCGCCATTGAGCTCCTACTTTGATACCACAGCTGAGCGTAGCTGAGCGACGAGTAGGATGATGGCCGTGGTCAGCCAGGTGCCGTATCAGACCTCGCATCCGTATGGTACTCACCGATCGTGGACGAGGCAGTGGCAAGGCAGACGAGCATGGTGGTAAGGACGGAGAACTTCATGATGGATTGAGGCAGTGAGTCTTCTGGTTGATGTTGAGTGTAAGCTAGTGGTAGGATGATGAAGGTGTGCGGGCTAGGAAGACGGAAGATGAATCACGCCCACTGGCACGCTCGTCCGCCCATCGGCCTGGGTGCTCCGAAGCTGCCTTGCTCCCTCTCCACCCATCATCGCTGCCCTTAACCCTTGACCCCTGACCCTCAATCAACACCTGGAATGCCGAGGGTCGAATGCCGAAGAGCCTAGGGCAGCAACGGCGCCGTGCCTCGCTTTACTGCCGCCAGGCGAAAAAGAAAACCGCTGTACCTGACCGCCGCCGGGATCAGTTGGGCTGAACAGACCAGTTTCAGCCATCGCTATGTCAACCAAGACTCAAGGGAATGGATTATGTTCAAGTAGAGGGAGGAGCATATACAAAGAGAGGCAAGGGAAGCGGCAGTGGCAGCGCCAAGAATTGCAGCACTGGTAGGAGTCGTAAAGAGAGTGGCGCATATTGGCAATGGATGCTCAGACGGGAATGCGAAGGTGACAAAGGTGAAACAGGGCCCAGGGAAAGAAAGGTGAGACGAATCTACTTGACTACAAAGGCAAGAGTGAGTGTCCATTTACGAGCGATCCGGTCGCTATCCGAAGATTCTGCGAGCGCTCCAGTCGCTCTTTGAACGAGGAATGACCTTCACCGCCTACGCGGCGAGCCGTCCTGGTGCCCGTTTCGTATATCGGCCCAGTCGAGTGTCTCGTACCGCGGCGGGGAAGGTCGAGCGGGAGTGCTTCCTTCAGGCTCTGAAGAGACGGCAGGCCGAGGCGGTGTGCTCCTGGTCGTCGCGGCGAGCAGCACATCCACGTCAAGTGGCTCCACTCGAGACGGCGAGGTGTGTTGCTCAGCAGCACGGTGCTGCTCGCGTGGCTGATGTTGATTGTGGGGGATAAAGCTTCCACGATGAAGCTGGAGATGCGTACGAGGAGGGCTGTCACTTGCCGGAGAAGGACCCTCTCCAGCCTGTCGTGCGGGTAACAGATGTTCTGTGCTCGCTCCTGCGTCGGCCATCGAGGTGACGCCGCGGCCCAGGGAAGCTCCTCTCGGCGGGGCGAGTTGGCGCATCTGAATCCCATCGAGATTAGCACCCTGGTTGCTTTGGTACCCAAAAGTCGGCTCTGCGTACTGGGAAGGGGAGTACTGCGTGGCGTGAGCCCCCTTAACGGGCCCTGGACTGTAGCTCTGCTCCTCGTCATAGTGTCCGTATGGGTCGACGATGATGCCGAGGTCGCCAGCTGCGGATGCATTCTGTGGTCTCACTGGTCCAGATGGGACTCTCTCCCCGCTCTGTGCAGTTTGCGTCCTCCTCATCATTGCAAAGCTGTCTCGACCTGCTTCCTTGTTCAGCAGGATTCCAGGTACGGGCATCGGCGCGCCCTTGCCACTGGCTTGAGTCAGTAGCGTGTACCTGTTGAGCCGCAACTTTCTCTGCACCTCTGGCCTGGCAACCTCCATCTTCCTGTAGAGGTACCAGGCGGCTAGTATTGTGATGATGCCCGTGATGACCAGGATGACCCACTTGACAATCTTCGATGCGGTCGACTCCTCTCCATCTGCCGAGGACCTGATAGCGTAGCCGACATAGACTACCGCCATTTGCTTGGGCATCGATAAAAGAGTGGCTATGGTGAAGATCCAAAAGGACATCCCTACGGTTGAGAAGACTGCTGTAGTGAAGTGGCCAGGCTGATACGAAGAGAGTGGCAAGGTCGCAACAGTCAGTCAGGGTGATGCGAAACGGCCTGTGGCAAGCTGACACCCCGCACTACTCACAATGGCTGATAGCCTGGCCACCAAGACTGTAAAGAGACCTCCCTCCCTGACAATGTGAGCCATGCAGGCATAGTTGAGGCTCTTTCTCTCGTACCTCTGCGCCGTTTTCTGCAGGCAAGCACCGAAAGCCCAGAAGTTTCCCCATTCTCCTAGTAGAGTTCCAAGCGCCACAATGCCGAATCCAATCCAGAAAGGATATACGATTCCGCATAGGACTCCAATGATCTCGTGTCCAAAGAGGGGCGGGAAGGAGATGATGAACAGAATGGCGACCGGGATGATCCAGCCCCACACGACGGAGTTGATCTTGAGGGAGACTGGGGTCAGCCAATCGATGATCCTACGATGTAGAATGACAAATACGACGACGACAGCGATGACTGCGACGAATAGTACATAGTAGTACCAATAGCCCCACTTGACCCAGCTGCGCCAGTCTTTGAGCATTCGCATGTACGAGTCTCGCATCGTTGTGCCATTCTCATCGAGATCTTTCGGGAACGTCTCAGCAATTTTGCGCTGTTCGGCGTTCAAGCGGTCCCACTTGAGGGGACGATCAGGATATATGCCTTCGGATTGAGTAGGCGAAGGAGGCGTCAATGCTACGTGGGATTGTGAGGCCGGTGAGTGCAGAGCAGCATACGACTCAGGGCCTTTGAAGGGCTGATGCGGCATCTCGAGGCGCGGGGTGTAGCCTCTTTGTATCCGCGGAGGTGAGCTGGACGAAGGAGTAGCATAGGATTGAGTATAGCTGTCCGAGGTCGGCGCAGGAGGGTAGGATGTCGGAATGTGTTGGTTGGGATCACTGTAGCCTTGGCTGCTGCTATACTGGTCCTGCCTCGCATGCTCGCCTGGACTACCATAGCCTTGGGGTCTGCGAAGCATCTGTTGGTCCTCTTGACGTTGCGGCGAGGACGCAGAAGACGGGCCAGGCCGCGTCTGATGTGAAGCTTCACCGCGATACGAAGCTTCACCGGGGTAGGAGTGCTGTGTCCCTTGCCGTTGCTGCCATTGTTGTTGTTGTTGTTGTTGCTGCTGCTGCTGCTGCTGCTGCTGCTGCTGATAGTACATTGCGTCCTCACCGTAGCCGTAACGAGAAACCGGCGCAGCCATCCTTGAGACAGGTCAGAGGAGGGGCGAGGTAGGAGGATGGACAAGGTAGGAATCGAAGGCGAGGCGTCTGCAGCTAGCCTGCTCAGACGGCGGAGGCTGCTCTGTGAGTTATCAGTGGGAGGCTAGAACGCTTCTGCGCCCATGTAGCGAGCCAAGCGACGTGTGGTAGCGAGGGAGGAGGGGAAAGTGGCGGAAGTGCTGTACCTTCAGGAGTCGTAGCACGACGAGGTGTCTCACCCTGCCAAGGCAAAGGGGCATGGACGCACACACAAGGCGCGACGGACAAGGCGCGACGCAGGCCATGCAGACACACACACACACACACACGCACCGCCCCCCTACGCCACGCCCGACCCACTCCGCTCCGATCACATTCAATCTCCGCACCTTCGCCCCACCGCGCACTCCTCGCGATTCCGCCCCCCCTCCTTCGCGGACGGACCATGTGGGTGGCTGCAAAATCATTCGCACGACGGACATTCGGTCAGCCAGAAGACGCGAAGCTCCGGCTGACTGCAGCAGCAGCATCATCATCACCATCACCAGCGCCCGCCCTGACCATGGTCAATGCTGTTCATTCGAGGTATGGCGCAGCAGTCAGGACCGCAGTACAGCCCGCATTGCAGTCCTCCAAGGCTTGCAAAGGCTCCTCAGGCTCAGCGACGGCAACATGCTACCTCCAACGGCCTCGCACCACCACCTTGCCGCCTAATGCACCCGCCCAGCGCCGGTCATTCTCATCGGCTTCTCCACCCCTCGCCTTAGCCGGTCCATCTCGACCTCGCCCGCCTCCTCGTCCCTCACCATCGCCCGTGGACCGTGATGACACACGACATCGGCATCAATTCAATCCAGACCCATTCACCCTTACCCCACCCGAAGAGCACAAGCACCTCCCACTGGTCAATGCTCAGACCCTTGCCGCATCCAAGACTCGCCCCAGGTCATGTCGTATGTTGGCTAGAGACTTCATTCACGACAGTTTGTACAATCCTCACTACGGCTACTTCAGCAGACACGCTGTCCTATTGCCCGATGTCGAGAACGAACAGGGCGAGAGGGAGGCAACCTTCGGCGACATCAAGAATGAAGCTGACTTCATGAGGAAGGTAGAGGGAAGCTACATTGCCTTTGAGAAGAACTTCATGGATAGAGCTGCCAAGAATGCGCCAGCACCGCCACCGCCGCCGGCTCATCCAGAGTCAACTCCTGCTCCTCCTCGTGCTCCTTCACAGCTTCCTAGATCCTTCTCTGCCGCCGGTCTTGACGCAGCCAAGGCACAAGGTCGTGCAGCCTGGCTCAAGTCGCAGCAGCAAGGCATGCAGCACGACGAAGACGTCACATCCATGGTCGCTCGACAGGTCTGGCATACACCTACCCAGCTCTTCAAACCTCACTACGCCAACATCGTCGCTCAGCACTGCATCGATTCGATCAGCGATGGCCGTCCATTGATCATCTATGAGATGGGTGCTGGATCAGGCGCAATGGCCGAGTGCGTTCTTAATTATGTTCAGGAGCGGTATCCGGACATGTACAGCTCTATGCGGTACCACATCATTGAGATCTCGGATCGCTTGGCAACACAGCAAACGCAGCGTCTGACCAAGCATCTGGATAACAAGAGGGTGACAATTCATCGCCAGGATATTCTGACTTGGAACACTCCGGTACACGAAGACTGCTTCGTCTTGGGCTTGGAGGTGCTGGACAACCTCTCGCATGATGTCGTCCGCTACTCGACGAGCGACTCCACACCTTATCAGTGCTACATTTCAATCGACTCGACTGGAGATATGCACGAGCTATATACCCCCGTGACGGACCCTCTGATCCGGCAATTTCTCTCTCTGTATCATCAGCTCCGGCCGCAGGAGCAAGCGCCAGCACTACCCAAGACTCTCACCTCGCTGCCCTCACCTCTGCGACGACTAGTGGCAAATCAACTGCCTTTCTACCCGAACATGTCCCAACCCCACTTCATTCCTACCTCGTCCCTGAAGCTGCTGCAAACACTCGCCCACTTCTTCCCTAACCATCGACCAATCTTCTCGGACTTTCACACACTGCCAAAGGACGCAAGTGTGAAAGGCATCAATGGACCAATCGTGCAGACGCGGATCGGAGGGGAGATGGTCGACGTGGGCACCTACGCCGTGCTTCAGGGGTACTTTGACATCTTCTTTCCAACGGACTTCGAGCTGCTCAGGGACTTCTATGCACAAGTCGACAACGATGGCAGGGTTGCTCGCAGGGGCTTGGAGGTAGTCAAGCATCGAGCTTTCCTGGAGCGCTACCCGCATTTGGCAAAGGGATGTCAGCTGAAGGATGGAAGTAACCCGATGTTGAGCTGGTACGAGAATGCCAGCTGGTTGATCGGCTAGGCGAGGTGCGGGAAGGAAAGAAAATTGGTCCATCGCTTTACGATTCAATGCATGCAATTCCAACCTCTGGCGGCCCGTACGACACACGGCTCGGCATACTCAGAAGACACTATCAAGCCGAAACTGTGACTCGGATGATCCATAGATTGCGTGCCTGATACGGGTGCCTAAGTGGGCTCACACCGGCACGTTGCTAGAGACGAGATCTCAGGACATACAAAAGCCTTGCCTCCTCTTTTCGCTCCTCGTTCACTCCTCTCTTTCTCTTTAAGTCACCCACACTGACGCTTACTACTGCCTCTTCGTATCAACATGCCCCAGTCTCCCGCTCCACGCGTCCTGCGCGTCCTCCTCCCCTTTGTCTCCTTTGCCCTAGCCCTCTGGCTGACCATCTCCTACATCGCCCCCTCTTCACCCCTCACCTCACCCACATCCGTCTTCACTTCTCGCGCCATCCCCTTCCAATCCAAGCCTCTGCTCGAGGCGCGCCAGGCTCCTAACACCTGGTACTCCAAAGATCCGCTAGGCCAGACGGCCTCGTACAACTTTACTGCTTTTGTCCTCCCGTTGAAGAGGGAGGTGGCTGCGAAGCTTGTTGGAGGGACTGAGAGAGACTTGCTGCCCCTCACAGGACTGCACGGTGTGGTGGGCGAGGGGGACCACCCACTTGTCTGTATGAGTGGGCTCTTGTTTGATATCAGGCAGGCGGTGCTGAATATTGAGAGGTTGCAGGTGAGCAGCCCGGCCTCGTGGGTCGGCCGAGTCCCTAAAGTAGTCACTGACACCCTTCGAGCTCTGTCTTGACCTTCGCGTGCAGTCCGCCAACTGCTACCTCCCTTTCTACGACGCGACGCACGACGGTCGCACTCCTTACACCTTCGACGTGATCAACCTTCAGGACAAGCTCATCCCCGTTCTCGCCGGCTCGCTCCAGCAGTCCATCAAGCTCCTGCAGGCCAACTTCAATCCAAAGACAGACGCCTACAGAGCTATTGGCTCGCAGGCCCGAGGGGTGGACGTCTCCCTCGGTCTGGAAGGGAGCAACGCGCTTGGACTGCCGGTACCGAACACGCCTGCGATGAGTCTGCTCTGGACGGGCGACAAGGCTCAAGACGACGTGAGCAAGTTCGTACAGGGAGCGCTTACCGCACCCTATGTACACACATACTCGCGCTTGTGCTCGAGGACCTTCTGGAAGTTTGACGAGGTATTCGCCGATGCGGAGAATGTCAGGGGGGATGTGCAGCGTGAGTGCTACCGAAGAGTCATTGGCGAGAGCGGTGTTCCTGAGACCTGACTACCTCTACCTTTGCTGGTGCGTACAACAGTCTTCCCGCCTGCGACGCCCTCCCATCTCGAATTCAAGGGCGTCGCTGGCTACAAGGCGACGGCGGCCTGGGACAACCAGTTCGGGTGAGTAGTGGCCACTGCGCAGTGGCAATGGAGCTACTTGATGAATGGACACTAATCTTCCGCTTACTCTTCTGCTGGTGGCTATCAGCCCCGGACAGACGTGCGCTTCGCTGCGAGTGGAGGCTGCCGCTGTTCATTACCAGTGACGCGGAGCTCACCATCGCCGGCCACCGTCCGTAGTGCTGTTTGTCGAGTTGCTGTGTTCCACGCCTCTGAAGTCGACGGCCGCTTCGCCTTTTCTCTCCTCATCGATCCATTCTGTTCAATGCGATCTTGAAACTTCGACTCACGACGATGCCTTCCTCTACCCGCCACGATGGCTTTGTGAGATCTGTCGTGGCGCAGCGGTATCACCTCCTGTTGCTTGCCGGCTGTAAGGCGTAGGCGGGGGATCGGGCGGAAGTGGCTCGTTGCGCGGTGCAGCTGTGCGGGCGTGGCTTTGTAATGCGAGGCAGGGGCGGGCGAGGGCAGCCTCCCACGGCCAAGTCGGGGCGGAGGACTGAGAATCATCGAGTCTCACCAATCACCATCGCTGATCCAGGCTTCCGCCGCTTCCACCCTATCCATCCTCGTCCTTGACCCGTCGTCAACCGCCCTCTCCCCACCATGTCGCTCGCACGATCTACCATCTCGGCACTCGCAAGGAGGGCAGTCGCTGCTCCTGCCGCTGCCGCCGCCCGCCCCTCGGCCATTGCTACCACGTCGCGGTGCTTCTCTACGTCCATGCCCGCTCGATCCGACTCCCTCTTCGTTCACCGTGATACCGACTACAACAGTGCGTGGCCAGGTAGCGAAGCTCATTTCGAAGCTCACCTGCCAGGCATGTACTCACATCGCTTGCCCCGACTTTGCCTCTCGCCTTCCCCGCCCTGCAGACGCCTCGATCCCCTTCTCCTTCAATGAGCAGAACATGGCCCAGGCAAAGGAGATCATCTCCTACTACCCCCCACAGTACAAGAAGGCAGCCGTCATTCCTCTGCTTGATTTGGGACAGAGGCAGAATTCGGGTTGGACTTCGATCTCGGTGATGAATGAGGTGGCCAGGATTTTGGAGATGCCGCCGATGAGGGTGTACGAGGTGGCCAGCTTCTACACAATGTGAGTGGGAGTAGACAGCAGCAGAAACAAAGGCGGGAGCACTGGCTGAATGCTTATCCGCTCGACTCCTCAGGTTCAACCGAGAGCCCGTTGGCAAGTACTTCCTGCAGATCTGCACTACTACGCCTTGCCAATTGGGAGGATGTGGCAGCACAAAGATTCTAGAGACGCTGCAAGATCATCTCGGTATCAAGCCTGGCCAGACGACAAAGGACAAGCTCTTCACTCTGCTCGAGGTGGAATGTCTAGGGTGAGTTGGGCTGAGCAATGGTGGTCAGGCGAGCCTCCACGGGCGTGGGTGTCCTTCGGAGAGAGAAAGCTGACTTCAGTTCTCGTATCTGTTCTCCCTGCAGTGCCTGCGCTAACGCCCCGATGATCCAATGTAACGACCACTACCTGGAGGACCTGACACCCGAGACGACGATCAAGATCATCGAGGACCTCAAGGCCGGAAAGGAGATCAAGGCTGGGCCTCAGAGCGGCCGTCATTCGTCGGAGCCAAAGGAGGGCAGGACGGCTCTGGTCACTGAGCCTTACTCCACTCAGTACAATCGGGAGGAGTTTGCTTAGAACAGAAAGAGGGGTCGGAGAGTTAGTGGATGTAGAGAAGGCGCAGATGACTGGATATTGAGCGCGAATGCTGCGACACCTTTGGCAGGATCGTGTGCGCCGATCGTTCAGGGCTATGTCAGAGTCATACAGAGAAGATCAAGCGATGATATCTGCTACTTGGCATGCCTCCATGATTGTTGCTGGGATGACTGAGTCTAGTCCTGGGGGTGGTGTGTATGTACAATGTCCCGCTGCCCTCCTCGGCTGCCCCGCGTCTACTTTTCCGTCTCCGCTTTGTTCCAGTCCGTGTTGCATCTTCTGATTTTCCGCAAGTGTCACTTGTCACCTCACCTCGACTGCTCCACACCAGCCAAGCTCCGTACCAGTCGTCCAATGCTGAGAGCACCACCGTCTGCGATATCATCATTCTGAGGTCTCATCCTCATCCTCATGGGGGACTCGGGGCCGCGTCGATCCGATCACTACTCTCCTTACTCTCCTTCGACCTCTTCTTACCGCGGAGACAGGCACTACGAGCCCCCTCGCGGCCCCCGATGGTCTCAGCAAGATTGGAGGGACAGAGAAGCGCAGAGCTCCAGGGAAGGGCCGTATAGTCCTGTAACAGCGGGCTATTATGGTCCAGGAGGCTGGTATCGCCAGAATGACTCGCCTTCATCGTCCTCGTCGTCGTATCGAATGCCAGGTCCTGCTCCTCGAGTTGCCCCTGGACCCAGCACCCTCCCTGCTCGACCTGGACTGCCGTCACGACCGCAAGCTTCTCCCCCTCCTTCAGCATCAGCTTCAGCTTCGATGAGACCCCAAGTGCGTCCACCTCCGCCTCCAACAAAGATCCAGGCAAAAGCAGCAGCCAAGACTCATGCTACCGCTGCACCAACCCCTCCGACTATGAGGGCCGAAGACCATCAACCGAACGCCGAAGGTCGCTCTCGCTTGAGGAGACATCATATACCCACAGCCCCACCGATGATTCTGCCCACTAAGAGACCCCCACCTGCGCCGCTTCGTGTACTACCTACCACTGGAAAAAGAGCTCCATCGAGACCGAAAGGTCAGTCACCTGCTCGTGACAGGGGGAATGGCAATAGCATTGCCAGACCGATCGCACCTCTTGGGAGACCGGCGATGGAGGGTCGTGCGAAGCCTGTCATGGCGCAAGAGAAGTCGAGAGCTGTCCACCAGCTATTACCATGGGACAGACCAAGCGAAGCCACGCCAGAGGAGGGAGAGGGGCAGTTGGCAGATGCAGGGCCTCCACCGATGGAAGAGGCAAGGAAACGAGCGCATCGTCGGCCTAGAACCGCCCCTCACGCTCACTTGACCAAGCCAGACGGAGATAGCGGGCCGGAAGAGGAGGTGTTCCCCTTGGAGGAGGTGCTACCGATACCAACGGCAGAGGTACAGGTCCTTCGCTCGGATCAGGATACAAACCGCAAGCAAGAGCGTGCGGACAATCAAACGAGTGTCAGACGAGGCAAAGGAGATGATGCAAGGGCCAGCGAGGCTTCGAAGGCACAGCAGTCTTCCGTTCAGACCCCAAAGAAGACGAAAGGTCAGAAGAAGGCAGAAAAGAGAGCCGCCGCTGCTGCTGCTGCCGCCGCAGGGAGCGCATCGAGTATCAGCGCCGGCTCACCGCACCAAGCAGCCTTCACCTCGTCCTCGACTGACGAATGGCAACCAGTGACTCCCCCTTTGAGCAAGCTCACTCAGAAAACCGGCACTCAGGTCATCTCGTCACCGCTGCCTCTTCCGACTCGCATGCAACTCTCTTCTAGTGACGAGCAGAGTTCTTCGGGGGGCCTCACAAAGGCCCAACACAGGACGGCTATGAAGGCTGCAAAGAAGCAACGAAAGAGTGAAAGTGTCGCGAGCAGAGCTGCAGCGGAAGGCAGAGAGGTCGATGCGCCGAAGGCCAAGAAAACAAAGAAGGATGACCGATTGGCGGAAGACGGCCAGCCTCCCGAAGCTCTGCAGAAGGAACAAGGCTTATCTCCTTACCCATCGATGAGCAGCGATCCTACGCCTCTTTTGAGCCCGCAAAGAGAGCCTACCATAAAGTCAGAGGTAGCCGAGGATCAGCACAACGAAGACGCAATGCGTCCTATCCCCGGCTCTACAGGCGAGAGGAACGATGAGAGACCTGCATTAGTACTCAGCTTCCGGGACGACGATTCGGACACTGCCGGGGTAGAGCTTGCTAGCTTCACAGGTAGTAAAGAGCCAGCGTCAGCGCCCTCTCGATTTGCAGACGCGACCCCTACGGATGAAGATGTAAATTCACTTGAAGCGGGGAGCCAGCAAAGGCAGATGTCCGTCTCATCAGACGATATCCCTCTGATCACAACGCTATCGAGGAAGGCCGCTGGCAGATCAGGCAATGGTCTTGTTGCCCCGAAAGAGGAAGCTAGTGCTGGTAGATATCGAGGCACCTCCTTCGGTCCGGCCAGGAGTCGAAGTCACTCGGAATCGACGAACGAGATACCCAGCTCCACTCTGCGCTTGAGCTCGCGGCCTGATAGAATCGATCTGACGGGGAAGCGCCAAGCATACCTTGCTTGGCGCTGGAAGTGGATGGCTATGCTGGAAAGCCAGTCGTCGCTTTCGAAGAATGACAAGGACAGCGCATCATCCTCATCTGCCTTGCTGGCCATCACGCCGAAGGGAAAGACGTCTCTTCGCCTCCTCTCAGCAGGGACGGCGAGCCCGGCCTGTTCTCACGACTTATCGTTCCCAGGCGACATAAATATCGAAGCAGTACGCAGGGTCTCAAGTCACGCAGTGGCCATTGCTTCTTCGAGCAATAACCGCGTAGGCGAGGGTGGCCCGCAGGTCTCACTCGTCTTTGCAAAGGATAGCATGAGGCAAGCAGGACCCAAGAAGAGTGACGATGACGTGGAGATGAGCGAGCTCACTGCGCGTGCTTCTGCGATCCATCTGAACCAACGTCCTCACATCACCGGTGCAACCTCCATCGCACCTTTTCTACCGCTGAGCGATCGAGACGCTCTGACAATGGTGACTGGCGGAGCTGACGGCGCCGTCTTTGCCTGGTCCTACTCTGGATCTCACGCCAAGTCGACGAACACTACTCGCTTACACGCTCTGCACAGCGGCACAATCACCGCCCTCGAAACGTTGCCGAAGTTAGACCTGGTTGTCTCTGCCTCTCCCCTGAATCAGCACCGAGCAGGGGGAGCTACGCAGCTCGTGGCCTTTGACGCACGCGAGACGAAGCTGCTCCACTCGTGGAAGAGCTCGGACATCGTAGCGCACCTCAGTCGTACGACACACTCCCGCCTCCTCGACGTGAGTCTGCTCCGCGCCGATTACGATCAGCACAAGCTGTACGACTTGCGCGTTCCCACCGGCGGCGGTGAGAGTGGCGGGAGTACATCTGTCTCCAGCTCAAGCCACGCTCCTACAAAGCCTGTCCTCTCCTTTGGCTGGGCGAGCGAGTACGATCTACCCTTCCTTGGGCGATCAGCCTTCAAGAGCAACTACTGTATACAAGGCTGTCCGGACGGGAAAGTGCGGACGTGGGATCTACGCTGGTCCTCTGAGGTGCTGCAGGAAGTGAGCGTCGGGGAGAAGGGTATGCCTATAAGCGATGTGCTTGTTTGGGACAGGAACAAGGTCAAGGGCAAGGAGCGGACGAGGAATACTGATACCCAAAGTGGTGGTGACGGCGGTGATAGCGGTACCTGTGTCATGGCACTGTCTCCCGATGCGGCTTGGAGGATACCCCTGGTCTGAGATGAGAGGTCAGCAAGAAGTCTTCGCGCTCTCGTACGTTCGTCACATATCGTCCCGTTGGCTTTCAGTCTTCTATCTACTCATACCATCAAACAATCAGCATATCGACCGGTGTTCGGCCGCCTGTTGGTCGCGTAAGCACGGATGCATCCCAATCACCGAGGTCTTTTGCGGCAAAACCTCACAGATCAACTAATGTACCGCCGTCGGGAAACTGGTCTTCGCTGATGTTCCTCAACGGGCGTGCCTGGCCGGCACATAGCCCCCGAAGTCCCGCTGGTCCTGCCTGTCAAACAGCAATTGCTAGCCGCCGGCAGTGTCCCTAGACAAGAGACAGGGAGATATGCTGGTCAGCTGTGCATTAAAGGCACGAGCAGGACCTGTTTCCTTCTCTTTCTGATCCTCACTTCCATCTCTCGTCACCTTCGCAGTCCAACCCTTCTTGACACTGCGGGAAACATGCGTACATCATCGACTATTGCTGTAGTAGCCACGGCACTTCTTTGCTTCCTCGGTGCAAGCCAAGTGGAAGGTGAGATATCTCCAGGCTTGACCGCCAGCAACATCTTGCGATCAAGTCGTGCGTGAACAGGCTCATGATACCCTGCCCTTCCGAAAATGACAGCAACGACTCCTACTTGCGCCGTCAAGGACTCCCATGGCAATTTCGTGTTCTGCCCGTAAGTCTACCCTGCCACACGCTCGTAGCTTCACTCGAGACTCACACGGACACCTCTTCTCTGCCTGTCAGCTACGATTCTGACTGCGGGGTGAGCACAAAGAGGCAACCAGTCTGCAGAGGCGCCGATGGTAAATACATCAAAGGTGAGTGTAAGACGTCAAAGTGAAAAGCCGATACCCGGTGTCAACTGATCGCCTTGGACATTTGCCACCCGGCAGGTCTTGTCGGAGCTCCATGCTATCTAGTCACCGACCACAACGACCCTGCTGGTAGCGGTACCAAAAAGTGCGACATCCACTGCTCGTCGACTGACGGCAAAGGCGGATCTAGCTGCATGTAAACGACAGTACCCTTTGTACCGCTGCGATGTCTGCGGCCACCATTATTCGAGAAACAATTCTACCCCTTGTGCTGCCTCTACCTACTGTCGCTGGTCGTGGCCGGCCTTGTCATCTGGCCTATCGGTCCCACCAGACAGGCTCTTCCATGACTTGTCTGCCAGGCTGAAGGCCAGAACAAATATGAGGCCTGCGAGTGTTTGCCCTGCCTCGTAAGTGGAATCTCTGCCGCCGGAGAATGATGCCCTGAAACTCATTCTACCGTACATGTAGGGCCCGACCGCCGCGCTCGCCAGGCACAGAGCAATGAAGGGCCGCCGAGTTTACCCCTGAAGTGTGCCCATGCTCGGGAACATCCGGTACCTTGTGACTGGAAACCGTCGACGAGATCTTCCCTCTTATCCTCTTGATTTTCACCATCCAGCTCAGCTCCACCACCTCGAGATTCCGAAGATCATGCGTGCATCGGCCAGCATTGCTATCGTGGCTACGGCCCTCCTTTGCGTTCTTGGCGCCCCTCGTGTCAAAGGTGAAAATCCATAGCGTGCGCAGGCCCACTGATCGTGACTACACTGACACAACTTCCTGCCCTTCTGAGACCAGGAGACGATCCATCTACCTGCGGTCTGCTGCGCCCCGATGGCGAGCTGGCCTTGTGCGCGTGAGTGACTTTCGTAAGCTTCAGTCTGCCATCACTCGCTCGCTGACACAAAGCCCTGGTCGTTGTTTTGCAGTCCCAAGGCTGACTGCATTCTTTTCATGGACGTACCCCTTTGCACGGGCTCCAACGGAAAGTACCTAAAAGGTGAGTCAAAGCTTTCACGAGCCAGTCAGCGATGCTGACTACCCGCCGTCCCCCTCGCGTCATCGTCAGGTCCCGTTGGAGGTACGTGCTACTTGGTTGGAAACCCCTACCCTCCGGAGATTGATGCGTGGGACACGAAGGAATGCAGCTACGAGTGCTCCGTCCAGGGGAAGACCAAGGTCTGCAAATGAGAAGCCGGGATAGCACCTGCGCAAGATGTTCCACGTCTCCTCTCTACCTGCTGTCCGTCGTGAAATTCGTCCTTGTCTCTCTTGTCTTCCCACTCAGAAACATTGATCATGAAGCATTGGTCATCAAGCAAGTTGAATTCCTGTCCTTCTTTGCCGGGCGTGCAGCGGACTCCACCGACGAGTGCAGGACGCAGTGCTCTGTCAAAGATGAAACGCTCGCCGCTCTGATGAACCCCTGCCCTGATGCAACGAGCACTAGCATCGTCTTTTTTCTGCCTAGGGCGTGGTAGCATTGTTCGCCGCGATGAGAGTCTGCTCACATCGGTCCTCGGCTAATGGCCTCGATCTATAGTGCGCTTTCGTCTACTGTCGTCAATGGTGATGGGTCTTGTCTACTTCCTCTGCTTCAGTAGAAGGGCTTGTCGTTGTGCTATATGATACACTGCTTCACAGGAGGCCCAGGCCGAACCTCGGCTATCTCTTTGTGCGCCAAACTCACTCCGGGGCCGTCGGACAGGATACCTCCGGGCCTTGGCGGTCCCTAGGCACCAATAGCACTCATTAGCCGCCGCCAGTTCCCCTGAAATGCGATGGCGCTTGTGGCCAGGGGCAGTCAGTAGCTGGCTGGGACTCGGTATAAAAACCGAGGGTTACTTCGTCTACTCTCCCGTTCCCCACCCACCTTGCATCCAACGACCTATCTCCCAACCATGCGTGCATCTTCAACCATCGCTGTTCTTGCTACGGCTCTTCTCTGCGTGCTTGGTGCAACTCAAGTCAAAGGTGAGACCGGGACGTGTGCACACCGAGTCCTCGTGGCTGCACTGACACACTCTCCTGCCCTTCCCGAGACCAGGAGACGGAACTCATGCCTGCGGCCTGCTGCGTTCCGATGGAGAGCTGGACTTGTGCTCGTGAGTTGCTTTCGGATGCGTCAGTGTTCCATCATCCGCTGACACAAAGCCATGACCGTTGCGCTTCAGCCCTACATCGGACTGCATTCTCTTCATGAACCGGCCGTACTGCCTGAATTCCCTCGGAAACCCCATCATAGGTAGGTCAAAGCTGTCAAGTCCCGGCCAGATTGCGATGCTGACTGTTGCCTCCGAACCTCATTGTCAGGTCCTATCGGAACCTCTTGCTACCTGATTGGAAACCCATATGAGCCGAAGGTACATGCTTGGAACACCAAGATCTGCATCTCGGAGTGCGGCGTTACGCATCCCAGGGACAATGTCTGCAAATGAGAAGCGATGAGATCACCTGCGCAAGATGATCCACTTGTCCCTTGCTGCGAACTCCTGCCCTCAGATGACGCCCACAATTCACCCCTCCTCTCTGTCTATTGACTCTCGTGAGGTTCTCCCTTGTCTGCTCGTCTGTTCAACCAGAAAGGCTCGCCCCCATTGTTGACCTGATGTTCCCTCACATGTGTACCCCATGCCACGTTCACTGTCTTACTCAAACTCTGCAGAATAAATCAGTGTAGACAAGAGTGTTGAAGCAGTGAGTACGCCGACGGGAAAGTAACGCAGCCCGTGTTTCCGTGGGTATCTCTGAGCTGTGCCTCGGGTTTTGGGTGGCCTTCCAAATCCGCTCGATGGCCAACGTGCCTCATGCGGCTATCTTGATCCGTCAGGCACGGTGAGCGGCCTTGCGACGTCCTGCAATACCGCGTCGGATAGAAAGAGTTGTCAGTCACAAAAACACAGCCCTTCTTCCGTCTCTTCTCACTACGTCTTAGCCCCTCCTTCGAGCTTTACCTTAACATCATCCCTACATTTTCAACCCCTCCAAATGCGGTCTGTCTTCCAGACCCCAGTGCTTGTCACGGCGCTGCTTTGCATCTCAAGCGCCACCCTGATCCACGGTGAGAGAGGTGTACTATATATGATGCTTCGCGGCGCTTTGGTCCATTGACGAATTGAGTGCCTTGTCTCAGCCTGGCACTGTGCTGTCCAGAATTACGACAAGACCTTTACTCGATGCCCGTGAGTCTGCAATGCCGAATCGTCGTGTGCGCATACCCTGATGCAACAGGCTGAAGGGCTCTATTTCCCCCAAACAGGGACCAATGCGATGTCACCACGATGCATCGACCTGCTTGCAAGGACGGAATTGGAGGGTATCACTTCGGTCAGTATCGATCGTAGACAAGTGCAAACACTCTGACCTAACTCCAGCTCTCCTTTCATTGATGCAGGGTACCAGCAGACAGGATGTTGGCTCATTCTAGACGAGCCAGGAGAGCTCAATCAAACGACCAAGTGTCCTCTGCATTGCTCGCCGACGAACGGAAAGGAAGGATACGTCTGCGACTGAGGAGCACCAATTCTCAGCCCTACCTTGTGCGGCGGGGTTACCCCTGAACGACTCTTGTGCTCGCATGCATTGCTCCTGCACGCCTGCAGGGGCAAAGCGGAAAGGCCAGACCTTGCTTCCAGCGCGTATCCCCGAACCGTCATTGCGCCCCTCCCACTTGTATCTATCCCGCTATTACAATATCCCTCTTCGTCGCCCTCCGCTTTTTACACCGCTCTGCTTGGCAGCAGCGTTGAAGAACTTTCACCAACATGCAAAGCCCTTTGTGCCATCCTCTAAGCAACTTTCTGAACGTGCACGTCGCGGCGCGGAAGCAGAGGGCCGCGGGCGGAAGGGCTCCTGGGAGGTCTCACGGCAGTGGCGTCGGGAAGAATGCCTCGTGCTCGAAGGACTCCTGTTGTATCGGTGCCGTAACGTCGTCAACAGCCGGCGGCACTGCTCCTCTTGGCCAATGTCGGACCGAAATCCCGAGCCGCGAGGTGCAAAATCGCCAATCTCTTGCCTGCCACCCTGATGGATAGGGGGAACCTATTGACGTGTATCGCTCTTCAAAGCATGGCCTCTGCAGCTCCATTCTTCTTCCTTTCTCAACCATCACTTCAACTTTCCTCCACTCTGAGCTTACACTACCTCCTCATCTTCAACTTGATATCATGCGCTGGTCAACTCTCAATGCAACCCTCTTGGCGGCGGCAGCGCTCTGCATGTTGAGCGCGACGAAGACTCATGGTGAGCGAATACTTCGCTGATCCTGGAGCACCGCTCTACCGAGACCGCTGACATGTACCCTCTCCCTGTCCTGCACATAGCTCTTCACTGTGGCGTAAGGACCGGCGATGGAACGTATGCTATTTGCCCGTGAGTCTAGGATCCATCTGAAGAGGACAAGTTGGGCTTGTAGCTTCGCTACAGACTGCTGAACCAGGCTTTTTCCTTATATAGGGAGGACTGTGACGTGGATACGGACCATCAGCCGGTTTGTAAAGATGGAATCGGAAATTACCACCGAGGTGAGCAGAGTCTCTACCCATGGGCGCGCTTTTCCTAAGCTCATGCTGCATCATTTGATGCTTTCTACCCCACATTTTCTTCAGGCTGGAAGGGTGAAGGTTGCTATCTGATCCGAGACCAGCCCGGCGAAGGCAACTCGAAGCAGGTGTGCCCCACCCACTGCTCACCTACGAACGGTCATGCGGGCGCCGTCTGTGTTTGAGAGGCATCAAATCCATTGCGACTGGACGCGGATGGTGCATCCTACGCTGAGAATCTGTTTATCTGGTCCGCTCTCGCAGGTTTGAAAAGGCCATGCAAGACAGACATGCCCCACGCTCTATACTTTCATTCATTGCCATCCTTGTGCCCATGCCTTCTATAGTATCCTATACTCCGCTATCGACAACATCACATTTTTGCCACGCGGCTCTGTCCCGCATTACTCTGCTCGTCGAGTGCCTCGTACGGCCGAGCCATGCCAGGCTCTTCTGTCTGAGATGATGGTCCCTGTCGTGTCAGAGCCGCAAAAGCCGACGGCCGGCGGAAGTCCTCCCCTTGGTCAATTTCGGACCGAAATGTCCAAGCGCGAGGCGGTGACACACGCGCTTTTCCGTGCCACTCCGGTGGGGGGACACCAGACTCGTTGAGCTTCGAATTCTATGCTCTGAGAGTCGTCTTGTTTACTTCTTATCATCGCTAGATTTCCCCCAGTCCGAGTCTGCAATACCTCCTGATCTCTCAATTGAAATCATGCGTTGGTCATCTCTGAGATCGACCATACTGGCGGCGGCAGTCCTCTGCATTTTGAGCGCGATACGAATTTACGGTGAGTTGCTTCGCTGAATCTGGTGCAGCAGGGTGTTGGAAGCTTCATTGTTAACGATTCCCGCCTTCCCCATCAATATCTCTTCATCAATAGCTCTTCACTGCGGGGTGAGGACCGGCGATGGAACCTTTGCTATCTGTCCGTGAGTCTGACCGCTCTTGAGCAGAAGAGATCGGTCTTCTGACTTTGCTGCTGTGTAGAGTACTGATGCGCCTCTTTGATTGCCTAGGGATGCCTGTGACGTCACTACCTTCCATCAACCTGTTTGTAAAGATGGGAGAGGAGGCTACCACCGAGGTGAGCGGACGTTTTAGCCACAAGCACACTTTTCTTGGGCTCACGCTGCAAACCTCTTCGCACCCCTTGTCCCTCTAGGTTGGGTGAATGAAGGCTGCTATCTGATTCGGGACCAGGCCGGCGAGGGCAACAACAAGACAGTGTGCCCTTTGCACTGTTCCCCTACGAACGGTCATGCGGGGGCAGTCTGCATCTAGACGGACCTCTCAGATTCAAAGAGGAGCCCTTACAGTCCCAGTACCCTTCCGCCGACACTGTTCATAGCGAAGACTCCATCCTTTTCTCCGATTCTGCGAGCCATGTCACTGCACGCTACTGCCAAAGCGAGCGAAAGGTCAGGGTCAATTCCGAAGCACGTTTCTTGTACAGCCCATCTCCATTTTCCGTAGACAAGTACTCAGGCACAGCTGTATAGAGCCGGATGCAACGTGCGCTGGGGTCTGTAGGCAGGAGCAGACTCGTCTGTGTTGCCACGGAGTTTCAGGCACCCGGTATTGATTGCACTGACGAGCCGTCCACGAAGAAGCCATCTGAAAAGTTCAGAGCCGTGACGAAAGGCACCAAAATACGTCTTGGACTTTCAACTTGATCCTGAGAATCCTTCACCCCTTTCCACCGAACCCACTGAGCTGCCCCCTGTCATCATGCGTTACACTTACACACTCACTGTCCTGGCGACAACTTTGCTCTGCTTGTCTAGCGCAAATCGGGCTAGTGGTGAGCAAATGCCCACTGTGGCCTTGTGACCACATGTGAAAAGAAGCTGACTTCGAGGACGCTTCTCCGTCTCCCTCTCTCGATTACAGCTTTGCACTGTGCCGTCAAAGACATCAATGGGGAATTTGTAACCTGCCCGTGAGTACATAGCTACGCTCGTCAGTGTCGATAATTCTTCAGTACACTGACACGCTCTTCCTACCTGTCCACAAAGGGCGGGATGCGATGTCGATACTCTACTCGATCCGGTCTGCAAAGATGCGGCCGGTGGCCATGTGCTGGGTCAGTAGGAGCTTGCTGTGTGTGGAAGTGTACGTCGCGCTAATCTTGCTCTTCGCCCTTCACTGCAGGTGCTAAAAAGACCGGCTGCTGGGTCGTGTTCAAGAACCCAGCGTACTCACCCTTGAGCTGTAAATCCCAATGTGAGGCTAACACTCCAGGAGCAAGGTACAACTGCGTTTAAAGTCATGGGAGCTATACATGCACTGCAGCGCGTAAGACCAAGGTCGAATGTAGACCAGGATGGTCACTTTCCGAGATCATGTAGACACCCAAGCACTCTAGTATCAACCGTGCGTACCGCAAGCCCTTCTTGGTGTGCACCGGCCGATCCATGTAGCACTGTGACCGTGACTCCATGCGGACCGCAAGTCCGTAGTCTTCGGGGCCCTTGAGAGATGTCTGAGAGCAACGCCGCGTCGTCGCAAGACCTAGGTCCCTGAAGTGAGGTACCGGGCGGCGTACAGCCGTCCCGGAGCGATCGCGCCGTTCCTGAAGACAAAGTATACTGGGCTGTGTCGGAGGTTCAGGATGAAGGATTTAAGGAGCCGACTTTCGCTTGACGACCGTTACCTGCCACCAAAACTCCACCCACCCACTCACTCGTTACCAATCCCTTGCTATGCGCTACACTGCCATCACTTTTGCCGCCCTTGCGACAGCTCTGCTCTGCATTTTGAACGCAAGCTGTGCCGACGGTAAGTAATCGTTGACTGCGCATTCGTTGAGGAAAATGGCAAGGAATCTGACCTTCAGCGATTCCTCGCCCCTCTTCGTATCTATCCTTCACAGCTATCTCATGCGCCACGAGGGATAGGAACGGCGTGTACCTCCCCTGTAGTGCTGGATGCGACGACATTGCGGGAACCGTGACTTGCAAACGTGCACAGGGACCCCCGTCCTCAGGTCAGTACAGATTTTCGATTAACACTAATGTACAAGATGCTGACGAGCCCCTTGCCATTCGAATAAACGGTATAGGGAGATGGTACGGCGGGTGCTGGCTCATCAACAACGGCTCAAATGGGGACCAGAAATGCAACACAAAATGTGCACCACCAGACTCATCGGGTCAGCCGACCTGCGTGTGAAAGAGTGGAGCAGGTTCTTGTAAGAATGAAGTATGCGGGCGATCACGCCTGCCAACGAGACGGCCAAAGCCACACTTGGGCTCGAGCCCCCTCTTACACTCTGCGGCCAAGCGGTATCGCAGACGATTTTTCTTCCTTTCAGACTGTACGTCCTCTTGATCTCATAGGCCACAATAGTTACGACGCTTGACGCGTATTCTTATGGCTGTTTGTCTAGCACCTTCCCGCTTGTGACGGTGGTTCCTCGTCTGATGCTGAAAAACCATTGCATTTGAGCAGGCCTGACAGCAAGGCTGTGGCGTCGGAAAGCCTGCGTCCGCAATGTAAGGTACAGGGGTAGTGTGAAGCCGACACGAATTGCCGACGTCGGTCAAATACTCGACCTGAAGGGACCAAAAGACCCACCATTCCTTCACGACACTTGCTTCCCACAACGTTCCGCCCTCCATTCCTCCCCACTCGACTCGCGATGCGCTGCGCTTCTCTCGCATTCACGGTCCTAGCGACAACCCTGCTCTGCCTCTTCGCAGCAAGCACTGCCAAGGGTGAGTGAGCTGGGCGATATCGCTTCATTGGGAGGAGTTCGCGAGCGTTCTGACTCACTGCGAACCGCCACTGGCTCTTCCGTCCTCTCATCCATAGCTTTCTTATGCGCTACACGCGACGCCAATGGCAACTTGATCCCTTGCGGGTGAGTGGCTGGCCACGGCTCTCGGCGCAAGAGCACAGCAGACTGACAGCTGCCATCGCCCATGGGTACGGAAGGGGTGGATGTGATGTCAGTAGTCAGGGCGATATCACCTGCAAACATAGGGATGGTCCCCCTACCGGAGGTCAGTAGAAAGTCTTCGCAAGTGGAAAGATTTTGTCATAAAGGACGCTGACCTGACTTTGGTATTCGAGTCCGTCCTGCAGGGCTTAGAGGTGGCGGCTGCTGGCTCGCCTTCAGCAACCCAGACTACGACCCCCAGCTGTGCAAAAGCAAGTGCGACGCACCCCACTCATCGGGCCCTCACACCTGTTGAAGACAAAGTCACCTGCACGCGCGAGGTTTGGTGCCTTGTTGCACCCTCCGCACAAAGTATGCTTCCGACATGTATGACCTTGTATCCAAAGCAGGTAGATGTACGTGCACTTTTTACCGCATGAACAATGACATCGCCAATGACTGAGAGCCTCGATGATTGTTTCAAGAAGGCCCCAGTGGTGTATACAGTAGTCAGGACACCCGCACCGCATGTCCGGTGGGCCGGAAGTCCTAGCTCATTGCTCTTGCGGGCCCCGTGAGAGCAATGCTGTGCCGATGATGACTCTTGCGCCCCGGAAGAGGGACGATACCCCTGAGTGAAGTCCGAGCTGAGTCACAGACAACATGAAGCCGTGGGCGCGCCGGTCAGGAGTGTCAGCCGATGCTGGGCAGGCGGTCCACCTTGAAGGGATAAAAGGCGTAAGACCTCAACGAGAACGAATGCTCCTATTGCTCACCGCTCTTCGCCAGCCCCACAGCACTCCACTGTCACCAGCCCTACATCATCGTCATGCGTTACACTTCTCTCACCCTCGCCGTCCTCGCGACCGCTTTGCTATGCTTGTCAAGCGCAAGCACTGCCGATGGTGAGCTCGTCTTGACTGAGATCTCGATAAATCTTGTCAGCAGACTCTAACCTCTTCTCTTCGACTTGGCAGCCCTCGTTTGTGCTTCCAAAGACCAGCAGGGCCGCTTCATTGCTTGCGAGTGAGTAAAGATCTTGCCACGTAGCTTTTATGCTTGCTCAGGAAGCTGAAAAATGCTCTCCCGCAACGACGCTCTAGCGGAGGCTGCGACATCGGCGCGACTAAATCGGTGGCCTGCCGACAGAAAGATGGATCATACAGAAGTAGTGCGTACAAACTCTTCGCAGATCGGCAGTGAAAGAAGCTAAGAGCTGAATAACGTCTCGCTCTCTATTGGTGTCAGACCCTGCCTTGAAGGGGTGCTGGGCCACAGATTTTCAGGGTATGGGCCCCGGCATGTTCTGCACTCTGTCTTGCAGCAACGGCGTCTGCTTGGCATGAAAGGAAGCCGAGCTGCAGCACTCCTCCGAAGCATTTGAATTTTCATGTACTGCTGCTGTACCGCGAAGATCTCACGAGAAATGTCCGAAGTCGAATCCTGCCCTGTACAGTCTGGGTTGATCAGCTGTGCATATTGGCGACAATGGCGTTGCGTCTTATGCTGCCAGTGATTCCGAATTCATTGTTCTTGCTTCTCGTAGAGTGGTCTGTCAGCAATGCTGTGCCGGAGAACAATTGCGTGGCCCGGAGGACAGGGGCAGTACCCCTGAGTGTTTTCCGAGCCGAGGTGCAGCGGCACTCTGAATCCGCCACCGTGCCTGGTCAGGAGTCACAGTCGAAACAGTCTAGAAGGGTCGCCTTGAAAGGATAAAAGAAGCGCTTCGTCGCGATCCCTGCTCCTTCTTGCAGGCTTTCGTCTCTACGCTTGTGTCTACCCATTCCCAGCCCAGATCAATCGCTATGCGTTACACTTCCCTCAGCCTGACCATCCTCGCAACCACATTGCTGTGCTTCTTCAGTGCAAGTGCTGCTAACGGTAAGCCAGCATTCGCGGTTTCTTTATGAAAGCTGACAGCACGCTGACTATTTCTTTCGTCTTTACAGGTACCAATCTCATTTGTGCTTCTAAGAGGGAGAACGCCTTCATTGCATGCCCGTGAGTAGCTACGTATAGCAGTGCCCATCAGCAGACACGTTCGCTCAACAAATTTGAAGCCCCCGCCCCGCAAAAAACCAAAAGAGGTGGATGCGATGTTGGTAGTGACAAGGCAATAGCCTGCCGACAAAGCGATGGAACGTACAAGAAGGGTCCGTAACAAGACTTGTTCGATTAACCACATGGCGGGCGCAGAGCTGACTTGCTTCTCCATTGTCATCGATTCTCCTTCAGATACCTCGATTCAGGGCTGCTATGCCGCTGATGAGCAGGGTCGGGGCACGGGACTGATGTGCAAATTCTCGTGCCACAGTGGCACTTGCCTGGGAGGATCCTATTGAGCAGAGATGTGGCGCTGGATGCAGTAGAAGGACCAGAGCCGTCACGCAGCCTATGACGAGAGCGTTATATCCGATTCGAGTCCCTATCCTAATGTGAGCCCCTGTTGAGCCGCACTATCCCAGTGCTGTGCAGTCTTGCACCATCGAGAGTCGTGGCCCCCGTCTGATGCGAGCCGGAAGATGGTGCCGTCACCACAGAGGGCCCATCCTGCACTATATGATTGAATGTCAGGGCAAATTTGAAGCAAAGGCACAACCAAACGAGGCATGTGAATGTGAAATCCCGAAATAGTTCACCGAGCGCGGTCCGAGAGGAGAAGCCGAGGCGGTGCACTTCAAAAGGTGAGGCTAAGGAGGGACATCGTTCCCAACTGGTCCAAGATAATCTTAGCATCCTCATAGAAGCACCATGCGCTACTCCTCCATCACGCTCACTGTCCTTGCGGCAACGTTGCTTTGCTTGTTCCACTCGAGCGGTGCCAATGGTAGGTGACTCCGCTTTACCATCGGCAGACGCCGTAGACACCCCTGAGTTGAAGGCTCTGACACTGCCATTTCGACTCTTGAATGAACAGCTATGCAGTGTGGTACGAAAGATGCGCATGGCTTGTTCGCCTTCTGCCCGTGAGTAGCTACGAACGGCGTTGATGATTGCTCAGGAGACTGAAGCCCTCTCTTGCATCATTACGGTAGTGGAGGGTGTGACGTTGGGACCAAGCAGGAGGCGGCTTGCAGAGCTGCAGACGGGACGTACCCAAGAGGTGAGTAAAGAGCCCTGCCAGCGTGCAACTTCACCATGAACTGTATGCTCACTTTGGTTTCCGACTTCCAAATCTGTGCCTCAGGTCAAGGCAACACGGGTTGCTGGCTCATCTACAGCAACCCAAAGGAGAAGCCCAAGAGCTGTAGCCTTCAATGCAGCCCTGGCGGTGCAACAGGAAATTTTGGCTGCATTTGAGCCTGCCAAAGCCGATCGGGCTCTGCAATGGGGCTATTGTGGGTGCTCACTAGCCCCAGTGTAGACGAGCTTCTGGCCTTAGCCGTATTGTCCTTGTGACCCGTCCTGAAATCGACCTTGGTCCTCGACCATAATATACATGCCTACGAAAGCGGTGCTGGCCTCAGGGGTCCTAGATTGGCTCGATGTTGTGGTGAATGGAGGATGTGCGTGCTGTTGTGTGGCCATTCTAATGAGGACCAAGCTTGATGATGATCATCAAGGGTGGTCTAGGAGGATGTATCGCGGGGTAAGAACCGTCGGCGGTGGGAAGAGACAGAGGCCGATACGACTTGGTCTCCACACTCCAAGTGCCAAGGCTCGAAAGGACGTTGGACTGTGCGTTCGGAGACTTCGAGTGGAGTGGCAGCACAAGAGCCACACGTGCACGAGGGCTCTCTGGAGGCCGGAACGGGGGTCAGCGCGGGGCCCCGTTGCACGTGTGCGGGGCGCCGCAAGCTCTTCTCGCCCCCTTTTTTCACCGCGCTCGCCCATGAAATTTTCATGCCTCGCTGCCATGACTTCTCTTCCAATCCTCACAGTCAATCATTCCCTCTCCTAGTAGTTGTCACCCAACCTGTCCAGCGCCTTCCGACGATACCACGTCAGACTCACGTATACCCAGAAGGTAAGACACTCTCAACATGAGGGCAGCCCGTCAGCGAGTCTCGCTTATGCATGCACGTTCGGAGAATTGATAGTCGCCACTCTTCCACGCTCCGCCTTGCCTTTTTTAGACAACATCGGACTCTGACAGCGGCAGGCCAAGGAGATCATCTAATCAGCCTACTACATCGACACCATCGTCGTAAACGAAGGATCTAGTCAGCCATCTTGCATCACTTTCAGACGGACAAGACTGAGCTTGCGTCAACGGGAGCAGAGCGAGAGCAGCAAAAGGAGACAGGCCTGTTCTCTCGTGGGAAAGCTTCCATCCCTTCTTCTCGACAAGAACAGCAGCAGGATCAACGCCCTGTGAGGATCAAGTTCCACCTTTCACCCATCAACGAACCTAGCCACAGCAACCACCGCATCAGCATCAACGCACTACCAGAGCAACTGAACCTCCTTCTACGCCTCAACGACTGCTGCCTCTTCTTTTCACCGAATCACCCTCAACATCTCTGCAATCACAAGTGCAGGAGCGTTCCGATTCGCAACAGTACACGGCAACCAAGCAACAGATCAGGGGTCGAGTGGCCTAGATGCTAACGAACAAGCCAGCACACTACGCACGATGTCAACAATCCCATGCGTCCATTCAACCTTGTACCAACCTTGTACCTCCAACCTTGTACCCTCAACTTTGTCATCAACCGTGCAGAGACTTGACTCTGGCAAACGAGGCATGGGAAACTGTCTACGGGGCTTGGCCTTCATGACTTCCAACTTCATGGCTTGTCATCACCTGGGTCTCTGTGTCTTTCACGGTCACCATTCAATTCACACGATCGAAGGTATCGCAGGCAAGTTCGTCCCGAGTTCTACTGGAAGCAATCAAGCTCTGCTCGATGAGCTTCTTACAAGGCACAAAACATCGGTCTTTGAGGTGAGTCATTCCCATGCGGGCAACACGAGCTCTATGCATGCAAGTCGCACTCGAGACACCGCCATCTCGCTTATGCATGTTCGAAGAATTGACACTCACCGTTCCTCCGCGCACCGCTAGACACCTCCAAAACGACTGAGGAAAAATGGCTGTTCAACTGAACACATATAAAATTCGGTTCGGCAGCATTGTGGTCAATGGGGGGTCCCCTGTTATCGGTGGAATCCAACAGGGCCTGCCACCCTCTGCCCAAAGGTCGAGCAGAAAGCATCGTGGACGCGATGGCTCGTCTCGCAAACGCGCCATCGATTGTGCGTCCTATACCAAGTGGCCCACAGCCGACGCCAAGACGCCACCAGGGCTGATCGCTGGGCATCGCTGCTGAGTCGCTTCAACAGGAATTCGATGCACCACAATGTCTGGAAGCGTCTGATCACCGGCTTCGGAGGTGTCGTGGCGGCTGATGCGGGGCCACAGCTGGTGCGCATTGCCGGTCGGATGGAGATTGAAGAGGTTGAATCATTGGTGAGCAGACGATACGTGAGGTACAGGTGCGGGAAAGCAAGGATGCAGATCACTGAATAGTCAGCTCCACTCGCTTAATCCCGAACACTCAGATACCCGCTTTCCGACCCCACGAGTCAGTCATGTCTTGGCTTGCGCACGTCAAACGTGCTGCTACTGCCCCTCTTCAAGCCAACACTTCGACGTCGGACGTACTCTTGCCAAGGTTTCCCTGGTCAGCCCAGAGGATTGGAGACAGCTGATCCCCTCGCATTCTGGTCGAAGAAGCGTTACGAGTGCTGGAGGCAATTGTGCGATACTTTGACGAATGCAGCGACCTTGATCAGGCGGCCGCTGCGGTACACTTGTACTGTACTACGACACGCCATCCATAGTCAAGATGCTTTGCTTCCTGTTTCTACAAGCATACCACCCGCTTGCTAGACAGGATTGGTCCAGGGTGGCTGACAGTACCGTTGCGCGTGCCCTCGTGGAGACGGATCAGCCCGTCTATGCAACCACTTTGTCGCACATCGTTCCTTACGAAGTCGAGATGCTGGTCTGGCAGAAGGAGTCAGATCTCCTGGGAGCTTCAAAGGGCCGCAGAAGGTCTGGTTGCCAACGCCCAGCTTTTTCAGAGACTTCAAACGGTTGCGTCGCTGACGACGTCATCCCGCTTTCGGCCAGGAGCAGCTGTCTCTTCTCTTTGCGAGCACTACAGGCCGTCAGTCGCACGGGCATGGGCCAAGGACATCCGGATCGCCACTCGGAAGCTCATCGCTTATATGTATCTACGAGCGAGGCATTCGTTGAGGAACCCTGTTGTCGGATCTGCGAGGCAGAAATGGTGCCCTCACTGGGAATGTCTCCCTATGGCCCAGGCACCATCTTGCCAAGCATGGTACTTGGACGCCATAGTCCCGCGCAGCAACAGAGGCATTTACTCGGACGACAACATCCACCTCTTGCACGTCGGATGCAAATTCGTCAAGCAAGCCTTTGACCTCGAGGAGGCGATGGTGTTGATTGCGCATCTGGGTGAAGATTGCCGCTTCGAAGTGGGCGCCAACGGGATGCTCTGCCCGGCCGTGTTGTCAAGAGTGGATCACGAAACGATGTCTCTCGCCGTCGTCGAGGCTTGGGCAAAGAGGCCTGCGAGGCCAAAACATCGCAGTCACCACGTTTCTGCCATTGAGGGTCCTCTGACGCTCGAGCAGATCGTCCGAGTGGTCAAGCGCGTGATGGTCACAGAGACAACGTGCCGTGACCCTTCTGGCTCTGAACTGCCCCTCCCCCTGGCATCTCTGGATCGAATCAATCCAAATGGAGATTACACCGAGGACAACATCCGCTTGTTACTCTTAGGTCTCAACAAGCTACGGAGGGTGTGTGTTGACGAACGACCGATTGTTGATTGGCTCAAGCGGATCTCGCCCGCAACCATCAGCAGGGGTAGGCGTCTGCGAGAGCAGGAGCACGTCCGGCTGCCCTACAGCAGTTGGGGAGAGAAGCTCCTGGCTCGGGTGGGTGTTGACGAGATAGAGGCTCTGCCGATGGAGGCGATGGAGAGCCAAGAGGAAGGTCTCGGGGATGAGGATGCTGAAGAGCGTGAGACTTTCGAGGACGTTTTTGCTCACTGAAGCGGACGGGAGCACAATGGAAGCCATCTTATAGGCCCAATCTTAGAACCCCGATCTCGTCAGTAGGCACGTCAAGGCTAAGCCCTTGATTGCTAAACAAGGCCTAGACAGTTGTCATGGTCTTTGAGCAACAACAAGCCCACATTGGTCGTAGCCTATAGCCTTGTATCTACCAAAGTCGCCGTGCGAACCACACGCGAGCCTTTAACCCTGTATACATCCTACGATCAATTCACAAGTAGGCCATACTTTCTTGCTTCTCGTCCATGTAGACCTTCACGCACTCTGCGTGTCGCATGCGAAAGAATATCAACAGCGCTTGGTGCAAACTGTACTTTGTACGGTGAGCTTATCGTTGGGACACGGTCATTGCATCCGGTGTGACCCGGAAGCTCGTGGAGAGCGCGGTTCGGCCCGGAGAAGTGGTGTCGTCTCCATGAAAGCTAGGGCGCGCGGAAAGGTACATTGATGTAGGCGAAGCAACAGTGTGACGCAGAGCTCCGAGCCCAACTCGTGAGATAGCCGATGCAAGTAGAGCAGCCAGGCTGTGTAGTCGGTGCAGTCTACTCTTGCATCCTACTTCACTGCTTTCCACCTTGTGATTCTGCATTTCTACGCCTTCATCGACCCAAGATGCGTCATACTGCCATCACGATCTTCGTTCTTGCAATCTCTCTGCTCAGCTTGATTAGCCCAAGCAGCGCAAGTAGTGAGTGAGCTACACCATCTCATCCGCGACCGCTGTCAGGACCGTGCTCTGACACGCCTGGCCCTACCCTTGGCTCTTTTGCCCTACAGCAAAGACCTGTAACATCAAGGATGCACAAGACAAATTTTACAGCTGTCCGTGAGTGAGCTACTGCATGACGAAAGGCCACGGCAGATACGTGGCGAGCAGACTCAACAGAGAGACCCCCTCCTATGTCCACGATAGAGGAGGATGTGATGTAGACACATCCAGGGCGCCAATCTGTAAACAGACCAATGGAGACAAGGCGATAGGTCAGTAGAACACCGGTGGCGAAGAGATGTATGGGGCGCTGACCGTCTTTGCGCCTTTTCTCTGGCATCTGTTGTTCTAGGTATTCGAGGCAGTGGGTGCTGGTTGCGCTTGAATGATCCCCAGGAGACAAGCAAGCACTGTGATCTTCACTGCAGCCTGGACAATGGCCCAGTGGGCTACTCCTGCGTTTGAGCATCGTGAAATGCCCGTGAGCCTACGGGACGACAGCTATGACCTAGCTCTACCACTTGTGTCAGCCCTCTCAGGGGTATAGTGATTCCGTCACCTCATGACGGATCGAAACAGCTCCCCTTTGACAATGTGTGCTTCCCGACTGCCTGCAAAGGCTCCAGGCTGGTGGTGTGATGCAAGTCGGCACTTGACGGTCTTCACTTCGAGCGCCAACCCTCGCCGAGAGAACTTCTCTCAATGCCATGAAAGTCAGGGCACAGTATGCCCAAAGGTACAGTACAGCGAGTGGAGGTACAGACACATATGAAGCCGGTCACCCGGCCGGGCGAGACAGGTGTGCAGTGTAGTACAAAAGATTCGGTCACGGCGAAGCCTGTACCTTTTCAGTCGACACCCTCTCCGTACTACCCATCTCACCTCGCAGCCTCATTGTGTCACAATGCGCTTCGCCTCCATCACGCTTTCCGTTCTGGCAACTACGTTGCTCTGCTTGCTCAGCGCGAGCAGCGCGAACGCTGACATGTGCGCTGTCAAAGATGCCAACACGGGTACCTACTTGGGATGTCCGTAAGTAGCTACCCTTGATGTTCAGAGAGAGATGTGCTGTTGCTCAGCATACTCAAGCTGAAACGTGTCCTGTATTTCCTAGGGGAGGTTGTGATGTCGACACAATGAAATTTCCTGCCTGTAAGCTGGCCGATGGCAAGATCGTCAAGGGTCAGTATAGAGTGCGGTACGACGAGAGTGATCCGGTAGACTCTGACCCGTTCCCAGCTATGTCTTTTCAGGTGTCCAAGACAGTGCGTGCTGGGCTCTCTTCAGAGATCGACAGGACGGGCCCAAGCGCTGCCCCATTCATTGCAGTCTCGACAATGGCGCCGCTGGTATCTCCTGCGTTTGAGCAACCGCAGGACCGCCAGAGCACGTAGGAGAGTAGTCTCTTGAAGCGTTCCTCGTTCTGACTACGACATACAAGCATGGCTTGCTCGTAGTACTGCAGTACAAGCATGTGTTGCACTTATGGTAATGATGACCCTAGAGTCCCTGTGAACTTGTGCTCTCCTTATTTTCCATCGTGCAAGACCGTGTCGCTTCGGCGCTGAACATCCGTGACTGTTACGGAGCGGAATAGCTTTGATGAATCAAGTGCCGTTGGAAATACCTGCTGTCATCTTAATCAGGGCCCGATGAGTGCCAAGGAACGCCGAGGCACAGGGAGCAATCCGGAGCCGCTCACTAGGCCAGGTCGGAGGGAGATGTCCGAGGCAGCTACAGGAAACCAGCCCGCGATACCCCGTCTTTCACTCCTTACCACATCTCTTCACGACAGCTCCACAGCCTTACTCGGCGAACAATCTCACCATGCGTTTCGCTTCCATCATCATTATGGCTTTTGCAACGGCACTCCTTTGCGTAAGCGGTACCAGTGGTGAGAACTGAACTTCGTCCCCATGCTACTGGCTGTCTTACGCTTGACCTGGAGTTCTCAGTCCTCTGACGATCCCCCCTTTGTGTTCGCGGTGGTTCGGCAGCCGCTCACTGCGCTAGGAAGGATAAGGATGGAAAATTCATTCGATGTCCGTGAGTTGAGGGCAAAAATCACCTCCTGTCACCAGGTTCGCCTGCTCACCAAGGCTCGGTTCATCACATTTCCTCACCTGAATAGAGATGGATGTAGATTGGATACTTTCAGAGAGCCAGTCTGCAAAGATGAACAAGGAAAGTGGACTATCAAAGGTCAGTACAGGTCATTGCAGATGATGGGAGGCATTGAGCTGACCCGAATCCTCCCCGTTCTATCAGGCCCCCGAGGCAGCGGTTGCTGGGCACTATTTGAAAGCCGAGAGGGAACCACCAGGCGTTGTGAGATGGACTGCACGCCCGTGGGTATACCTGGTAACGTCAATTGCTGATGAGCAGCACTGGACAGACTGCAAGACGAAGCAGAGCCTGCCTCTGTATGCAGATCCGTTTGCGTTTCTCCCTCGACTGCGACTCATGATCCGGCCGACATCAGTGATCGTGAATTGAATCAGATGTTCTCTTGAGTTGCTATAGCATCACACAAACTTCTTCAATTGCGTACGGCAGTTCATCTGACGCATTCCAGTTGTTTCTGCCCTGCGAGCCCGAAGACCCCTGTGAAATTCCGATTGCCTCGATCCGGGGAGTAAGGCAGACCCTCAGCGACCCCATATCGGTCCTCTCAGCCGGCCCAGGCCGGAATTCCCCAGCCGTGCACATTGAGGTCTAGGGCCACAGATTGGCCTGCCCGGTCAGGGGTGCTTGCCGTCGGTAAACAATCGCTTGCTCTGGGCAAGAATTTCAAAGCGAATGGTGGTTCCTGCATTGGAACTCATCGTCGTACTTCACCGGCGGACCACTGTCTGACCCAGAGCAAAGGGCACCCTGTCCGGCTCATGAAGAAGCCTCGATCGTGGTGAATCTTCATTCGTCATTCATGTCTGGCTAGCCGTTGTTCAATTCATAGCATCCCGTTCCGTCCTCCTTCGAACTTCCGCTCTTATTCAGTCCGGAGGCGTGCATTCAAGCAAGAAAGGAAACTCGATGACATAAGTTACGTGCGAGCAGCAAAGAGCGCAGGAAAGGTACCGATGCTGCGTAAGGGCGCGGTACACTCGTTCCATAGAGAAGGCAGATGACAAGAGAGACGAAAGCAGAAGCGAGATCAAGTCGTGACGTGCCCAAAGCTCAAGGGAAGTGCCTACTTCCTGACTGGGCTCCTCGGACCCTTGACGGTCGTCTCTTCATCAAAGAGGACTCGTCCGCCAATGAAGCTATAAGGGTATTCCCTCTGGTAGGTATTGCAGACCGTTCGTCTTCCAGCAACACTAGGCGTGGTAGCCCAACTGCCACCCAGCACCACGTCGTGTTTCCCATCGAAAAAGTCGGCCGAGTAAGCCGGGTAGAGTGCAGAGGCACGGAAGCCTGGATAGTCCATGAATGCCGTAGAGGTCCACTCCCACACACCGCCATTGTGGCCTGGGATGACAAGGCCGTCCCCGTCTACGCGGGGCAGATCAGCAGGGACGGGGTGCCAGTTGCGGAAACCGACGTTGGTGCCTGGTCGGTCGACGCATTGTGGTGAGGTGCTGGCGTCGAGGAAACGGCGTAGCTCGGCGTGAGTGGGGAGTCGACCTCCCTTCCAGGCTGCATACTTTCGTAGTTGAGATCCAGAGCCTTGTACAGGCCAGAGACGGGCGACGGACATTGGCACTGGACCGAAGACGGTGCGGACACTGTACGGAGAGGTCGAAGAGGCGGTTTCGATCCAAGAAGAAGGATAGTCGCTCGATCCAGTGGCCTTGAGGAAGGAGGCGTATTGTTCATTGTTGACAGGAGTGGCCATGATGGAGAAGGCGCCCGTCTGTACTTTTCGCACAGGAGTCTCATTGTCCCATCCAAATTCAGGTTGAGCGAGCTGGGCATTGAGGGATGAGACATCGTCTGAGACCTTTGTCGTACGGATATCGAAGTCTTCTTCGTCATCGTCGTTGTGACCAAGGTCGACCTTATCGGCTTTGAAGTAGAGCAGAGCCTCGCGAGCCTCTTGACCTCCCTGTCGAGCGTCCTGCTGGTCCCAGACACGGGAAAGAGAGGCCCAGTCGGGAGGTGAGACGTCTTTTGGAGGGAGTGTGTTGGGGGACTGTGCAAGCATGTAGAGGAGCGTCTCTTGATGGAGCTCAATGTGCTCCATTGCCATTCGCAGGGTCCTCGCTAGCCGACGGTCCATGCTGCGCTTGCCACTAGCGACGTCGTGATAGATGTCTTCGACCCTCCTCATCACCAGTTCGCGATAGGCGAGGATCTCTTCAACTCGTGGCCAGTCTTCCTCTCGCTGAGGTACCTCGCTGTGAGCATGGCACTGCGTCGGATCATCCACATGCGGGTCAATGCCACGCTCGAAGATGGCATTGTAGTGCTCGTCGATGGCCTTGAGATCCGGCAAAGTCTTGAGCAGCATAATGTCGACGAATGCAGGGATATGTCCGATGTAGAAGAGGCAGATATGTCGCAGATCAATCGGCTTCTGGTGGAGCAACTTGCGAGAAATCATGGTCAAGGTGATGGTATCCCAGCTACTCCAAACCTTGCTCCACTCCGACGCAGTCGGGATTCCCCATGATCCCCACGAGATGTGTGGTTGCGGACGAGGACCAACGGCCAGTGATGAAGCACCTCCGTCGGCATCGTATTCATGGGAGCCATTGCTGTTGTGAGCTTGCGCGACGGAAAGGCCCTGCGAGAGACTCTGCCTCCAGCCAGTGCACAAGCGCGTCGACTCGAAGTGGAAGGGTGGCTTCTCGAGTAGCCACAGGTCGTAGTGTGGGGACGAAGGAGTGGACCACTTCTGGACAACGCGGAGACCTGCGTGATCGAGAGCGTCGAGGGTCTCTCTCTCAGAGTACTTGTACGAGCGCTCGATGTGGATAAGCTCGCCGGCTGCCAGATGCACGGTACTGCCGTCGGGCAGGGAGTGATCCTGCTCTTCCAGCGAGCGGTAGTAGCTCTCGTGACGACCTTCGAGGACATTGTATCGATCATGGTACTCGAAGCGAGCAGAGCTGAGAACATTGCCTCCCAATAGCCTGTCCGCATGCTTGAGGCCATTCATGATAAACGATCTTGTCACGCCAGCAGGGTCATTGTAAGCAAGCTCAACGTCCCGAGGAGTGTTGCGCCTATCAATTCCGACGAGCATAGTATCACCAGGTCGCAGAGCCGTATCAGCACACTTCTTGAGGAACTCGGCAGCGTCTCTTCGTTCAAAGTTTCCAATGGATGAGCCCAGCCACATCAAGCAACGACGAGCGCTTTCTGCAGCGTCCAAGCCATCCCTGCCGACCAGATCGAGACCTTGGTCATAGGTAGCCCAGATGCCTCGGATGTCGACTTTACCAGAGAGGACAGTGTTGGGATCGTCCGCCGAGGTAGCTAGTTGCTGATGCAAGTCGGAGAGAGTACGGTTGAGCTCGGCCTTGTCCAGATCGAGGGCATAGTAGTGCGTCTGGGGTACGGGCAGGTCCTTCAATGCTCGCAATAGGTGAATGGTCTTGCGGAGCGAGCCCGCACCCAGCTCCACGAGCGTGGGCGAGCCGCCAGCGCTCTGAGCCGATGACAGACGTGAGTTGAAAGCACTTTCCCCAACTGTGGAGTGACCGTTACCATTGGCCTTTTGCTGGGAGTTCAACTCTTCGCAGACTCGTCGCGTGTCCTGTGGGGTATGCTGAGCATTGTCTTTCCGAAGCAGGTCGTGGGTTGCGGGTGTCTGAAGGCCAAAGAGTCGATGAGCAATCTCTGCGCCGTGTTGCTGTAAGATGGAAGTCTCGGCATTCCAAAGGTAGTACTCTGGTACATTGACGAGCTGTGCAAGAACGTGTAGGCAGCGTGGAATAGGCACAGCCGGTCAGCAGGCCGAACAGAAGTACTGCACATGAGCTGCAACAGCATCAACACGGCGAGCTCGGCACTCACCTCATCATACAGCCTCAGCCCCTCCTCGTCATACAAGATCATCGTCGGCAGCGTCTTGTTGTAAGCCCACTTGACATCTTCAGCATCCTCCGTCGAGCCAGGCACAATAGAAGTCTTGGATCCCTTAAGTCCATGTAGGATCTCTGCCCGCAGCGTGTCCGTCTGGGACTGCTGTCCTTCAGAGGAGCCAGAGTAAAGATCGATGAGTGGATGAGCCTTGCCTGAAGAAGAGGATGCCGATTTTGTGGACTTTTTGGGGGTTGCGTCAGATGAAGGGAGAGTGCTGAGCTGCTCGGGCGCAGTGGAGGTAGCAACGGGGGCCATGGTGGGAAGACTTGAGCAAGGATTAGATGCAACGAGAGAGAGGGAGGAGGAAAGAAGGGAAAGTATGGATATGCCACGTCACCACGTCAGACCATACGAGAGGAAGAAGGAGGTAAGTGCTGGGAATGGGAGGAGTGAGTAGCAGTGGAGGCTCAGCTGGAAGCAGGAGGTCAAGGTGAAGAGCCGAGTGCGGGGGGGAGCGCCTCGCACTGAACCCTTGTCCGCCTCAGTCGCCGTGTGGAGGCGGCGTCGTGGCCAGCCGCCGGTGTGCCGTGCGCGGAAGGCAGGAACGGAAGCCGGGACTCATGCATGGAAGCACGACGCCTCGAGGGAGGTAAAAGTCTATTTATTCTGGCTCAAGGTCTAAAAGGTCATCATCCACTCGGGAGATGGAGCACGACAGTACAGTGTAGACAGTGAGGGAAGGGGATGGAGCAGAAGTAGTAGATGGGAAGTCTAGCGTCAAGCAGCCTCACCACCTGCTCATCCGAAGTGGAAGCCGGGCGGTGGTCTTGCGCCTCCAAAGCCACCGCCGCCGCCGAAGCCACCGCCGGGGAAGCCGCCCATGCCTCCCATTCCACCCATACCACCCTGTCCGAAGAGGTCACTCAGATCCACTCCACCACCGCCGCCGAAGGGGTTGGACTGCACCTCCGACTCGGGATCATCAGCTCCACTGTCATATCGTCTCCTCTTTGCAGGGTCGCTAAGGATATTGTACGCCTCTCCAATCTCCTTGAACTTGGCTTCGTCGCCTCCCTTGTCTGGGTGATGCTTGAGAGAAGCGACTCGGTAGGCCTTTTTGATCTCGCTCTCCTCTGCATCGCGCTTGATGCCAAGCGTCTTGTAGTGGTCCTTGCGCAGAGATCGCTTCTGCAGCATCTGCGCTTGCTGCAGCTCCTTCTTCAGCTGCTGAGTCTCATTCTGTTCGGTAGCGGTCTCAATGGCCTCCTTGAAGTCCTTGATCGCATCATCGAATAGATCGAGCGCTAGACTAGTACGCGCTCGAGTCCGAATGGCCTTGGAGTAGGACGGGATGAGGGACAGGGTGGAGTTGCAGTCTGACAGGGCTGCGTCGTATGCCTTCAGCTTAAAGTTGGCAGTTGCCCGATTCGAGTAGAGTGTAGCTCGCAGCTGTCTCGACCCGCCCTCTGTGAGATGCAGAGTAGCCATGGGCGACTTGTCACTACCAGTACCATTGGTCTGACCATTGGGCTGATCATCGCTGCTCTCGGCCTTGAGATCCCTCAGAGCCTCTGTATACTTGTCCTTCGCTGCGCTCCACCTTCCTCCCTTTGCGGCAGTATTGCCCTCCTCTTTAGTCTTCTCAATCGCCCGCGAGAAGCGCATCAGGTCCCTTGCAGCAGTGAGATCCGGATCGTTGCGAAGCGCAGCTTGCGTATGTTGGACAGTCTTTGTCAGGTCTCCTTGAGCGAAGAGCACTCGAGCACGCAGCAAGAGAATCTCTGGATGATTCGGATCTGTCCGCAAGAGATCTGTGACTTTGCTCGAGGCTTGCTGCAGCGAGGAATCGTTGCGAATGTAGAGGAGGGACAGGGACAGGATCTTCCAGGCGAGAGGTGGGGCAGGGACTAGAGAGGATGATAGGAGCTGCTCGATTGCGAAGCTGGCCATTCGAAGCTCTCCGGAAGCTGTGTCCCTCTGTACAGCCGCCCAGCTGGCGAGCAAAGGCTGCAAAGAAGAGCTGAGGGACCGGGTCTCGGCAGAGTCGGGCAGCGAGTTGAGGCGAGATTGAGCTTCGTCTAGCTGTCCACATCCCACGAGGGCTCTGCACAACCGGAGCTGACTCTTGACAGAGGCCTCGCCGTCTGCCTCCTGCTGTAGCTCAATAGACTTGCGGCAGTCGCTCACTGCCTTGCCATGACGGTTCAGAGCCATGAGGGCAGCAGCGCGATTGAGATAGAGGGAGGAGAGCGAGTCGGCAGTGGCGCCATTCGGGGCGGAGCCATTTGTCTGGCTGCCTGCTGCTCCGTTGGCCTTGGCCTTTCTGCTAGCTATCCTCTGTGTCTCCTCGAGATCAATGGCGGCAGAGTACTTGTCCAGAGCAGAGCCATACGCCTTTGACTTGAAGAGCTCATTGCCCTCGGCTCGCAGCGTTGCAGCATCCAGGGGAACAGGCGAGGCGGATCGGGAGGAGCTGGCCGAATTCATCGAGGCATCGGACGAGGATGACATGATGGGCGAGGAAGAGATGTAAGGTGAGCACCGAGGATGGCCAGGCAGAACAAGGTCGAACCAAAGGGTGATGGACGATGCCGCTGCGATCTGTCGAGGAGGAGGATGGCAGGAAGAAAGCTTCCGGGCCACGATGGAGCCAAAATCACTCGCGGCCACTCACTTCGACTCGACTCACGCCCTGCCGCGCGCCCGGGAAAAAGTCAACGGAGCGGAAGCAGAGGCTCAGAGGCAACTCCTCGTACAGCAGAGGCCGGGACCATGGAAAGCGAACAACCTCACACGAGCGCACACCTCGAGCAGCAGCGGCAGCAGCAGCAGCTAGCTGAAGAAGAGGCGATAGAGGATGCCTTCCTAGGTAGTGCAAGGCTCTGCAAAGAAGCAACTCATGGCACCCTCCCCATCACAACTCCTCTCTCGTTACACAGCGATTAGTAAGATGCCTTCTTCGACTTCCCGCACTACGTCTGCGATGGGTGGCTTGTAAGCCCTATTCTCTGCCACATTTGCAATGATCATTCAAGGAGTATGGAAAGTAGAATCAACATGCACGGCGCGAGTGAGATGTCGAGAAGAAGGCAATGACAAAAGATACGACAAAGACTATGTCAATTAGGCGCCAGCTCGAGACACGAGTGGAATGGAGAAAGCAGACGCCGACGAGAGGAGATCCTCCTGTTCGCCCTGTAGGGATGGGCCAGGCATCGATACAGCGCGAGTGTGACCGCTGCCGGATGCTTCAGCTCCATTGTCCTCGTGGGAAGATTGCTGGGCGCCACGAAGCCGATCCACATGGGCATTGTACCCCGGGATCTTGGACAAATCTACATCGATTGTAGCGACTCGCCTTCGCTTGGCGACAGGCGGAATGGTCGGTGCAGAGCAACCGGTGTGAGCAGATGCTCCTTTCCCTGCAACTGCTGTCTTGTCATCGAAAAATGTTGTGAGCTGTCTCACGTTATTGATTGGGCCGGAAGTGTGAATGTTCCTTGCCTTGTTGATTATGACAGGCCTGGTTGAAAGTGACGGGCATCGGAGAGACATCATTCAGGGGGTCAGCATTGTATTCGTCTGGCTGGACGTCGGGTACGTCACTGGCGAAGGGCTCTTCCAATTGCTCGATTGTACGTAGATCCCCGGCCACTCATGACTCAAGTTCATAGCCTTACGCTGCTCTCTTTGGCCGTAGCCGACGAGGGGCAGGTGGGCCACTTGCGACGTCTAGCCAGCGCTGTCAAGTCTACCAGACGTCTTCTCTGGGGCCTCGACCTCGACCGAGGCCCCCAAAGGTAGTCTTGCTGGAGAGCCACGTCACTGTTCACGTTGAACCGAGCACTCACCTTGGCTGTGTAACCCTCTTCTTCTTACTGGGCGTCGACGGAGGCGAGGTAGGGATCTGAGGCTCATCCTCCTCAGACTCAGGAAGAGGACGTTTGGCGGCAGTCGCTACCGGCGAATCGTGCTGAGACCCTCCGGCTGAGCTGCTTGGTACCGTGCGGGGAAAAAGAGACGGGAAGAAGGAAGGCAGGAAGGCAGCTAGCGTGCCGCCGTGGGTGGACTCGGACGCCGGAATCTTGCCAATCATCTTGCGGGTCTCCTTGATCTTGCGTTCCGTGGCCTCGAGTGAGGCATTCTTCTCTCTCAGCCGCTCCAGATGATACTGCTGCCGTAGTCTAAGAGTGAAGACTACTTCAGATCATCGCAAGACCAGAGTCAGGCAACTGGATTCGCTGTCGGTAGAACCATGGTCATGTGGGTGTTACAATATCATGGCACGTGCCGAACGGCGAGGAAAGATCAGTAGAGAGCACACACGTGCTTTCTCCTTGTCAGAAGTGACTCACCTTAGTGGAATAGCGCTAGCACTGTCCTCATGTCTGGTAAAAAGAAGAGCCACAGGAACAGGAAGTAGAAAGCAAGAGATGCTAGACAGAGGCAGGCCGTGGTTCTAAGCGTCGCGGCGTGACGGCCTCGGCATCGAAGCAGAGCGCTGGCGACCGCTGCTTGGTGCCTCGGCGTCATCGCTCTCGTTTCGCTCCTCCTTATTTCCGCGCACTCGCGCAACATGGGCAGTCCACCCAGGAATTCCCGATGTGTCCACATCCTGTGACGCAATCCTGAGACGCTTTGCGTTGTTTGCCATCGTCGCGTTCTTCTCGTTGAAGCAGGTTGTCAGATTGGCCACGCCGGAAGTTATAGGCCCAGAGGTGTGGAGATTCCTCGCCTTGTTGATTACCACTTGAGGCCTTGTTGATTGTGACAGACATCACGAAGACAACAGTCAGAGGGTCAGCATCGGTTTGGTCGGGCTGAAGCATCGGAAACGTTACTGGTGAAGGGCTCTCCCAATTCCACAATTGTAGACGCCCGGACTCCCGTTGTTCGGTCCTGCCGTTGTTCGGGCCATGCAGTTCGTAGCCTCACGCTGCTCTGCTCCTGATCAGGAGAGGGGGTAGGGCCATGGCCAAGCAATGAAGACCTCTTGCGACGTCTACCCCGGCGCTGTCACGTCTACCGGGCGTCTCCTCTGGGGTCTTGACCTTGGTGAGAAGCCAAGACCAGCAAAGGTAGTACTGCTAGAGAGCCACGTCACTGCTCACATTCGACCGAACACTCACCTCGTCTGCATTTGCTTGCCCTTGCCCTTGTGGCGGGGCTTGATCGGGCTTGAGGGAGGAAAGTTGCGGACCTCATGGGGATGATTGTTAGGCTCAGCCAGTTCCGACACCGAAGCAGCACGCTTTTTGCCAGTCGCTGGTGGCTCGCGGTGCTCGACCTCGGTGGCTAAGCTGCTTGAGGATGGCCTCGGGAAGAAGGCGGGGCATAAGGAAGGCAGGAAAGATGGCAGAGTGCCAGAGGTGGGGCCCTTGGAGACCCGAGGGAGTAGTGCAAGCATTCGTCGAGTTTCCTTAAGACTCTCCTCACTTGCTTCGAGTCTAGTGGTAATCTCGATGAGCGCCCACTCTTGCTGTCGCAGACATCTTGGACACATCGACCTCCACGGAGGCGATTCGTGAAGGCTTCGTCTGCGGCACGGGGGTGGATGTAGAGCAGCTTGCGTGACTGGATGAGGGCGTCGTCTGGTTGACGACGCTCGTCACATGGGCGATGCCATGGAGAATCGTGCCTGAGGTTGTTAAGTGGGTGGTCTTGTTGACCGTAACTGAGCGTCTTTTCGAAGGTGATGTTTGGGAGGCAATCATCCAATCGTCAGCAATACACTCGCTGGCTGGAGCAATCGGGTACGTCGGTGGCGACGAAGCTCTCCAGGTTCCACAATTGTAGTCACCCGGCCACCCGCCGAGACGGGGTAATGCAAGTTCGTAGCCTCACGCTGCTCTGCTCCGTACCGTGGTACGAAGAGGGGGTAGGGCCCAATATCGCAACGTCTACCCCGGCGCTGTCAAGTCTACCGAGTGTCTCCTGTGGTGGCTCGATCACGATCGAGGCCACGAGAGGTAGTACTGCTGGAGAGCGACGCCACCGTTGACATTCGACCAAAGACTCACTTGTTAAGTGGATGGGTATTCTTGGCAATCTTCTTGTGGCGCGCTTTCTTGGCAGGTGGCGGAGAGCTCACCGTGTAGCTGAACATCGCAATAGCGCGGGCAGGAGGTCGACTGGGAGATCAGTGGGGGGCAGTGGACGCGTTCATTCCGAGAGAAAGCTCACCTGCCGCTTTGATCGGACCAACCAGGATGACATAAGGAAACGGAGTGCTTCATGAGCCAGCCTTGTTGTTGGACGCTTGCCGTCGCTCATTTGCGCCAGTAATCGTTGTGGATGTCTTTGGCGAATCGAGTGGGTAGGGAGCTCGGGAGAAAGCTCAGTCCTGCACCGACGAGGGCAGACCCAGTAGAAGCGTGGGTGGGTCGGTTGACAGCCGTAACGGTAGCCGTAGAGCTGGGCTCAAGCCTGGTTGAGGTATACAGTAGGAGTATCCATTAGAGGGCAGAAGTACATTAGGGAAGAAGTTGGTGAGATGAGCTCGTATGGAAGAAGAAAGAGGCAGCAGGCGAAGGAGGAGGAGGGGGAGCAGGAGGGGGAGCAGGAGGAGGGAGCAGGAGAATGGAGGGGGAGACCGAAGGAGGAAGGGGAAGGGTCACGGCCACATGGCAAATCAGCACCACTTCGGACCGCCCCGGGACGCCGCTGCTGCCTTTGCTTCCACGCTCCAGAGCAATAGGCATCCTCGGCGTAAGTCGGGTGCGAAAACAGATCTCATCGAGTCGTGTCTCACGCCCTGATCTGGAATGAAGCCAAATGGACATTGACTAACAGAGTCCGCCGCCGGAGAGGCAGGACAGGGTACAAGAGACGAGGAACAGGCATGAGGGACAAGAGACAAGAGACGAGCCACGGAGAGAACGGGCAGAAGATGTGAGGCTAGACAAAGCCGAGGCACAGGGACGACCGCCGGGAGGCGAGAGACAAAAGAAGAGACAGAGGCACAAGACAGAGGTCGTGGAGAAGACCACAGAAGACGTGGGCATTGGACACGACGAAAAGCAGTGTATGATTGACCCCGGAAAGACAGAGGGGAGTGAGTAGGCCTTTGCTCTATGCGCCGCGATGTGACGGCACCGGCATCGAAATGGGGCATTGTTGACCGCTGCTTGCTCCCTCGGTGTCATAGCTCTCTTGTCGTTGCTTCTTGATCCCTCGCTTTCGAGCTACGTGTTCCTTGTACCCTGGCATCTTTGCTGTGTCGACGTCTACAGAGGCGATGCGCCTCTTCTTAGGCTCTGGGGCCGGGGTTGGGGTAGTGCACTTGGCATGCGCGGAAGAGCCACCCTCGTTGTTGATGGTCTCTGCATGCGCAACGCCGTGTAAACTGGTCCCGTAGGTGTGCAAGTTGGTCGTCTTGTTGACGATGACGAGGCGACTGTCGAGATTGAGAATACAAGCCAAGGAAACAGCACTTGTCAGTAATGCATCCGTCTGGCTGGATCGTGAGTACGTTGGTGGCGAAGAGGCTGTCCGGGGTCCAAGGTTGAGACACCCTGCCACTCGGAGAGCGTGCAAAGCAACTTCGTATTCTGACGCTGCTCTTCGCCACGTAATGATGGAAGGACAGAGCCACTTGCGACGCCTACCCAGCGCTGTGAAGCCTACCGGGCGTCTCCTATGCAGCCTTGACCTCGACTAAGACCACCAGGGGTAGTATTGCTGGACACTCACTTCGCTGCCAACATCTAACCGTACACTCACCTTGCTTCATGCGCCTTCCCCTTGCTTTTCTGCCTCTTGAGATGTGGAGCTGCAGAAGTGTGCGCACCGGAAGCAAAGGTCGAAGCAGGGTCGCAATCGGCCGGTCGTCACTTCACGTCAGCCCTTTCGCCAGCATTCGCAGAGACGAAGGCCAGCACGGAAGCGGCATGTTGGCGCTTGGCCTTAGGGGTTGGTATTGAGGACGCAGAGCAGCCTGCATGGCTGCAAACCTTCTTCTTTCCATTAACGACAGTCGTCGAATAACGATGCCGCGAGAGAAAGTTGTCGATATCGTCACATGGTCTCATTGACCGTGACACAGCCTCTTTTCGCAAAGTAGGTGCTGGAAGCATCAAACGCAGCCTGATGTGAAGCATAGACAATCGTCTCCGTTTTCCCAGCGCACAAAGCACACTTGTTGGGTACGAAGGCATGTGCAGAGGCTCTTGGACAAAAGCAGATGCCTCCAAAAGTCAGACCGAGGACGCTGCTTTCCTACAGCGGTGATTTGGGCCGCGATAAGTGGTCACCTGCTTGTGAGAGTGGCGGAGAATGTAAAGGCGCGTGATGGTGGTGTCAGTGACGATGGCCGCTGGAAAAGTAAGTCCTGGCCCGCAGCCAGCAAAGGCTGCAATGAAGGCTCTAAGGACGGTACTCTGAGCGGCCTTCTGGCACAAGATTTGCAACGCCGGGTATGATCACACGTTCGAACACTCATCAACCATCTTGTTTGTTACATTCCCGTGATAGAGTTGTTGCGCCTCAAGGTCAACGAAGTCAGCGATGATCTTCGCAAGCGATATGAACAGCCCTCGAGGTCCCTCTTCCCTTTGTTTACCCTGCAAGAGGGCACTGGCAGGCCTGCAATAGTCTTACGTTGGCGCGTATGGTGTCCTGCGAAGTCGTGACAGCCAATCAGCATCAGACTGTCCCGGCCGAGCGGTCAGGGATTGGAAACGCGGCGATGTATCTCCAGTGAAGCTCTATAGGTGCCGAGCATCTGCATGGTGGCAAACGAGGCGAGCAGGAAGCCCACTTGCTGTATCTGTTCCACGAGATTACCTCACCTCAACGTCACGGAACGTTGTCCTTGCGGCCGAGGTCGACAAGCATTGATGTGCCAGGGGGGGTTCTTGAGGCCACCAGACTGCCTAGCGTAGATGGAAGTAGGGAAAGGGCTGTAGCAGAGACGACGCAAGGATGGGTGCAGAGGACTGAAGAGTTAAAGCGACACCGTGATTGTGAGGCAAGGAGGAAGAGCAAGTGGGGAAGAAAGAGGAGAAGGGAGGAGGGAAGGACGGAGAAGGACGGAGGGATGAGAGACAGGAAAGAGAAGAGTGAGTCCTCACTGGAAGAACACCACGCCCACAACGCAAGCCAGCACCATCTCGGACCGCCTCGGAATGCCGATACCGCCTTTGCTCCCGGGTCACTTCGCAATAGTCGGCGCAAGCCGGGTGCAAGGCTGATGGTGATAATGCGGCGAGTCGCTCCACAAAGACCTCGATCACGATGTACAGGATGCCTCAGGATGCTGAATCGATAGTTGCTGAGTAAGTCTGCCATGTGGACGACAAGGTGGGAGAGACAAAGTGAGATAGATAGACAGAAGACAAGCCGAGGGAAGCAAGGACAAGAGATCGGGGACAGGACACAGGACATAAGAGGCGTCGACGTAGACCAGGACAGGCGACGGCAGACTCGAGAGGAGAGACACGAGACACCAGAGAAGAGACACGAGAGAAGAGACACGAGAGAAGAGGCACGACAGGGCTAAAGTTGGATTGGCCTCAGATCTGGAGAGGAAACACGAGGAAGAAGTCTTGCCTCCTATACCTCGTCTTGGGGCGGCGCGGGCCCGGAAGTAGAGCGTTTGTGGGCACCTCCTTCATCCTGCTCTTGTGCACGTCGGTGCCGGCTCACATGGGCTGACCACCCCGGGATCTTGGACGTGTCGACGTCCACGGACGCGATCCGTCTACGTTTGGGCTCTGGGGCCGAGCTCGAAGAAGCGCACTTCGCGTGAGCCGACCCAGTGTTGCTGCTGCTGACGTTCTCTACGTGAGAAACGCCATGCAAGTGAGTGCCCACGGTGGTCAGGTTTTGTGTCTTGTTGATAATAATCGAGCGACTGTCGAGTGTGACGATGGCAAGACAACAAAGACTCGATCGTCAGCAATACATTCACTGGCTGGAGCAACGGGTACGTTGGAGGCGACGAGGTTCCCGAACTTCCTCAATTGTAGACACCGGACTCCCGTTGTTCGGTCATGCCATTGAAATGTCATGCTGTTGTTCGGGCCTTTGCAGTTCGTAGCCTCACGCTGCTCTGCTCCTTGCCGCAACAAGGAGAGGGGACAGGGCCACTTGCGACGTCTACCCCGGCGCTGTCAAGTCTACCGGTGTCTCCTGTGGGGCCTTGACAGTGACCAAGACCGCCAAAGGTGGTACTGGTGGGGAACCACGCCGCTGCTAACATTCAACCGAACACTCACTGAGGGGCCTGTTTCCTGCCTCTGGGCATATGCCTGGCTTTGCTGCCGATGACGGGCTCTCTGATGATGACGACGACGACATTGATTGATGACAATGGGGTTAGGATCATAGGGATCAGATGAGGGAGATCAGCAGGAGTCAGAGGAGAGGCTCTCTTCGAGACAGTACTCACCCTGTGCTGCTCCCTTGCTGAGGAGCATTATCATCATCGTCGTCCTCGTCGACAGCAGTCGACGAGGCAGAGCGCTTCGTCCGTGGCTGCTCCTGTCGTTGTTCTCGTTGCTCTTCCTGTTGTCCTTCCTGTCGTTCCTCTTGTGGCGCATTTCGTCGTTGCTGCCGCTGCTCCGCGGCTGGGCCGCTTGAGGATGGCCGTTGCAAAAAAGCCGGGAACAAAGAAGGCAGGAAAGACGACAGAGAGCCAGAGGGGGGAGGCTCGGGGTCCTGAGGGAAGAGGGCCAGCATCCGTCGCGTCTCCCTGAGTTGCTCTTCGGTCTCTTCAAGTCTTGTGGTAACTTCTCCCAATAGCCACTCCTCGTGGGTCTGCTGCTGCAAGAGATGCTCCTGTTGACCTTCAAGGTACGAGCGAAGACTGGACAAGATTGAAGGATCCATGGCAAGACAAGGCTTGGGGCAGGTGGAATCAAGGTGGTGAAGACAAGAGAGTGTTGGTGGTGACGATTGTGTCGATGGTGTTGGTGGGTGTTGGTGGTGACGAAGGTGTCGATGGAGTCGATGGTGTCGATGGGAGTCGATGGTGTCGATGGTGTCGAAGGTGTCGATGATGGTGGTGACTGAGGGAGAGGCGAAAGTGTCAACGGACGAGGGAGGGGGGGAATCATGAGGGACTCGCCCCTGCCCGCCTCGCCTGCCCCCAACGAGCCTCGCCCGCCAGGCTGACCGCCCGGCCTGCCATCCATTGAAGCAGCTCACCCCGGCCTGCCACCTCCACCGGGTCGTCCATGCCGATGGCCGGGTTTCCTCTGCTCTAGTGCCTGAAGGCCGGCCTGGCCCGAGGATGCGTGGGCGGGCGCGAGGGGCGGGCGCGGGTGGATGCAGGGTGAGTATTGGTTGGGAGGACCATTCAGGCGGAGGTGCACCTCGTGGGGACTCTCTTGCGCGCTACTCTTCGCGTACGAGTGATGGTTCCCTCTAAAGTGATGTCAGAGTAGAAGAGGAGGTGGCGCATCAGATGGGACTCTTTTGAGCGTCGAGCTTTGCTCCTGGTGTGCAGGAGAAGCGCTCAAAGTTCCCAGGCGGGTCCTCTGTGCGGGAGAGCGCGCCTTGTCCTGCCTCAGAGTGGCCCAAGATCGCCTCCGACACCTCTCGATACAAGTTCATCATCCTATTGAGTGACTGATCTGATAGCGAGGAGTGATTTGCTTCGTCCTAGCCTTTCCATGAGAATCAGTCCAGAATCAGGTGTTTCGTCCGCAGTGAAGAGACATCCAAGACAGTCAGACGTATGATATCTGCAGAAGAAGTAATTGCGTTATTCTCTACTATCCAGGGGTCAAATCCAATGAGAGGGTCATAGTAGTGATAGTGTGAGAGATTGCGATTGTGGTAGGGCCCCAGTAAGATAGAGAGCCGATGGTGAGACTACCTCCAAAGCGCAATCTCTCCTAAGCACCTCTCCGCTTCCTCTCTCGCAGCCTCCTCCATCCCTTTGAGCAGCTCCATCCCCTCCTCTTTGACCTTCGGTCCCCACAAGCCAACTCCTCTCAGTGGTCCACTCTCCCCAAGCAGGTACGCCTGCCACTCATCGAGGTACACGCGCTCATCGTACCCCCTGAGCGAGAGGTCGTGCTCGATTACGCGGCGTGCTTTAGCTGAGAGTTGGCTCCAGTTGGAGGAGACGAATTGCCGGTAAGTGGGTGAGAGATGGTAGAGGGCGTGGAGACGCTCGTGAGGGAGGGAGGTTGAGGAGATGGATGAGAGGGAGGAGATGAGGTAGGTAGGAGGAGCTGAGGGTTGAGCTGGCTTGGTGTCGGGTTGTGATGCTTCACTCGTGAGGAGATCGACTGCGCCGAGGCTTGCTAGGTATTCGAGAAGATATCGCTCTTCCGCATTGCAGAAAGGCTCGTACCACGGGCCAGTAGCATCGGACGCCTGCTCTCTACCCTCTCCCACTTCAGCCCTACGCATCTCCCCAATCCACCTCCTCACAATCTCCACTGGGAAATTAAACGCCTCATACCCTCTACAAATCTGCCTTCCCTCTGCCCTAATCGTAGCCCAAGAGAGGTACTTCCCTCCACCCTTTTCGGCCGGAGCCTCGTAGAACGTCTCGATACGAGCGAGGGCGGCGTGTTGGGTTTGAGCAGAGGAGAAGAGGAGCGTAAGGAGGGGCCCTTCTTGCGTGGAGGTGAAAGGGGGAGAGGTTGAGGTGTACGAAGGAAAGGCTGCGAGGCCTGAGGAGGAAGAGGAGGAAGGGGCAGTACTGCTAGCGCTGAAGCTGACGTTGTGCTGCTGCTGCTGCTGCTGCTCCTTGAGACGCGCCTTGAGAGGATTGACGCCCTTCTTTGGCTGCTTGCCCTTCTTGATTGCGCTTGCTGCCTTGCCTTGCTCGAGGGACAGAGTGCCCAGGGAAGCCGTTGTTGAGCTCAGGGAGCCATCGGGTGAGGAGGACGAGGGGTCATGGGCAGTCATCCCTTGGCCGAAAGCTCTGAAGGTCCGCTACCTGTATCTGGATTCAACGCTGCACCTCGAACGCTTGTGATGTGCAGACAGTGCATCCTCCGAGTCTTAGATTGCTAAGAAGGACATGGTAATGATAGACAATTGTGCAAGGAAGCAAAGGTGACACTGAACCCAAGTAGGGAATAAGACTTCTCCTTTCCGCTTCGCTCCGCTGCAGCATCTCCCCGCACACGCTCCTTCCGTTCCGACGCTACAGTACCTTCCCCCACCCCAAAGCGACTCCTACGGTGCCTCTCCCCTATCCTCTGCCGTCGGTGTGCTCTGATCCTCAAAATACGCCTTTTCCCTCGTCCTCTTTCCAAACATTCCCATACTCTTGACCCAAATGTCCAATCCATGAGACTTTTTCCCCTTGTCCTTGGTAGCTTCTGCCGCGCTCTGTCGAGGCACACCAAAGAGGTCGTCATGTAACTTGGAGCGTCGACCGAGGACTTTGCGTGCTTCTTTAGAGGAGAGACGGAGTGAGGTACGAAGAAGAGTCAGAGAGTCATCGCAGTCCCTTCTTCCCGCAAGGGCAGAGGGAGGTGGTGTTTCTCCTGCGAGACAGACGTCTAGTGGGCCGTACCGAGGTGGTTCTTCCACCCACTCTTCTGCAGCTACCTCGCTCCTACTCCGATGGCCTCTGCGTCGATCTCCACCTCGTCTGCTACCACTAGTCCGGGTACGAGCCTGACCACGACTGGTACCTCTAGGTCGTACCTGCCCCGTCTTTCCCCTATGAAGCAGACCCTTCTCAGCAGCCCTGCGCAGCATCTCCTCTGCGGCCTTCTCATTAGCCTTTCTCTTCTTCTCCACATGCTTCGCAGTCTTCTTGAAACGATTGTCCCACTTCTCCTGTCCTTCCAGGTAACGTCGTACAGGCCCTTCACGGATCGACCCGATCAGATTGGGATGATCGACAAAGAGGCGGATGGACTGCAGTTCTTCCTCGGGCTCAAGGGCTCGTACAGCTCCTCTCACATCGACTCGCTCGCGGATCATGTGCTCTTCGTAGGCTGGACGGATAAGGGGGACCTGTCCACTGTAGTCGTTTTGCACGCCGAGAGTCACCTTGCGCCGCTTCTCGAGTAGGACACTCTCCCTCTTGTCGACCTTCGAGGCATCGGGACGTTGGTCCAAGGAGCTGGAAGAGCTAGCGCTTGCATCCGGTGCTGGAGTGGTCCCGCGTGAGGACAGTCCACTGGATGAGGAAGGCCCAGTGGGCGCTGCAGATGAGGGACCCGAAGGGGTTTCATTCCTTGGTGCTGATCCACTGCTGACTGCACTGGTAGTGAGGGGCCCAGAGGGTAGAGGCGCGTTTGAGTTCTCAGACTGTTGGCTATTCGAAGTCTCGGCAGTCAGAGCAACGGGCGAATCGGTAGTTCTGTCGGTCCTCAGTCCCATCGTGGTCGTATCAAGAGGGGATGGTCTACTTGCCGAGATAGTCCGGCTGACCTCCTTGCCATTGGCAGATCGCTCCTCTTTTGGTGGCAGAGGACTGAAGACACTTGAAGACGGGCTGGGTTCTTGAGCAAGAATGGGAAAAGGACTGCCCTTCGAGCTGGACCAGCTACCCGCCTCAATCGTCTCAGCTCGCGTCACATACTTGCAGAAACTGGCAATAGCCCGATAGGCGAACCTCGCCGCGGTAGTGAAGGAGAAGAGGGTTAGGACGTGACACTGGTAGTCAAAGACTTGCAGATGCACCTGAGTTGGCTGAGAGTTGAAGCGCTCAGCCGTTTCTCTTGATCTCCCATTCTTGGCTAGAAGATGCTCAGGTAGTGGATACTTCTCGGGTCGAGCGGCACGATGGGCCAGCATGATGACTTCGTCTCTCAGGACCTCACCATCTCCAGCCAAGATGTACAAGGGCGGCAGACCGCCTAGAGAGCCTTGCAAGATTGGCGAGCAGAGGGGATGATAGAGCTGATTATTGGTGGCATACAACTGGATCTGCTGCTTCAGCTCGATTGGGTCCTTGTGACCCGTAAGCTCGACGCGGATAGGCTCAGACTGCAAAGGATGGGGAGCTGGCGGCACCCCCGAGAAGCGGGAGTTGGCCTGCCCCTTGGCTGATGTCTCACCGCTGTTCTGCTCTGCCCCACCATTCGCGGTCGACTCTGTACTCGACTTTTCTGAACTGTTCCGAGTGGGCTGCGATGGTCCCGAGGGCTCATGTGTTGCCCCACCTTCTGGTCCTGGTGATCCTCCAGGTGCGTCAGTAGAAGCCTTGGGCGTCTGGTTGCCAGGTGAGACATTGTTGCTCTTGGGCACATGCCTCGAAGGCTCATCGTGATTTTCCCCCTGTTTGACCTCATCTCCAGGCACGGCAGTATTTGCAGGTACGGGCCAGAGGGTAGAAGGCTTGTGTATGAAGCCATACGGCGGGATGATATCTGAGTCGGTGTTCTGCATGATTGAAGGGAAGGAGTGCGTCATGTCGCACCAAGGCGAGATGAGGACGGCACCTGCAGGCATAGGCATTCCAAGATCCCTCAGCACTCCAAGCACAGCAAGACACATTCCACCACCGGCTGAGTCTCCAGCCAATACGATATTCTTTGGATCGATGGCCTTGTGGCCCGCGCCCGGCGGCGGATCAGTGAGGTAGAACCAAGCGGCGAGACAATCTTGCAGTGGACATGGCCAAGGAAAGCCTGGTGCTTTGCGGTAGTTGGGACAGAAGGCTCTTCCTCCCATCTTGCGGGCTAAGCGGGTGATTTGATAGCGGTGCGTATTGCAAGAGCCAAAGTAGTAGCCACCACCGTGAAGATAGAGCATGACTCTACGCAGGCGGTCAAGCTCTTCCACTGGGACTTCCCCCTCGTCCTGACCATTCTCTTGGGAGGCAGCAGCAGGCTCTTCAGCCGCTTCATCCTCGTCGTCTTCGTCTTCCTCTTCCTCTTCCTCCTCCACCGCCTCTTCATCCACTTCTCTCTCCTTGCCAGAAGAAGATTCCGGCTCCTGCTGTGCAGCAACTTTAGCCTTTTCCACCTCTTGCTTCGATCGTCTCTCATGTCTCTTGTTATACTTGGCATACTTGGCCGCTCTAGCCTTTGCTTCCTTTTCAGGCATCTCATCTACCACCTTTGCATGTTTCCAATCCTTGGTCATCGCGACCCATTCTGCCTCTACTCCATTCAGCCCACGAACCTGCCACCATCGCTCCCCTCCCACGACATTCTTGAGGTCTTCTTCGCCAAAGTACTCTATGAGAGCCCTAGCCGCCTGATCGCACGAGTGGAGGGGTATGAGTGTAGGCACAAGAGTGGTAAAAGGTTGAGAGGGGATCCGTGTGTTGGTGAAAGCTTGCAGTGCTTCGACTGTATCTGCTGTTCCTAGTGAGATGAATCGCTTGACAATGTGGAAAGCTTCATCGAAGAGGAGTTCGTCGGTAGCTTCGAGACGACGATCCTCTTTGCTCTTCTTGGCTTGCCGGAAGTAGTGCTTGAAGAAGGTAGAGATGACCGTAGGGGAGATGTGACGGGCTGCGCCGACCGTGGAGATCGTCATTGTGGAAATGAGCTATCGAGTGAGATGCTGACGGTGCTGCGAATGAGGGAGAAGCCGATGGAGGACGTGGAGGTGCTGTTTGTACAAGGTAAGGAAAGGGTCTGAGACACGGTGCAGTATGGCTAGCTGAGCATTTGTAATGAAGCGAATGATGAGGATGAATCGCGTGCAGTGAGATGGACTAAATGCAAGATGAATAGATGACCAGAAGAGTGAGTGGGTGAATGTGGGTAAAGGAGTGAAGGACAAGTCTTGTCTATGGTTCTCCCAAGGCGTGCTGTGCTCCACCAGGGCCCTTGAGTATATGCATGTGTGTCTGTATATGCGGCAAGGTCTCCAGGGCCGAGTGGAGAAGCAGGCAGCAGCCAAGGCGCGGCGCGGCGGCGGCGGCGGCGGCGGATGCACCACGCCCGGCCCTCTGGGTCCGATCACTCACTGCAACAGAGCGAGGGAGCGAGCGGAGTCGCATCCCCAGGCACGGCGGGGCTTCAACTGGCGGGACGGGCCAAGGCGAATTCCAACTCAAAGCCCGTGAATGGAGGGGGGCGAAAGTATGAACGAGCGAACAGGCAGGCAGACAACCAGTCAGTCAGTCAGTCCATAGACAAGATGGAGGCAGCGCTTCGACAGAGAACGACAAGCCAGACTGGTCTAGAAGTGTGGGGTAATCGATCAATTGTCCATTGTAGTTATTTCGACCTATTCGGCCAGAGGATGAGAGGATGCAAAGATGGAAGGGAGTGGAAGGCACAGAGAGAGAGTGTGTGTGTGTGTGTGTTGAGGGAGGAGAAGTGCGCCATAGGCGAAAGAGGGAGAATCTCTTTGGAAAGCGAAGGAGGGTAGCGAGCGAGGCATTGATATGTACATCGAAACGGGATACCGAGACTGAGAAGGCAGATGTCGTGAACCACACGAAATGACAGGCAGTGCTAAGATGAGCTGAGTGAGGGGACTGAGATGGCCCGGCGCGGCAGTGAGGTCCGGAAGACTGAGGGAGGGGTGCAGAGCAGATACTAGGGATGGCCCGATTGTGCAGATGACGTCGCGTGCGTGTCGAGACATCCTCAGAAGCGCCGACCTCCTGCGGCTGCCTGGGCAGGCGAATTCGCACCGGAACCCGATCCGAACCCGCCCCCGCCGAAGCCGTCACCTCCGTAGCCAGATGCAGGCGAGTTGAGAACGATGCCTCCTCCTCCAGGCGAGCGTCCATTGAGAGCACCCATCGGCCTAGCTCCTCCGACCGCGGGGCCACGTTGCGAAGGTGGTGGTGCTCTGCCTTGCATCTGAGGTGATGGAGCCTGGCGGTAAGGTTCCTGATATTGACCCTGAGGAGGAGCACCCCTAGATGGCATCTGCAGCGGCGGCGGACGAGACTGGGACTGCTGAGGAGCGTACTGCTGCTGTGGCATGGGCTGTGCAGCTTGACCGTAAGGGTTGGGGCGTGGGAACGCCTGTTGCTGCTGTCGCTGAGGCTGCTGTTGCGGAGGTGGGGGACCCCTAGCTGGCGCTGGCATAGGCACAGGGAATTGTTGACGAGGAGCAGCGGCGGCATTGCCGCCTACGCGCGGGGAGACGGATGGTCTCGAGGAGGGTACTGCTGTACGACTGGCGGAAGCCCCGCTAGATCCAGACGTCGAAGAAGCGGCTGGCGCTCTCTTTCCAGGCGGAGGCATCTGCTCAGCTGCTGCCTTGATGATCTCCTCGTCCAACACGTTCAAGGCAGCACACAAGACGATCCACTCGACCATGTCCTCGTTGCCCTCTCCCAGCGTCTGCCAGACTGCCTTCTCTTCTGCTGACTTGCCGCTGATCGTCACCCTTGTGCCTCCTCCGCCTCCGGAGCCCTGAGCAGCATTCTTCTGAATCTTGCCAAACTCGATGCGCTTCGGCGGAATGAGGTGACCAGCGTAAGTGAAGTAGAACATGGTCCAGTAAGGAGCCATTGGGTTGGGCTTGGAGATCTGGAACAGGGGTTGCTCGTGGCCTGGTGCATCCGGGTTTGGCAACGTCAACTTGTAGACTGGCGCATTGATTCCGGTGTTTGTGATCGACCACCTGAGATTACGAGAAGCCTCGCATCGTACCGAACGATCTTGGGAATCACCGCCTGTGCTGTGGCCTGGATCTGACCTGATATCACCGGGGCCGCCTGGACCTCTTGTCCCCGGTGGTGGTACCATCTTTGCAACGCATAGATCACCTTGGGGAGAAGGTGTGAGCAGGTATGTCTCCTTGTTCTGGTTGGTGTGGATGTAAGAGTATCTAGACGTAGCAGAGAGACAATTGTGGAACGTGAGTACTTGTGGATGGGCGCCTGTCACTGTCATTTGTGTAACTCACAGTGTGTGATGCGGCTGACCTATGGTTCGCAATGGCAGTCAAAGGAGACGGAGAGGATTGACCGGAAAGAGTCAGCAATGACCCTTGTCTCTAGACATAGAGTCTCAAGAACTCACCGTGAGGGGTCACGATCAGTGTAGGCAAGTGATTGGGGATAGGAGCATGATTCGGCGATGTGAAGACCGAGTAGCTCGCTGCAGGAGGACGAAGGGGAGATGGGCATATCAGTAAGCTTCCAAGCGCCTGCCATTCTACTGCTTGAGGTCGCCTGTCTACTGACCAGACATGTTGGGTAGGGGACCTTTTGATTGAAGCCTGGACCTGGGATCGAGCGGGCGATGGTTGCGATGACTGCACTCCTAAGTGCGTGTCTGTATGCAGGGTATTCGTCCGCTGCTACAGAACAATAGAGGGGGTATGCGACGCTACTGCAGCCTTTGCAAGGTCTGAAGCCTGACTTTGTATGAGGATGCGGGGTGATAGGGGGTCCTGTTGTCGGACCGAGGAAAAAGGGTCACGAGGTGGATCCCTACTTCCGAACGTCAAGGGCGGATGAGAGGTATTGACGTGCCTCTTGGGTGTGCAAGGCTTCTGATTCGGAGTGACCAGAGTGCAGCGTCTGAGTTGCGCTAGTGTGACAGTCGAACGTATGCAAATGAAGAGGAGGTTGTGATAGAGGAGGGAGAGAGGCGGGTTTCGTCAGGGCGGGTATGATTGGCGTTGGGTAGGGTGAGGGGGATATTTCTGGGCGAAGAAGGGAGTGTGGCTGAGACAGATGTGGATGACAGGCAACAAAACAGGGCGCGGGCGCGAGGCGCACAGGGGCCGAGGGGCACGCGAGACACACACGCACACACACACACACACACACAAGCAGCAGCCCAGGTGCAGCGCCTAGTCTGCCGCCGGGACTTGCTTGCTTGCCCTGTCAAGCCCAGCAGCCTCTGGCAAGACAACCTTGACAGTTCCGCTCCTGGCCGCACACAGCCCTCCATTGGCTTGCTTGTACGCCCACTGCCTGCGTGCGACCTTTGAGTAGATCATCTCTGTGTGTGCAATCTCTAATGTCCATACTCGGCCGAGTCTCGACGTGGGAACGGTGAAGAAGCCTCTGCGAGCCCGGCAAAGCCACACCTCGGCTTAGGCAGCGCGATCGGCAGCATCTGCAGCCAGAGGAATGGTAAAGTAGAAGACGCGGACAGCCACACTACCTCGGCTGCTCCTTGCTGGTAGGAGCGCTTTGTCATCCAGGAAAGAACAAGAGCAACGGTCCTTCGGATTGACCACGCTTGTCTGCTTTCTCCCGCCTGAATTCATCGGCAAAGCTTGAGCCACACAGTGGGCCCAGAAGCATCAGTGGTGGGCAGAGAGGGCTGCGTCAGAGGGGAGCAGATCTCATCAGTCCAGACGTTGAGTACTTTCGATTCATGGCGAGCAGTCAACGCAAAGATGTGCTGGTGAAGTCATCATTTCGTGCTAGAAGAGGATGATATGGAGAGATTGTGTACATGGTGATGATGGGGATCGCAAAGTGACGGTGCAGAGCTACCGTACAGTCAACAGTAGTCAGGAGGCAAATCTGATGGCCTCTCGGTCTCCCAGACTTGGCCCCCTCTAAACGTGCTGCCATTCTTTCCTTCCTCCCACTGTCATCGACCGCAATGCCGAAAACGCGATACAGGCGCTGGTGCTTAGGCCACGAGGGTGGAAGCGGTAGCAGCCTCGTACTTGAAGTTGGGGGCAATGGAACCGATTCGCCTGTAGTAACGAGAGAGCCTGTGCACACGTGACTCGACGAGAATCAGACGGAACTTGGAGTCCATGTCCTTTCTGTTGCGCTCGAGGTGCTTGCGGATGCTGACGGCCTTCTTGATCAGGTGGTACAGGTCCTCGGGGATGGAGGGGGCAAGACCTTCCGACTTGAGGATTCGGAGGATCTGAAGATAGAGAGGGCAGAAGGAGATTGAAGATGGTGAGATCAATGACGCTCATACTGGACAAGTCTCGTTTCATGTAGTCAAAGACTCACCTTGTTACCAGTCACAAATCGGACCTGGGCAATACCCTGCGAGTCACGGAGCTGAACACCGATCTGCGAGGGGGTGAGACCCTTTCGGGCGAGCTTGAAGATCTGGTTGGAGACCTCCTCAGGGGTAGTCTTGAGCCACGAGGGGGGAGTTCGTCGGTATGGCAGGGCAGACGAGGAGATACCCTTTCCCTTGGCTATGATGGAAGAAGAGGGGGGACGAAGAGGGATCAGTACATGTGGTGAATGTCAGGGAAGATCTTCGTCGCAGCAACTCACAGTGCATGCGACCCATGTTGGCTATGAGCGGTTTCGGGGAGTATGAGAGAGATGTCTCTGGTCAGCATATCTGCCTTTTGGCGGCAATGAGCGCAGTCCCTCTTTGCACAGCGAACGTCTCCCTTGGTCCTGTGACCTTCTTGCGCCCCCTCTGTCCCATCTGTATCCACCTGGCATTCCCCAATCGTCCTACACGGGACTCTCAAGCTTCATGTGCAGCTTACGCCCTCATGAGTTGGCAGCCCCGTTGCTGCATCCCTTCCAAGCCCACACCTGCCGTCCCGTCCACATATTCCTGCATTGACTGCCACTGCGACAGGCCCTTGGTCCCTCTCATGCCGTTTCGGCATAGACTCTGCCAGCATATCCTGCCAGCAAATACGCTGAATGCTCTCCAAGCAGTCTCTTTCACTGCTCTTGATCCATCCAGCCTTCGTCTTCCTACTCTCGCGAAGAGTGGAACCAAGGTCCACACTTCTTCCGTATCAGCCGTCTGCAGATGCTCACCTGCGAAAGAGATGGGTGATGAGGATGATCTGTCAGCAAACGCTTACGAAGAAGAGACTGATTCTAGGGCACTCACGACTCACCTAATTACTTTCTTGAGGGGTGCGAGGGGGTGATGAGGACGGATACGATGATGGTTGGTAGAATCGGACGAAGTGGAAATTCGAGGTTTGATGGACGAGGCGTGGTGCCCTGCCCTTGGCTGCCTGCCTCTGCGCCCGCGCCCCTGGCTGGCCTTGGCCCTGCCTGCCTGCCTGTCTGCCGCCCACGCCCTCGCCCGCACGCACACACGCCTCAGCGCCCGTCTTCCACCGCAGAGCGCAGCCACCGCGCGCAACGTTGAGGCTCCGCCTCCCGCGAGCGAGGAGAAATCGCCAGTGGTCCCGCTCTGGGCTGGGCGGGGGCGTGCTGAGATGAGGCCAGCCTGCCAACCTCCCTCCTCTTCCACGACCATCTCCATCATCCTCATCCTCAAACCCACCCTCACCAAGGTGATTATCTTCGTCCAGACGACTATTGCACGCACACTCGATGGACCGCTTTTTCGTCTCTGTCTGCAACCCGAGGCATTCGATGATACTTCATGCAACACGGGAGCAGAGGAAGCGACCAGTGCCCTACCGTGACTCGGCAGGGCAGCATCGCTCTTCGCTGCTATGGGCATACTCGTGACGCTAGCGTTGCTGAGGTTGCGAGATGGTAGTCGTCGCCGAGGATGTAGATGGAGTCGGTTGCTCAGACGGCAAGCACACGAATTAGAGAAGCTTGCCAGAGTTTGATAAGCCGAGGGCGCGCTGAGGGTATCTGCTGTGGCGTAGACAAGCATCACTCGCACATCTGCACTACGAAGAGGCTTCTCACATCGTTGCTCAAGGTCACTCTGATCGTAGTGGCGGTCGGGGTGCCTGTCCTGGCCTGTGTAGCCGTGGGATTGGCCCACTCCCGCCGGTGGGGCTGGACGTTGGAACGATGCAATGTTCCGGAAGCCACGTCTCCTTGAACCATTCACTCACACTAGATTTCTCTCTGCTATCTACTCCAGTAATTCAACATGGGAAAAGTCCACGGATCCCTCGCTCGTGCCGGTAAGGTCAAGTCGCAGACACCAAAGGTCGAGAAGCAAGAGAAGAAGAAGACCCCCAAGGGAAGGGCTAAGAAGAGGATCCTTTACAACCGCCGGTGAGTATTGAGGCACGTGAAGAATGAGATGCGAGGGCTGGACAGGACGCATCGAGTTGGGCAGCAAAGGAAAGCCGATGGGGAGCCAGAGGATGAGATGGAGAGACGGGGCGTATTGCTGGACGTCCTTTGGGTAGCTCGTCCACCGTTAGTCCCATCAGGCAGACGGTCATCTGACACACTCACATCCGTCTCACCTCCATTAGATTCGTCAACGTCCAGCTCGGCCCCGGTGGAAAGCGCAAGATGAACTCGAACGCCTAAAGAGCGTCGTCCTTTATCGGTCGCTTTGTCAGGTGCATTCTGTGCTCTCGAGTCCAGCCGTAGACGTCTGCCCTCGATCCACATTGTATTTTCCTACCCTCGAGTCTCGTCTCTCATTCTACATTTCACCAACATCAATCAAGCGACCCCTTGCGCATTTAGTCATGTCAGCGTCACTTTGTGACACTCGTGATTGCCAGTGGCGACGTGCTACATGTGACGACACGAATCAGAAGGCGACAGTGCTTCCGCTTGACACCTACAGGGTTCTCGCCTGCCTGAGTGTGGGATGGGTATCGCAATGTGCCAATGGGCGTATGTGTGAAACCGCCGTAGAGGCCAGAAGCAACTCAGCTCAGGTCAACCCTTGCCGTATCGACTCGGCTATCTCGCGTAAAGTTGTCCTGCAGCGTTGCGAGATCTGTCCCGAGGGACCAAGCGCGCCCTGCATTGCTATGGCTATCTCTGTGTGTATGTGTATGTATCTGAGAGTGTTTCTTGTCTTTGACAAAGGGATAAGCGTGGTCAGTATCGTACAGTGAGCAGGGACAAGAAGCTGTGTTGCCAAGTGAGGCAGGACCTGGCTGGTACAGTACAGTACGCAGGAACAAGACGCGCTTTGCAGATAGGAGCCAGGCACCGACCCCTTCTCGGTCTGGTATGATAGGTCAACAAAGCATAGCTGGTAATGACTCAGACGTGGGAGTGAATTGCGTCCATCGACTGCTATGCCACTTGTATGAGTCATTCCTCAGGCGTTGCCATCGAAGAGAAGCCAGTCCGGCGAGTCAGTGGAGGGTGCTCTGAGGTTCACGCTGATCAGCCATGTCCATGGGCGTCAAACCCAGATGCTCATCGGCGATCGTTCTTCCTAATTGTGAGGAACAAATGCTTGAAGGCACATCTACGCACATTGGGACACGTGGACACTTTAGGTGTAATACGGACACTCGGCCAGTGCAACGCTGGAGTGATCTACGTGAGCAAATTCTGCGCCCAATCGCACCCCTCGATGTATCTGGTATTGCGATAGCCGCGAAGTCTGAGGCACCTAGATGACGACACGCGAGACATCACCCGGGAATTCGGACAAAGAAAAAAGGGTAGAGCTACTGCAATCGAAACCGGGCGTGGGAGTCTTGAGTGAGCAGATGCAGCTAGACTTGGGTAAGGCAGAAGCTCCCCTTGCTGCGCGTTCATTTCGGTTCCGGGCCGATAGTACTTGGACAAATGCCAAGTCGATCGGCATACTGGTATCGCTGTGGGGCTCGGGAACACAAGCTATCGGAGCTGTGATAGGAGCTGAATCAGACGAGGTCCAGAAAGGCAAAAGATGACTACGAGATTGCGTGCTCTGTCATGTCTATCATCATCGTTACTCTCCGCACAGCAGGTCTCTGAGCGACTTCCCTCTCTCTCTTGCTATGGACAGAGTTTCTTACACCACCAGGTTGTCAAAGCGGGGCTGCCAATGCTTGCTCGGAGTATCGATAATCGCCAGCTTATGACGAAGATGTTCCTTACCCCGATGAAGCATACGCACCGCGACACGTCACTCTAAGGGGCGCGTAGTGAGCTGAGAACAAACCCTGTCCGGTCAACCGTGGGAAGGACTCAAGCGTGTGAAGGGTTTTGACCAGTCACTGGGTCGTTGCAGCAGCGGGAGTGACCTGCCTGGTAAGGCATAGTGCGAGTACCACTGACCGGTGCTGCAAGCTGAGCTGCATGCGGATGAGATGTCAGGCTCGGCAATCCGCGCGTGTAAGAATATCCCCGAGTGGCTTCCGTCCTGTCGGCGCAAGGACACTGCTGCAGTGCCTGGCCCTGCAAAGGCCCGCGCCACGGCATGTGTCTTTGATTGCTCGGCAGGCGCTCCATCGAAGATCTACTCGCTGCCAGGGCCATGCAGCTGTCTGGTGCCTGCGCTGATGCAATTTGCTCATCCTTCAACCGTAAAGACCCAAATTAATTGCACGGAGCTTCGGACAGAGAGAACAAAGGCCGATTGGTTCATCCGCATTGGCCAACCTAATGCACACACTAGTCACCTTCGTCTTGGCTCTGGACCAGTCTGACTGCAAGGAACACAAGACGCCGTCATGTTGACCGAGGTCACCTCAAGTCTCAGCCGTGGGTCATACAATGTTGAGAGCAATCTGGGGATAGTCTGGTAGAGGCCGACCACCATCTGGTTCTCCTCCAGCCCTTGCGAATCTTCGTCCCTCGCCCAGCACCTCCATCGCCGCCTGCGTATATAGAGAGCGATACCGGAGGACCCAGATCCGCGTTCTCTCCCCTTCATCGGCAAATTTCGCACATTCTCACCTCTCGAACATGGCTCGCGTATCCCTCCTCGCCGTCGTACTGGCCCTCGCTTTGGCCCTAGCGCCCGCCAATGCCTTCTGGATCCTGAGCCACCACCCTCTCGTCTCGGAGCGTCTTGATATGATCGTCAGCCCCGGCGCTCTTTCTGGCCACACTCACACCTTTGTAGGTTCTGCAGCTGTGACAGTCGGTCAGAACAACAGCGACTACTGCACAACAGCCCCCGTCAAGGCAGACTTGAGCAACTACTGGACACCACAGCTTTACTACTACCGGGGTGATTCGGTGAGTGATTTTATACCAGCCTGTGTGGCACATGGCCATGAACAAAATTTGCAGTAGCTCACCTTAGACTGGTCTTCTTGCAATTTTTTCGACAGAACACGTTCGACTCGGTCCCCCTCGGAAGTGTGAATACATACTACCTCAACCGTGGTGGGCCCAAAATGGGAGAGAACTCTTCCCTGCTGCACCCTTTCCCCAAAGGTCTGAAGATGCTCGCCGGTAGTGCCACAGCCTATGATGGCCCCCTTGCCGACTCTACCGCCGCCAAGGCCGTCAGCTTCGTCTGTCTCAACTACACCGAAGGAACTGGCAGCCCACAGACCACGACGCTGCCTTCGGGTCCTTGCCTGGACGGTATGCGCGCTCAGATCATCTTCCCTTCCTGCTGGGACGGTGTCAACCTGGACTCTTCCAACCACCAGTCTCACGTCGCCTACCCCATCAATGGTCAACCAGACACCGGCGACTGCCCCACCACGCACCCAGTCAAGTTCATGACCCTCTTCTACGAATTCATCTACAACACTGGCTCGCTGCAGTCTGTTTCCAATGGAACTAGCAGTAGCGGATTTGTCCTTGCCAACGGCGACGCAGTAGGCTACTCCTTCCACGGTGACTTTGTCAGCGGGTGGGATCAGGAGGTGCTCACCGACGCCATCGACCAGTGCTCTGGCAACTTGTTCGGCGACCTCGATTCATGTGCACCCTTCCTGCCAACTCTTCATTACGAGACTTCTTCACCTAACTCTGACCCCGACGCAGGCTACTGTACAACGACTTCTTCCGTCAACGAAAAGGTCCTCGGTACTGGCTTTGCCAACCTGCCCAACTGTCAGGTGGTCCGCAACGGTCCATTCAAGGGCGCTGGATCGTGCACAAACACAACTCAGGTCGTCCCCACCATCACCGTGGTCTCTAATTCCACTGGACCCACCAACGCCAACTACCAAGGCTGCTACAAGGACCCTACCGGCGGACGAGCCCTCAAGACGAAGCTGACCTCGCTCACTGCTTCGAAGATGACCATTGAGAGCTGTCAAGCGGGATGCACAGCCGCTGGCTACTCTGTTGCTGGTCTGCAATACGCCGATGAGTGCTGGTGCGGAAACTCCTTCACTTACGGAACGACCAAGCTGAAGGATGAATTCTGCAACATGGCCTGTGCTGGCAACTCGACGGAGATCTGTGGTGCGGGCAACACCAACAGTGTCTACTCTACGTCGCCCGTCACCACTCTGTCCCTCCCCGTCATTCCCGCCACTGCCGGTTCAGCAAACTACTGGGGTTGTTACGCAGAAGGTACTGGCTCTCGTCTATTGAAGTCTGCCTCGTACGCCAACTCATCCAACACGCCCACACAGTGTGCCAACTACTGCACGGCCAAGGGATACCCCTTCTCTGGTACCGAGTACTCGAGCGAATGCTACTGTGGAACAAGCGCTATGATGAAGTCGGCCGTCTTGGGATCAGACAGCGGATGCAGCATGCTGTGCTCTGGAAATGCTACTTCTTACTGTGGAGGATCTTCCAGGCTGCAAATCTATTCTGCAATGGTCAACCCGAATGCTACGGTCAGCAACTCGAATACTGTCGCCAGCAACTCCACCAACTCTACGATTGTTTCTTCCACGACGCAGAGTACTTCGAGCTCGTCCACATCGACTCCTCTCAGCTCTTCGACATCCCTGAGCAGCACCTCGACTCCCCTCAGCAGTACCTCGACCTCAAAGACCAGCACCTCGACTTCGACTACGAGTACCTCGACCTCGAAGAACAGCACCTCGACCTCGACGAAGGCCGCCACATCCACAAAGGCTAGCTCGACGACCCTGCTGGTTCTGTCGACGACGACGATTCGCATCACCTCTACTAGCACCGGTCTCGCGACCACCAAGACCACTACAAGGACCACAACGAGCACCATTACCAAGACGACTGTAGTAGCCGCCAATGGTAACGCGGTTGCTCTTCCTACCGCTACCTCTTCCTCCTCTTCGTCGTCGTCTTCGTCGTCGACTAAGAGAACTACATCTTCTACAAAGAAGACTACTTCGTCCTCAAAGAAGACGACGTCGACTAAGAAGCGAGCACGCTCCCTGCCTACGCGTCTCCCCAGCTACTCGTAGATCATCCGCTCGCTCTCTCCAACCATCGAACCTACTCCCTTCCCTTTCTTCTCTTTCTCCCACCACGGACAGTCCTTCCCCCTTCCCCCTCAAAGCTCTCCAATTCAACTGTATCAGTACGCCCAACTCGCTCTTCTTCCTTCTTTAGACTTCTTTAGAGCTCGCCCTCTCCTTTCAATTTGCATTAGACAAGAGGAAGGAGAAGAGGAAATGACACACATACCCACCCTTTTTTATTTGGCCAAAGTACCTTGATTGGAGCGTTTGAAGAGAGTGTGCGTCTTGTTGCTTACTTGGGTGATCTGAAGCGAGGAAGAAGCTCACAGCAGCAGCATCACCCACTCTTCTGCTCTCATCTAGACTCCACTGTGCTCCTCTTCTGCTCTGCTCAGCGAATGTAATAATAAAGAATCGTCTATTTTCATCTTCTCTCTACTAGCTTTCACTCTAGTACAACTCTAGCTCCGCTCCAGTGTGCTCCAGCGCGTCTCGAAGCTCAAAGCTCAAAGCTCAGAGCTCCTCATGAGTATGCGCTCCACCAGTGGTTGCCTTGAGTGCTTTTCTTCCAAAGGCCTTTTCGAGGACTACTCGAGAGGCAGACACAGTAGGAAGATCAAGTGGTTTGGGTGTCAGTCTTGAAGCATTGTGCAAGTGCTCTCTCTCTCTCTCTCCACAAACTCACCCTTGAGCATATCCCCCTCAACCCTCTCCGGCAGCACCAATTCATACTCGACGTACAAGTTCCCCCTTTTCCCCTTTGAACTGCGTATCGGCATCCCCTCTCCCTCTATTGTCCCTACCCATCCAGTTTGAGTGACTCCTGTGCGACTCAAGGTGATGTTCCGTCCATCCATGTGCTGGAAGGAATCTGTGAAGCCTAGCAGGGCGTCGGGGAGGGTGAGGGTCCGGGTGAGGTAGAGGTGGGAAGAACGACGCCTGAAGAGGGAGGGGTGAGAGCGGTCCGAGCTGTAGTGGAATGAGTTGGAGGGGGAGGATGATCAGTGATTGAGCTACATTCGCCGGTACCGTCTCTTCGACTACTCACTTGACTCGAACAATAATATCCCCCGCCTCGATTCCACTATCCACCTCCTCGTCCGCCTCTCCTTCAAAGACGTACACCTCTCCCTCTTCTGTTCCCGGATCAATCTCCACTTCTAGCTCTGCCTTTTCAAGAATGAGCTTCTGACCATTGCACTTGGAACACTTGTGGGTGATTTGGATACCTGTGCCGGAGCAGATGTTGCAGACTGTCTGCATTTGTGTCCGGACTGGCGGAGGTGGGAGGGAGCAGAGGGAAAAGGGAACTCGATCAGACCCTCGCGTTCTAGTGGAGGGTCTCTACGCCTCCCTCGTACGTCCACTCACATCCAGGCATAATCTCCTGTGTCACAATCCTCACTCCCCTACCTTGACATCCTCCACAAGTCCCCATATCCTCTTTACTCCTCGCCCCTGATCCATCGCAAGTATTGCACACCACTTTACGTTCATACTCGAGGTTGAAAGTGTGTCCCAGGTAGATCTGTTGTAGATCCAAAAGGAGGTTGAATTGCTTTGATTGTCCCTTGCGTACTTGTTGATCTTGCCGGCCACCGCCAAAGAAGTTGCGGAAGACGTCAAAGGGGTCGTTGGAGGCCTGGCATAGAAGGAGTGCGAGGCAGAGGTCAGTATTCCATCGATGAGCTCCCCTGTGCCTCGTCTTTTCGATGAGCTACCCACTCCTCCTGCCTTTCCAGCCTGATGTCTTTTGACTCCATCCTCTCCAAATTTGTCATACACTTTTCTCAGCTCCTCGTCACTCAACACCTGGTACGCCTCTGACATCTTTACAAATTCTTCTTCCTTTTCAGGATGCTTGTCAGGGTGAAGACGCTGCGCTAGACGACGGTAGGCCTTCTTGATGGTCTTGGCATCGGCAGAGGGATCTATATCGAGGAGCTTGTAGTAGGAGGGAGAGGAGGCGGCGATGACCAGGGTGGTCAGGGCGAGGAAGAGGGCTAAGAGGAGGAAGAGGAGGGAGGAGTGCAGCCGAGTACGCCGTAGTGGCCGTGAGCGCCTGCTGCTGCTGCTGCCGCCCAATGAGGGCGATAGTAGAAGCATGGCGTGATGAGTACCAACGTCGAAGGTGCCAAGTAAGTCTGCGGCAACGTTCGTCGTCGTCGTCGTCTGTGTCTACGTGGAAGGAATGAATGGAGTGAGTATTGCACAGAAGCACGTCCCTCCTGGTGTGTGTCTTGTGCCTCTGCGCATTCCACACTCCGCCCACTCCCATCGACACTTTACGCGTATCCACGCAGACAGAAGAAGTGAAAGCAGGGGAGACCAACACTTGCACAACACCATTGGTATTGCCGCAGAGTAACCATCACGAGCATGGCTACTACATCTCCCTCTGAGCGACTGGTCATCGCAGGGCCATCCTCACTCCTCCATCCATCCCCATCCACCTCTTCACCAAAGCAGTTCCTCCTCCTCCCGCACCCGCGCACAGCACTCCCAGCCTACTTTCTTCCTTCCGCCGCCTCCTCCTCCTCTACCCCTTCTTCTGCTGAGCCGACTGCCGAAGAGTACGATGAGATCTACGAGCTACAAAGTAGCAAGAGTGACCGGAAAGCCAGGAGCTGGTTCTTGGGCGGCTCAAAGGGCGAGGGGGATGAAGAAGGGGAGAGTGCAGAGACGCGTGGCCTGGCTGGCGAGAAAGGATGGGTGATACAAGGTGAGTAGAGAGCAGAGGAGACACGCTTTCCTAGTGCGGGAGGAGCAAGAAACTCATCGCTTTCTTCTCCTCCTCCTCCTCCCTGGTAGACTTCTCACTACACCTCCTCTCCCGGATAGATTCCGCCTTTCTCCTCCTCCCCATGCTAGACGTGCTCCTCCCTCCGCCCACTCCCAAATCAACCACGGAGCCAGCTCCTACCTCAGCTCCCGCTACCCTCCTAGTCGATAGCGGCTCCTACCTCCCCGCAGAAGACCTCTTCGAGTCAGTCGCAGGGACGATGCACCGTCGTCTTCTCCAGGCACGCAGCAAGCTAGCCGGCAAAGGTGCAGCCGCTGCGCCTACCGGGGTGGACGAGGAGGGCAGCTGGGCGGACATTCCCTCCTTCGGCCAACTCTCCCTAGCTCGCAAAGCCCTCGAGAAGCTTTGCTCTATCCAAAAGGCAGGAGAAGTAGGGACAGACGGCAAAGGAGAGCAATACTTCCGTCCCTCTCCCCAACGCATCGTCTCTTTCCTCCAACGTAAAGTCCTAGCCCTCTCAACTCCAGAAGTGTTCCATTCTCATCCTGCTACGCTTGGAAGGATGTTGGATCGCGCAGTGGATGATCCATTGGTGGCGATTGCTAGGGCCAATGGGACGCTTAATGCTCAAGGGGTTTCAGGAGGAGGAGCAGGAGCAGCAGAGGGGAACGAAAAAGGGGATCTCAAAACGCGTAAGGTGAGGACAGAACTTGCGCTGGACCTCGTGAGGGGGTATGTCCCCACTGGTGGAAGAGTGGAGGAGCTCTTCGAAGTTGTTGTCAAGGGTGGGTTGATGAAGGAGTTGGATGGGGAAGATCATGGTGGGCGGGATGATCGAGAGGCATATCAGGTCAGAGAGGACGAAGAGGATGCAGATGCAGATGCGGAAGATGCATTGAGGGAGCAGGAGGCTGGTCTTTAAACAATTTCCTGTGTACAAGAGGGAATCAATGTCACCACATCCTTCCAATCTGATACGGAGCCAGATGTCCTCACCAACCTATCCAGCCCCTGCCTGGGCCTGGGGCTTCACCGACCATATGTCCCCTTCTTCTCTCCATTCCCCACCACCTCTCCCCTCTTCCCGCTCTCCCTCTCGCGCTTCATCTCCTTGATCACCTCCACCAGCTCTCGCGCAGCAGCAGGATCTGTCTGATGGTGGATCACCACGCGCGGTAGACCTGCCTTGATGGGGGTGGGATGGAGCGCCTTTAGACGGGCGTTTATTGCTGCGTTGCTGAGGCCGATGGGAGAGGGGTCGAGCCAGAGCTGTGGTGGGAGAAGCAAGATGGGGGAGAAGAAGAAGGAGTGAGAAGTCGTTAGCCTAGAGGACCCTGTGCGTGTGTCTGTACATCTCCAACATACCCCACGCTCGCACTCACCATGTTCGTCTCCACCTCCTGCAACATCCCCACACCCAACTCCCGCAACTCTCCTTCCATCCATTTTGCCAATTCATGAGTTCCTTTGAGCTTGTAAAAATGCTCCTCGAGGGCTACACGAGCCGCTGCTACTACAGGACCAGTCTGACGAAGTCCACCACCGAAGAGTTTGCGGAAGTGGGTGGCTTTCCGGATTATAGACTGGGGGCCGATGAGGATACTGCAAGGGAATGGAGGTTGGATAGAGGGAGGGTGAGAGTGAGCTGGGCAATTCAGGAAGATAGTGTCATCTCTTACCCCCTACTCACCTGCCCACGGGCGCTCCAAGCCCTTTGCTGAGACAGAGACTGACGGTATCAAAGGGCTCACAGAGCTCCTCCATAGACATTCCCGTCTGTGCCGCCACATTCCACAGTCTCGCTCCATCCAAGTGCAAGATGATTCCCCTCTCCTTGCATCCCGTTGAGATCTTCAGAATCTCCTCTTGCGGGAAAATGTTCCCTGCCAGAGTATTTTCGAGAGAGACGACCCTTGTAGGTGCAAAGTGGACATCTCCATCATCTTCCACCAAGTTGGGCAGGACATCCTCCTCCCAGCGGAGATACTTGCCATTGCTAGGCGTGAGAGCAATGGAGGTAGCACCAGAGTGGAAGGCTAGCCCGCCTGCTTCGTACTTGTTGACATGACTGCGTACGTCGAGCAGGACGGAGTAGGGCGGTTGCATAAGGTGGGAGCGCAGGGCGAGCTGGTTGGACATGGTGCCGGAGACGACAAAGAGGGAGGCCTCCTTGCCTGTGAGAGCATTGATGGATGCTTGGAAGGATGTAGTCGTCTCGTCTTCCTGGGCGATGCAAGGCAAGAGAGCGCCTGTTGAGATGCGATATGTCGACAGTCTTCAATTGACTCTCCCACTCACCTGATAGACGTCATCGCCCCTACTGGCGAGCTTCATCGCCTCCATCATACTGTCCGTTGGGATAGTCAATGTATCACTACGGAAATCTCGACTGATGCTGAGCAGCTTGGCGTCATTATCGTGTACGTCTCGATGGCCGGACACTTCTGGCAGCTTGAAGCGGGGTGTGCTGGACGCGGGTGTGGGTCCTAGATAAGAGGCAGAGGAAGGCATTGCGGAAGACGAGGATGAGGAGGAAGACGAGGAAGACGAAGCAGCGTATGCTCTGCTGATACTGGACTGGGCTTTGGAGCTGCGGATGGAGATAGTACGGAGGGAATTGCGCAAAGCTGCCATCAGGGCGGGAAGGAGGACGAGGAGGAGGAAGAGGAGGAAGAGCGGCAGCAGCAGCAGCGAGGTGCGAATCTCAGTCCATCGTGCGAAGATGCGAAGAAAGCCGATGACTGACTGAGCGGCGCGTGCACGAACCACTCGACGCTCGCGTGGCCCTTTCCGCCTGGGATGGCTGAGGGAAGACTGAGCGGAGAGCGGCGCGTTTCATTCAAGGGAAGGACGCGCTTGGCTCAGAAGTAAAGGATACAAGGTCATCCTCCTCGTCACACATCCATCAAGATCATCCTCGTCTGCACTCATCTCACCCTCCCTCCTACTCCTCCTCCGACGCCGCGCAGCAGTCGCAAGGGACATGCACCGCAAGCACAAGTCCACAAAGGTACCCAACGTCAAGCTTCGCCCTCGTCCCGCCGCTTCTTCCTCGTCCCTTCGCGATGCCATTGCCGATGACAATGAGTCGTCCTTTAATCAGATCATAGAGGATCGCAATAGGCTTAGAGATGCTGAGTCGGATCATAGAGAGGCGTTTGGACCGGGAGCGGCAGCAGCGGCCGAGGAAGAGGTGGATGGGCCGCTCACTGGTGCCAATTTCTGCTTTACTGGTGTGACAGACGACAAGGTGAGTAGCAGGGGCGCAGGGAAGTTGCGCATCCCTAACATGACGGACTCACTCCACCTACCCCGCTCCACCTCTCTGCGATGGTAGACTGCGTTGGCTCATGCTGCCTACCAACTCGGTGCCAAGGTGGAGGGCAACCTCACAGAGTCCACGACGCACCTCATCGCCCTCAATCCTCTCTCCTTCAAGTACGAATGCGCCCTCTCCCTCGGTCTATACATCCTCCTACCTCAATTCCTCTTCGAATGCATCGACCGCTGGAGAGAAGCCCAGGATCTGAATGTAGACGCTCTGATACGCAAGTACTCCCTCAAGCCCCTTCACAATCTCAAGGTCGGCATCTGCGGCATCGAGGACAGACGGGAGAGGGAGCACATGAAGAGCAGACTCAAGGGACTGGGCGCCACCTTGGTCTACCCTATGCTCATACAGGACGATGTCACCCACCTCGTGTGTGGTACAGCAGACAGAAGATCATCCAGCACGCTCGAGACAGTCTATAATCTCAGGAGGGGCAAAGTGGGTCAGAGTGACGAGAGGAGAGCAGCTGATCAGCTCAAGTGTGTACGAGTGGAGTGGGTGGAGGACTGCGCTTCAGTAGGAGGTGAGTAGAGGTCAGCACGCAAGAATATCAACATCAGCGGGGTGACTAAATCAGCGCCGCCTCTCCTTTCCTCGCTAGGCCGCTTGTCTGAAGAGATCTATGACATCTGGACCCACCGCCAACCACCTTCTCTGGCCGAGAGGGCTCAAGTGCGGACATCAATCCCTGTGCGCAGCTTTGCCGAGTGCAAGAAGCGCTTTCAGAACACCGTTCTCACTCAGCAGCGTATCAACGAACGGCTGCAGAGGGAAGAAGAAGAGCAGAGAAGAGCTAAGCTGGAGGGTCAGTCGAGTAGAGAAGCCTTGCTCAAGAAGTCTCTCGCCAGTGTCGCAGTCTCGAAAGACGCAGACAAGGGCGAAGGTTCCTCTAAGGCTCCGTCGGGAAGCAGTCTGCTCCGAATGGGCAGAGCTGTCGAGGAAGCGAAGCCTCGAGAGCCAGTCAGACCCTCGGAGCAGACTCGAAACGCCAGAGAGCAGGCTACGAATGCTCTAGCTGCCAAAGATCAGTCAATCACATACAACAAGAGCCTTGAAAAAGGCGATGTTGACTTGGACACGCCGCCGACGCTCTCGAGTCTGTTGATACGGCTGGACTTTGCCCCACACGAAGCGGCCAGAAGGACGATCATCCAAGGAGCTCTCCTTGACAATGGGATTGCACAGCGGAACATCCTGACATCTTCTGACCGAAGTCGGCCTGCTCAGTACTGCGTGACCTCTATGTCTGGACCTTCTGTGCAAGAGTGGAGCGGATATGGTACGCCAGTGACTGTGCTCTGGCTCGAGCAGTGCATACACTACGAGCGCATCATCGACCCCTCCGGCTCTTCCTCTCCTGCCTATCTACGACCTGCGAGAACTGAGCTCCCAGTTCCAGGGGCGGAGAATTGTCTTGTCTCCCTCACTGGCTTCCCAGTCGAGGACGAAGAGCCGGAGAGGAGCCAACTGTCGACATGTCTCAAGGAGATGGGCTGCAAGGTCACCGGGCCCTTTTCGAGAAAGAACACCCACTTGCTTTCTGCCCATCCGGGCCGCGTAGACGTGGCTGGGAGCAAAGAACGTAAAGCTTCCGAGTGGGGGATTCCAGTGGTAGGAGTGGACTTTGTCGAGCGGATGTGGACCAGCGGCGTTATCGACCCTCTACCCACTGCTACGCTACCTGCAGCGGTGAGGGACAATACGGTTATGGCCGAGTCGCTCCCGATGGCCGAGACGCAGGAAGGGCGTATGCTCCCTCCTCCATCTGCATCTGCGAAGAGGGCACCCAGCAGCCTCTGTAGGGACATCACGAATCAGACAAGTCGGCCTCGTGACGAGGACGACCTCGAGGTCACTACAGATCAGCAAACGGACAAGACTACTAGTCGAGCCGAAAGCATGGAGACACAGGTAAAGGAGGAGCGGCCAGTCAAGGTCGAAGCAGCTGCCGCTCTGGACAGCCAACCTCAGCCACAAGATCAGGAGAAAGGTACTTCAACACCCAAGCTCGAGCGTCCTCAAGCTCGAGGAGCACCCGCAGCCCCAGCTTCTCCTCAGGAGACCGTTGATACGCAGGCCTCTTCGCTGGCCGGACAGAGCATGTGGGCCACCCGGATGGAAGGCGAGGTGACCGCCTTTCTCGCTGCGCGGAAGAAGGCTGGTGCTGCCACTACCTCCCCAATAGCTCGACAAGGCAGCGGTGCAGCAGACATGAATCGCTCCGTCTCTGGTGCTTCTGGCAGCGAAGAAGTGGGCGCCATAGCTACTCCTAGCGCACCAGGGGCGAAACGCAGGGGCAAGCTCCCGCCAAAGTCAAGACGTTCCGCCTCTGGGACAGCTGCTTCGCCTGCTCCGGGCAGCAGGAGGGGTGGGAGTACTTCGCCGATCAAGGGTAGTGCACACGAAGGGGAAGAAGACGAAGCAGGGGGAGAAGAGGAGCCTGATGCAGCGCAGATCCTCCTTGCTCAGCGAACACTTGCTGCTCTTCAAGCTCAAACCAAGGGACAGGGCGAGTCCTCCACCTCCTCTACGACGGATAGCGCCGGCTCCTTTGCTCACCACCGCCCCCACTACCCTGCATTCGGACCGGGGGACGAGGAGGAGGCGGAAGAGCGCGAGGTAGACGGAAGTATTAAGATTACCTATCGCGACCCGCTTGCGGAGAGGGAGAGGCGCAGGCTGGAGGATCTACTCGAGGGGAAAGGACCGGGCGCTGCTGCTAGTGGAGCAGCAGCGGGAGGGAAGAGGAGACGTGAAGAGACGGCGGATGGCGGGAGTGTGTCTGCACTCGTTGCAGCTGGGGCGGAAGAGTCGGGAGAGCAAGAGGAGAGCAGCGAGATTGTGCTCTTGGGTGGTGGTGGGCCGGGATCAGCGGTGGATATGGGTGTGGGTGTAGCTCCAGGTCGGGTGAAGGAGACGAGCCCGAGTAAGAAGAGGGTCATGGCGAGGAAACAGCCTGGGATGGGTAGGTAAGAGGTAGCGGGCAGGGCAAGGCAGAGAAGACAAGTCTTGCGGAAAGAGCACGTTGCTTTTTGTATTGCTATTCCAGATCCCAGAACCAGATCCAAGCGTCGGCTGGGCCGCAGGCCTCCTTAATGTGACATTGTATACTATCCCCAAGCCTCCCATGCCTTCCCCGCTCTGCACCTCATACACCCTCCTTCTTCAACCCCATTCCAGCCTCTGCGCTCCCTCTTCCTTCCCCCAACCCAAATCTCCACCGCATCACACCCTTTAACAGCGGCCAAATTGCCTTTGACGTCTCCCCCTTTAGACTGACATATACGCGCTCATCGTCTCGCGGCTGGGGCGCTTGACTCAGTGCGAGGGAGAGGGGTGGACAGGAAGAGTGGGAAGCATAGTGGGCGATCATGGGGCCGGTTTGACGGTGGAAGGAGGTGAGGCGGGAGGTGAATGTTTTCTGCAGGGAAGGGGTGGGAAGGAAGGGAGAGGGTGGGGGGGGGGAGTCAGGGGGGGCCCGTAGGGGCAATAGATTCGTGCGTAGCGAGTCTCACCTCGTTATCGTCGGGACGTTGTACGAGGGGCTCGCCAGTCTCGTCGTCTTTGCCGGCTACTTTGGGAGGATTATATTGCGAGTTGCTGTTCGGCGGGAACGTTTCAAGGTTAGTGAAGCTGTTGAATGAGGTGCAACAAAGGTTTTAACTCACTACACTCTGCCAGACGGGGGGTGCACCCAGCGATCTGTCCGGGCGAGAAGGGTACAGCGTTAAGCCTGCTGAACTGCGCAAAGCGCTGGTCGTCCGGTCTACACTCCAGGCTCACCCAATATCCGCTTCAGGATGACCTCTTCTGGCACGTCCAGGTTGACGACGAGATTCAGTGGACGTCCTTGCCGCTGCAGCGCTTCGTCCAACAGGCGAGCCTGCCCTGTCGTACGGGGGAAGCCATCTAGCAGCCAGCTCTGTAGGTAGAGAGCATGTTGATATTAACTGCTAATCCGTCTCGGATACATACCTCCCCCCTTGTCTGGCCGACTCACCTCAGCCCCCTTCTCCTCGACCTCCTTGCCCACCATCTGCATCATCGTCTCATCGTCCATCAAATCGCCGCGCTTGATGATCCCATCGGCCTTCTTCCCCAGCTCGGTACCCCTCTCTATGTGCTGGCGGAGCAGGTCTCCGGCTGAAATGCTGGAGAGCTCTGGATAAGTCGAGTGAAGCAGGGAGGAGAGAGTGCCTTTGCCGGAGCCCTACGAGAGAGAACGCAGCATAAAGCAAGTCAGGGCGGAGAGAGTCAGTATGCTCCTAGCTCTTCCGGTGCGAGGCCACCAACGGTGAGACTCACCGGACATCCCACAAGGAGCATCCGTACCTGCGTCGGTCGAGCTTCCGCCGATGCAGCAGAGACTGTCTCCTGTCCATGTCCCGAATCTACCACAGCAGCAAGAGCGCACCGCCGCGAAGAGGACAGGTTGCGGCGCCAGGCTGTCTGTGTGAGCCGAGGAGCAGGGCGCAAGAGGGGGACGAGACGAGCAGCGGCGGAGGAACACGATGCTACTGCCATGGTGCTCGTAGAGTGTTAGGGGAACAATGAGTGGAGGAGTTGGGAAGTGGGGAGCACGGCAGCAGCGGACGGACCCAGGCCGACAAGATCAAGTGTCGGAAGGGGGACCGACGCCCGAAATCTGAGATGCGGGGTAGTAGCCTCGGCTCTCTCGGCGTGCGGCGCTCGGCCGGCGAGTATATATTTTGTTGCTCACCGCGTGCTCTTCATCGAATTCTGTGTGGTTTAATGGTTAGGACGTGCGCTTGTCATTCAACAAGCCCTCGGTTTCCGAGGATCCTTCCTGACTGCGCGAGCTCGGGGTTCAATTCCCCGCACGGAAGTTCACTTTTTGCTTCTTTCTCGGACGCGTTCTTTTCTTGCCTCATCTGGTCATCGAGGCCTTTTGCCAAAGCTGTAATTTGCTCGATTGATGACAAGGCGCTGAGAGAGGGAGAATGTGATGCATTGTTGTACAGATGTGTGGGACGTGTTGCTGATATGCGAGCGCTGCAAAATTGATCAAGCTCCTCTTCTCAGGCGAGCTTCCCCTTCTTCCTCTCCCTCTCTTGCGCAGCGAGCTCTAGTGCCTCACTCGCTCCACTCTCCCGCTTCCCCGCCCCCTTCCTCTTGCGATGCTCCGCCTCCCAATCGCTATTCCAGACAAAGTAACCACACCTATACTCCCTTCCCGGCTCGCCTTCAGCTTTCCTCTCGCTCCACTTCTTTTCGTATCCAGGTCCAACAGGACGAGAGCACAGCCAAAATTTCCTACCAAAGTTGTTCTTTGCATCCCGCTTGTTGACAGTGTACGATGTGGCTTCTTCCTTGTGCACTTGACAGCGTGGGGGTGGAGGAGCGGAAAAGAGGGACGACCAGGAGGAGGAGGAGCCGCTGCCGATTTTGCTCGTCGAGGGCGAGCCAGAAGGACGCAACAGATGTGTTGATGTGGTGGCTGGGGCGTCTGGATCTGGAAGAGAGTAGAGGTAGGCCCAGTCGACCTCCTCTTCTTGGATTTGACCTTTGCCGTCCGACTTGACCGGAGACGGGGTGGTCTGAGATTGCTCAGCGTTGACAGTCGCCTCTGAACTATTAGCTGTGGGAGCAGAGCCAGATGCTGGCGTACCGTCGACTGCTTCAGCCGCCGGCGGAGAGACTCGTGCTGGAGCCGATGGAGCTACAAAGAAACTCCCCAATTTCAGCTGCTTGGGCTTCTTGGTTGACGATGCAGTGTCTACTTCGCTCTTGCCTTGCTTGACGCCATTCTTCTTGGTACCCACAGTCGTTGTGGCCTTTGAGAGGTTGGTCTTGGCGTTGGACTTCAGTAGCGATGGCGGACGGCCAGGAGTTGACGAGCTGACCGTCGATCCCTGCGCTGTAGGCAGCTCTGAGGCTTCTAGAGATTCCGATTCCTTTGTAGAGAGAGGCGTCGGGTTCAAGTCACCACTGCTGGCCTGAGACTTCACAGGTGAAGCGCTGACGTCCCTTGAGGCCGCACCAGGCCGAGGGGGAGGCTGATAGATGGCAGCTGAGGAACCGCTTCGCTTGACCGGCGATGCAGAGCCTTCCTGACTGAGACTCCCCGTCTTGGTTGCTCCGCCGGCGAAGAAGCTCTTTAGATCTCTCCGGTTCAGCTCTTCCCACCTCGAGGTAGCTAGGGCAGGAGAGCTGGCAGCGTTGCTGAGCAGATCCTTGAAGCGAACCAGCTTCCCATCGATTTCTCTCTCATCATAGAAGTCCACGTAGGCTGGACAGTGATCACTGCCTGGTACTTCTTGCTGTATGTCCGCTCCTTTCACCCAGTCCCTCAAGCCCGGACTGACGAGGGTGTAGTCTATCCGCGTACCATAGTTGGCTGGCCTGGCGTTGATGAGCTGACTCCAGCAGGTGTACATGCCCAGACGCTCTGGGAAGATGTCCCTCTGCACGTCATGGAAGGGTCCGATGGGGTGACAAAACGAATTGAGCCAGGTCCGAGTCTTGCTGGACAGGTAGTACTCTGCTCGAGCTACAGAGTGAACAGCGGGGTCAGATGCATCGCAATGGTCTATTGGCTGTCGGGCAATGTTGATGTCTCCGACGATGATGACTTCCCTGCCTTGCTCGAGAAGCTTGCGAGACCGCTCATTGAGAGCAGCATAGAAAGCTTCTCTGAAATCTGCGCGAGACTCGTTGCCTCCGACTGGGCAGTACAAATTGAATAGGACGAAGAGGCCGAAGTCAACCACTACTCCACGTCCTTCCTCGTCTAGCCGATGGAAGATGGTTGCGTCCTCGGGGTGATCTTCGAGCGAATCTTGGAGAGTGGCAGGAAAGCCGCCAATGGGCGTTGCAGTCGTATAAGACGAGACGGTAGCTGGCGTGATGCCTTTCCGTCCAGTCACGCCCAGCTCCGCCTTCTCTGGATGTCCGGTCACCTCCTTCTTCCAATAGACGACTGTCCCACTGTAGCCTCTACTGGGGTGGAAATCCCATACAGAATCCCACTTGCCATCTTCTGGAAGCAGCATCGTGCGCTCCTCGAGCGCCTGCTTGCGCGTCAGCTTTGTCTCCTGTAAGCAGATGACATCTGCCTGGAGGTAGGCCAGGATGCGAGGCCATGTGGAGAGGCCGTGAAAGGGCTGGTAGGTCTTGATTTTGCGCCAGCCATTGACGTTCCACGTCAGGATGCGCATCGCGGCTGCAGCGCGGCGCGGAGCAGAAGGGAGGTGAGACCTCCTACAACGGAGTGTCTGCCCAAGGTGAGGAGTCCTCTAGCGCGAGGATGATGGTGCTGATGGGAGTACAGTCAGCAGGCGGTAGTGGCGGGGCGTGCGTGGGGGTGGCTGATCCGCTCTTCCGCTGATCCGCTCTTTCCGTTGGTGCGTCGGAGATGGAAACCGAAATTTGCCTCTTGGCCGGTGAGAAGCATTGAGCATTGACGGAGGGACGAACAGACAGACATCGTAACCATCGTACAAGTCCCCTCAGCAATGACGTCGACGTCATCCTCGTCAGCATCCTTGGTGCTGCCGCAGCCATCGATACTGCTCTCGACGAGCGGCAGCAGCTCTTCGCCTGGCTACCTCGCCCTCGTTTCTCTCTCCAACCCCTCCGTTACCTCCCCCCTACTCTCCTTTAAGCCCTACGTCTCTTCATCTCCACACGCAATCTCGATCGTTCCGCCGTCGGCTGCCACCAACACTGAAGGATTGCTTGCCACGCTCGAGGAAAGCAAGAACCTGCTTCACGTTCACTCCATTCCTCTCGTGCAAGGTGTCACCCCAGTCACCACCAGGTTCATCCCACCGCAACGTCTTTCCTGCCTCTCCCTCTCGCCGGACGGGTCGCTGCTCTGCGCTGGAGCTGCTGATGGTCATGCTTATCTATGGGAGGTAGCTTCGGGACGCTTGCTAGCCTCATGGGAGCCTCACTTTCGCAATGTGACTGTAGTGATCTGGGACGCTAGGGGTGACGTGGTAGCCACAGGTGGAGAGGACGGTCGCGTGTGCGTATGGTCTGTGAGCGGGCTCGTACACCCTTCTGCGGGTACTTCGAATGGCTCTGCAAGCACTCCATCGCCGTACGCGACTTTCTCGACGCATCTGCTACCCATTACCTCCCTTGCATTCTCGCCCGCCTCGGGAGTGTTCCCTGCAAAATTGCGTCTCTGGTCCGCTAGCAGGGATGGAACTGTCAAACTCTGGGACCTTCGCACACGCTCCCTGCTTACCAACTTCGAAGTCGGAGGAGGAAATGGAAACGGAGAGGTGACATGCTTGACTGCCGACCCTACTGGACGCTTTTGCTTCGTGGGGACCAGCAGCGGTAGACTCGAGAGGATCGATCTATATCGTAGGATAGGCGGAGCAGACTCCGGAGGATTTGAAGCCAGGGGAGGCGGCGGCATGGAAGACGTGGAGAAGGTAGGAGAAGAGAATGACGGGCGTGGCAAAACCGGCATACAGCTCAGGTGAGAAGAGGACAGCCTCGCAATTGATGTAAAGGATGCACTCTGACCGCTCCTACTTCTATCACCGTACGCGCAGCTCGCCCGCCAGCTCGCTAGCCCTCCTTCCCTCCTCCTCGCACCTACTCATCGGCACATCAACCCCTCCTGCACTGCAAATTCTCGATGTGCGGTCCCTGCAAATCATTCGCACCACAGCTCTATCAGAGACGGCCAGCTCTACGGCCAGCGTGCCCAATCTCATCCCTTTCTACCGGCCGACTGCTGGTGATGCAAGAGGCAGCAAGGCAGCCGCCAAGAGGAGAGTGGTTGCAGAGCAGTTAGAGAGAGCAGTCAAGCGTGGACAGGACGCAGAAGAAGACGAAGACGAGGTTTACTGGAGCGAAGTGCCGGCCGGAGACGCTGAGGAGGCGAGTCCTGCATTGAGGCACCAAGCAGTCGAGTGCGCTGCTGAAGCTGACGACTACTTGCCATTCCCACAGCTCGAATACTTGACACCGCCCGCCCTGCTCCGGCCGCAAGGAGTTACAAGTACGGAGGTATCGCAGACTTCCTCCAGCGCAACAACGTCAATCCCATCACAGTCACAGTCCAGCGCAGCAATGCACGACTTGCAGACCCAGGTGGACTCGCTCAAGTCAAAGTTGGCGCAGGCAGAGAAGTGGAACAAGGACATGTGGGCGGCCGTTGTGGCAAAGGGACTCAACGGGAACGCCGAAAAGGCCTAGTGTACTATCACATTGCAATCTGACCAATCCTCGCAGGTCTCTGGTAGAGCCCGTTCAGGTGTCCAGGCACTTGAACTTACACTTCCTGACTGCGAAATTCTTTGCAACGCCTTTTACAATCTTTGCCGAATTCTTGATATGCATCGCCGCCTTCTTCAGTCCAGCTCCAGGCAGCTGATCGTCCAAATCGACCAGGCGGGAGTACTCTCCGCGATGGATCCGAGCGCTGTGGGAGCGGTAGAGGCCCTGGTGCAATTTGCTCATGCGCGTAGTGCTGGAAGGGGTGGTTGAGAAGAGATCGGAGCTGAGACCATCTCCTGGCCCTAAAGGTGGAGCGAGGCGGGTTGGCTGAGCTTGGGCGGTGGGATGCGTGGCGACGAGGAGGCAGAGACAGAGCGCAATACTCGAGGCGAAGGAGAGTTTCATGACTGCTCAAAGGGACAACGAGACCAGCTCGAAGACGTCAAGGAGTGTGGCGAAGTGAGCAGGGGAGCCAATTTGGGGAACACTCTGCTGAAGAAGCGAACGTAGATGGGAAGCTGCTCTCCCGCCTTTAATCACGTCCCAACACAGATGTCGACGCAAGCACAATATGTTCGAAAGAGGACCGTACCGGTTACTCGTCGACTTCGGTGCTGTGTCTTTGCCAGCAATGCCGCTGAAACGGACAGAATCGGGCGTGATAACAATTGCTCTGCGGCTTGTCAAACCTGCCGCTAGATTGTTCCAACGATCTTCGGAAGCGGCAGACTTAGGCAGGCGTACAGCAGCGTCTGCTCAATCTCCGCAACGTTTGCTGCGAGCAAAGGTAGATTGCCGATTGCCGATTGTCCTATTGCTCTCGAGTCTACTGTATCCGAAGCGCCACCCGCCTGCTATCTAACGTGACCGTTCCCGCCATCGAATGCCGCAAGACATTCTATCTGCTGAGCGCCTGCCTGCTGCCCTGACGTGGACGCGATTGCCATTCGACGTGAACCTTTCGTTTGCCTGATCCGTCAAATCGACTCGCTGCATCATGACAACCCTTTCGATGTGGACACACCTCTAGATCGCAACGGAGGCGGACACACATGCAAATTGATGATGACGTGATGGTCACCCGGTGGGGACCCGACTGCTCACCTGATGTGAATTCAATGGCGTTTATCATCAATCCCACTGGCTGCTTGCTGAGTAATGCTAGCTGAGGCGGGCCTGCTGGGCGGCGAGCTCATCTGTCTGCCAGCTGGCGTCCCTCATCCATGCTGCGAAGACGCTTGCTGCCAGATGTGAATTCGTCTGCCGCCATATAAGAATTCAAGGGCTCCCTGACGAGAGGACGTTTGCTATCTGATGAGGCGCCACCCGCTACTTGGTGGGGACCCTAGCGGACCTCGACTCGACGGATTACGAAGAGAATCTTGCGAACTCGCCACGCAAGCTAGGTGACCAGAAGCACGTCGACAGTTGTTATAAGAAGGTAATATTTATCCCTTCCGATCTCAGCCCCCTACATCACTCGAAACTCACCGTCTGCTGACAAGTTGCCAGCTGGCAGCATCGAGCTTGCATCGACGCCCCATCAATTGGCCTTACTCATCATCCGTCACTTCACTTTGCTTCTTCGCGCCTTCAAGGACATAATCATGAAGCTTCAAGTCCTTCATTTCATAGCTATGCTGCTGGCAGCCGCTATCTTCTCCTCTTCTTCTGCTTCTGCGCTTCCCCTACCCAGCGAGGACAGTAGCAGTAATGACGAGGCAGACTTCCCCTTTCGACCTCACAGGATCAAATACTGCTTTCACGGAGACAATACTCTATGCGGGCACGACTGCTTCCAAGAGCACTACGTAGCTAAAGAGCAGTACCTGCGCCATTCTGGGAGCCTAAAAGGTCCGATGCCTCCGGCAAGCCCCAGCCATTGCGAGAATTCTGCCGGGAGTCAGTCTGGTTGGAGCAAGTTCCGTAAGAAAGTAAAAAAGGGCACCCAGGCGGTGGCGAAGGCGATGAAGAATGTGCGCGGGTCTAGTAGAGTTCATCCGCAACCAAGACGTCGCTAGCCACTGCTGCTGGCTCAGGCGAAGAGTGTTGCGGGGGTGTGGTAAGGCGAGAGCCAACGACGGACAGCTCTGCAGCACAGAGCCAGCCTACCCTTGTCGTCAGCGATCATGGAGATTTCATCAACAATGGCGACGCGTCACGATCAGACTCTCCCTCGTCTGCGCCTTATATCTGAAATGAGTCCTTGATGAATCCTCTGTCGGCTAGATCGCACGGTACGTCGTTGAGCTCTGGCAAAGTCAGCCAGCCACACGCGGGAAAGTTCAGAGCTCAAAGGCCGGGCCGGGACCTGTGCCGTGACCTCTGGCGAGGCGCCCTAGCCGAAGTGCCTTTCCCCCGATGCTGCGAGAGACGCCACGCCCTTACTCCGCCAAAATGCCCTTACAGCACCTGCCACTGTTTCCCCCCTCCGTCCGTTGTCGAGTGTTCCTGACTGATCCTCATCCGTACCTCCTGTTGGAGAAGCTCGACGTCCGATTTCCTCCCCTATCGGATCCTCCAAGCCCACCTCTTCAGACCCTTTGAGCCCTCCGACCAACCATCAGCTGTGGGCGGGATGGCCGCCGAAGTCGATTTCGCATGTCTCGAGACGATGACGGCAGCGATGGCCTTTGCGCCCGTTGCCTTGGTCGTACTCGATCGGAAGCGTACGCTGCAAAGAGCCAATAAGATGGCGGAACTTGTGAGTTGTCGTGAGCTCTAATGAAAGCAAGGCGATGCTGGCGGGGAAGGTCAGGCACTTCTCCGATGACTGGGAACCAGGCATCTTGATCGGTACGATACGAGAGCTGAGGGGAAATGCCGAGGTCACTCTCCGTTTGCACAATTCCGGGACTGACTCATTCGTCTCAACGCCCGCCTGAAATCAGGTTCTTGGTCTGAACCCTTCCCAGTGTCAAGGTGAACAGTTCGTCAAATGGTGCGCAGAAGAGAGCTGGGTATCTCTAGACAGACAATTCGAAAGGGCAGCTGAAGCGAAGTGGTCCCTTGGAGGGGGTAGATGGAACAAACCACAGCCAATCGCTGTGACACTTCGAACCCGAGTTACCGGCCGGGATCCGCCAGGGAAAGTAAGTGAAGGCGGCAGGTGGTACTTTCGAATCGCGCCCGCTTTCCGAGCTGATGCACCGGCCTTCGTCGACCTTGCCTCCTACCAGCCCTTTTCTGCCACTCTGTCGTGCTCGTCCTGCTTCGTTGGCGTTGCTAGTAAGCCGAGGGAAGATCTGCATCATTCGATGGAAGAGGCGTGGTACATCGTCAGCATCGTTCCCTCGGCTGCCGCCTCTTCCCGCACTGCGACGTCGAGCGAGGGCAGCCAACATTCGCTCGGCGTCGAAGAGGATGATCTAGAACCCGGCGTTGAAGCTTCAGAGATGGCCAGCGTGTTGAAAGATGCCCTTCTGGACAACATTGGCTACCCTTTGCTTGCTCTATCCTCTGATGGCAAGACGAGTGTCACCAACCGGTCCGCCGACTTGCTCTTGCGCAGCATCGCCGATCTTGGGGATAGAGAAGAAGGTACTGGTCCGAATACCGCTGGCACTTACTTGGAGGACGAGGTCAACTTGAACTGGCTCTTCGAACAATTCACACTGTGCGATCCAGACACCTGGATTCCGCGACACCCAACGCAGTACCCAATGTACAAAGTCGCCATCCTCGGCCAGAAGCTGAATGGTGACTGCGTGGGAGCTTTGACTAAACGCGGTAGCAATCGGAAGCTCGTCTCTTGCGACGGGTTTCCTATGTATAGCGAGAGTGGCAAATTTCTCGGCGGCATGTTGCTGATGCGCGATGTCACACACAGATTGGGGAAGTCTGTCACAGACAAAGTGGAAAAGCCGGCTTCTACTGAGACGCCGGAACATTCTCTGCAGAAGTCAGAAGACCTCGAGCCGGGGAACAAGACTTCTAGCGCTGCTGGAGAGCAGACGACTCCCGAGCCGGATACAATATACCACAGCTACCGAGCCTGTCTCCAGCACCTTGGCATACCTGCATTCACAACCACGCCAGATGGAACGATCAACTGGTTCAACGACGCCTGGTACCAGTATGTGAGTCTTGCTGTGGTAGGAGAGCGTGATGCGAGCTGCGGAACAATCACGCGCCGTGACCGCCATGCTGAGGATCTTGTTCCCTTCCATTATCCCTAGAGTGGTACCTCCCGTCATGACACAATCGAAAGCGCCTGGGATCGTGTGCATCCGGAAGATCTTCAGGCTTGCAGAGAAGCTTGGAACGCTGGTGTTTCCACGCGCCAGAGGACCTTTGAATTTGGGAACCGGCTGTTAGACATCCATGGACAGCATAGACACATCATCACTCGTATGCAGCGTGTCACAGGCCCCGACGGCGCTGTGTTGATGTTTCTCGGATTGACGTCGGATGTACACGAGTTGGCCACCGTCTCTTCAGCGCATCGTGAGGCTCGGGACAACCTTTCAGACGCGTGAGTAGATGGGGCGATACATTAAGTAGGTTGAGACCCCAGTAACTCATTTGCTACAACGGAAACGTCCATTGTCCTTCATTCTGCGAACAGACTTCAAGTAGCGGACATCACTCTGTGGTCGGTGGACCTTCAAGGCATCATTACTCTTGCGGAAGGCTCTCTCGCTGCGCCATCATCAAAGGCAGACTCACGACGTGGCGAAACTTCTTCTGCTGACGATTCGCCTATCATAGGTCGTAGCATATACAAGTTGTGGGGACAGGATCAAAGGACACCCATAGAACAAGCCCTTCTGGCTAGAGAAGTCGTCTACGAGGAGACAACTATACAGGGGCGCTCGTATCGCACTCAATACCGACCGAGATGGGGCAAACCCAACGTTTCCGTCAGCTTTGGCGCGCCCGACACACAGGAACAAGGGCAAATCCTGGGAGTGACAGGCCTGAGCTTTGATATTACTGAACGATTACGGATGGAGCGCAAGTTCGAAGAGAGCACTCGGGAAATTGCCAAGGCAGAATCGGCCAGCCAGGCGGCCGAGGAGGCCAGTCGCATGAAAAGTCAATTCCTTGCAGTGGTTTCGCATGAGGTTAGTAGCAGCAGTGGGACCTTGTGTGGGACTAAGTGGTTGCAAATGATCCTGACCCGCCTTGGCGACGTTCCGTGCTTTCAGATCCGCACTCCGCTCAATGGCGTCATCGGTTTGAGCGAGCTACTGCTCGATATCGAGTCGCTCTCTGAGGAGGCACGGGGCCTCGTCCAATCCATTCTTCGCTCCTCGGGAGCCTTGCTGACAGTGATCAACGATGTGCTCGACTTCAGCAAGGTGGATGCAGGGAAGCTTGACCTCACACCGTCACCCATGTCCCTGCGCACGGTCTGCCTAGATGCGATCTGGACTTACCGGCGAATTTGGGCCTCGCAAGGAATCGCATTTGACGTCGACATTGATCAGCTGCCGGAAGAGAAGGTCCTTGGAGACGCAGGCAGGCTGACACAAGTGCTCAACAATCTCTTTGGTAACGCCGGCAAATTTACCGAAGAAGGTACGATCTCCTTCTTGGCGTTCAAGATCCCTTCTTCAGCTTCATCATCTACGCCGCGATACTCGTTTACCATCACGGACACCGGCTGCGGAATACCACAAGACCAGCAGAAGATGCTCTTCCAGCCGTTTCGACAGGCCGATCCCTCTACGTCACGCCGTTTTGGCGGTTCGGGGTTGGGACTCGCAATCTGCAAAAATCTCATAGAGTTGATGGGAGGCACCATTGGACTCGAGTCCGAGGAGAATGTAGGGACCACCATTCATGTTGAAATCCCTTTCCCTCTTTGTCCCCCTGACGCGGACTTTGCCAGGCTCGAGGACGCTGCTTACACCGACCCGGCCAAACATCCATCGTCTGCACCCCTACCCAGTCCCGACAAGGAGCGCCCCTCCATGACACGGCCACAGGGCCAACCAAGTGCAAAGGCCAGGTGCGAATGTCAGCCCATCAGCGGACCGTCGAAGGGGCACATTCTGTTAGCCGAAGACAATGCAATCAACGCACAGATTGCAGTCAAGACACTGCACAAGTTGGGCTACGATGTCTCCTGTGCCGAGAACGGACTCGAAGCACTCGAGCTTCTGGAAAAGGAGAGCGAAGAGAGGCCGTTTGCACTAGCTTTATTGGATATAATGATGCCAAAATTGGACGGGCTGCAGACCTCCAGACGTATCAGGACCTCGGAGAATGCTCGTCATCGCAACCTTCCAATCATTGCCGCGACCGCTGCGGTCGTCGGCGGTAGGGAAATTTGTCTTGCCGCGGGCATGACAGATTTCCTGTCGAAGCCCATGCGGAGAGCCGCGCTAGATGCCATGCTGACGAAGTGGGTCGGAAAGACTCACGAAGCTCTGCAAGACGTGGGTGTCAATCTGTGAGAGGGATAGGATGAGGCCGTAATATACCAGAAGATCGGAAGGAGTTGGCAGTCGTGCCGGAACGGAATCGCAAGCCACAGGCCACGTGGGCCGGACTAGGCAAGCGACAGCCGTCCGCTCAACTCACCCAGACGACACGCCCGGAACGGAACGCATCGCAATGTACCATGGAAATGCGTTGACTCAGCTTGTACCGAATACCATGAACAAGATTTCTCAACAATAGATGACCGACGCATTGATTTTTCATGACGGGGACCGAAGTCGACCTGGTGACGATGCCAGAGCGGCCGGGGCGATCTCCACGCCGCATCCTTTGTACTCGACGAGACCGTTGATGCAAAGGCTGCAGGTCTGTCCGGTCATGTGGGAGAACGCCGCAAGGTCGTATTGACAGCGTAAAGACATTGCACTCGTCTCTGTACTCGTCTCGTGAGGCTGTACAGCAGAAGGATACGACACACTGACACGCTAAGGGAAGAATAAAATTATGGAAATTCATGCTCAAAGGTATACAGATACACACGCGTAGAGAGCTGAACTCCAGTGATGGGTGGTCTGATCTCCGTTAGCCCTGGTTCGATTAAGAGACTTTGGCCACATATTTTTGGGGAGCAAGCTCTTGGCTCGATATACAGTAGAGATTGAGACTTTATGTGAAGCAATGAGTACGATCGAAACGAGAGCACTAAATGAACTGGGAATATGCCAGTGAGATTGAGGATATACCAGTCCTGTTCAGCTCGCCGGACCTGTCGGATCTCTCCCCGGTGCGAGTCGGGGAAGTCGTACGCATGCACCGAAGCCTTGGCTTGTCCAAGATCCGGTATGGCGAGCGGCAGAGCTGTGAGGAGCTCTGCCAGGATGTGGTCGGCAACGATGTCACCCAGCGCGGGCCTCAAGACAAGGTTTGTCAAGACAGCATCTTCGAAGATGCCTGACTGTCTTGCCAAGGAGCCGGGGCAGCGAGCCTTATTCCTCGCCCAGTCAGTCAGACGGACGTTATCAGGCTCATGACATCCAATGCGACCTCGATCATCGACTTGGAAGGCCCAGATCCTGTCAATCCTTGCCGTTGTACTGCTGAGTATATTCTGTCGGTCGAGCTGCCGCTCCACTCGAATGCCACGGGCGGGGGGTAGAGAAGAGATGGGCATCCAATCTGGCAGCACGCCAATGGCATGCGCGCAGAGGCTGACATCGTCGTCATCGCATGCCAGGATGACTGCCTTGACCAGTGCGATATCGATGTCGCCGGAGGAGGAGCTGATCACGTCGACAACGGCGATCAGACTGAGTGACAGTCGAACGGGTTGCACGAATCTGGCGGCTTTGTTGTCCGGCTTGTAGACCTAGCGCGCCCGTACAGACGCATGGTCGGCAAAAACGTTGGCATCGTGATCACAGCACAGTCTGCCCGTCGAAATCCCAGAGCAGGGAACAGACTCTGCACGGCCATGAGGATGCCGGAGATCGAATCGCTCGAGTGGGAGTCTGAGCTCTTCGGGAATCATGAGGCTCAGGTGTGAACTGGTGGCGCAGCCTTGTCCAATCCCTTGGCGGTAGCAAGATCCACCGGGCATGCGGCAGCGCTTGTAGCCCGTGCGCCCTCGAATGGTCGTCTTGACATTCCCCACGCGGTGTCGCCTGCGCCCTTGTAACTATTCCACCAGAAAGGTTGCAAAGTGCACGGTCTCTAGCCAGACCTTCCAGACCAGCTCTTCCGAGCGACCAGCCCAGACGGGATCCATTAGCGCTTGCACCAGTAGTGCTCCATCTTGGCGCATGCACTCCTCACTCATGAACGTGATAGCGCCAGCGATTCCCTCCGCTCGATCCGGATTAGCGTGCCTCAGTCGAAGAACCCAATATTTCTCGCGTTGCGTTGGTGCTAGATACGACATGCTCACGTTCCTTTGACCTGCGCAAAGGGAGCTTTTGACGGCCTCGACGACAGCTGTGTATAGGCGCTGGATGCCGGTGACAGTGTCGGCATCCGTCTGTCCAGCGGCAGCAGCAGCATGTAGCGGCCCGGCAAAAATCGCGACCAACAAGCGGCCAGCCACATCAGCGGTCGCTTCATCGTGGCCATGGTTGACAGTTCCCCAGATGTGCTGCAGATTGTACGCGCTCTCGATTTTCGTCCAGCTAGGCACCCACGCCAATCGATCCGGGTCAAGATCTGCTGCTCATAACGACTTCACAAGGCCATTGTAGCTGTAAAGGCAATTGCGACGAGTACAGACGTCGAGCAAAAGTCAGCATGTACTCGCGCTGATCGCATACACTATGAAACAACGCCAATTATTTGCAACTCACCTGCACTTTACGTGCCAGTTTGTGGGCGAGACTGGCCCGACCGTGAGACGTGACGGGGCTGGCTTCGGCTCCAAGCCGCTGGGATGTCCCGTCGGAGCAGGGCAGCAGCGGGGTGTTGCGCTACGGGACCGCGGAGATGGCGCCCCGCGACATTGGAAATATGAGCAGCTGCTTGGTCTGAGCGCGAGCGGGCTCTTAGTGCTTGCACCAGCATTTGATGAACAGGAAGCGGGCGCGCCATGGCAGCAGACCGAGCCGTCACGATGTAGAAAGGGCCATAGACTGTGGTCTCGCACGGATCCTCAACATCGTCCACTGGAGCGCTTGTTATGTAGCATTGTGCTATGCACTGGGCAGTATTGGCTCTGAAATTGTCGAATACTACTGTTGTTTTCTGCTCAGATAGCTTTGAAACTCTGTAGTCGACGTATGGAAGAAGTGTTGTAGGAACGGGTAGTAGAGTGTTTGCATCTCTTGCTTTCTTCTTTGTGTCGTTAATGTCGTCCGCAGGGGCGCTTGAGCTGTAGTGTTGAGCCATCGGCGGTGGCAGAGGACCTCTGAGCTTGTTTATCACCGCTGGAAGGGTCGAATGGCTGCTGTATCGGCCGGAATGGCGAAGGTGTGGAATAGGAAGCTTCGTCTTGACAGCAAGAGGTGGGCTTCGAAAGTGTGTCCAGGGTGACGATGATGAGTGACGGCTCAGCGCATCCGCCGCACAGTGCCGTGGACAGGGAAAGTAGGGAAGTTAGAGAAAGGGGCTCCTTATGTAGTAGGACAATGTGATGAACAAAGGGCGCAGTGAATCTGTGTCGTTGCGAATCACGCCATAGTTCGTTCAGCGGCATCAGATTGGTATACCACAAACCCTTTGGTGCCGCTGGGATTGCGGTGCACCCTACGCCCGTGCCTGGCACACTTTGCGTACCTATAGATCTCAAAGTCTACAAGCGCCTACCAGCACCGACCTCATCTTGGAGTACCTTCTCCAAGTGGGAAGTGTAGGCTATGGCTGCCCGTCGTGCTGCGTCAAGACGGTATTGCACCGGGGTTCAACAACAGAGATTCCTGCCGCTCCCGCACATCCAGAGCTGGGCGGTTGCTGGTGCTGCCACTTCACGGGCTGTACAGATGCCTCCCCGATTTGCTCGCACCCCGTTCTCCCTCCTTGCTTGCATCCTCCGCTGTCGACCCTTCCTGCCCTGGTACCTGAGATCCTGGTTAGCAATTGCCTGCTCGCCTCTGCCCCCGTTCCGACTGCTCGGCTTCCGGCTCCGATGCGCGCCTGCCTTCCGCCTCAGTCCTTCTCGGTCTCCGCCTAGGATTAGCTCTCCTACACCACATTTTTCCCTCGGCACGAGCTGACCATTATTCTAGCAACGCTTCTTCTCGCAAGAAGATCCCCATCTCACCTCCTCAACATGGCGTCGCCGACACCTTCAACGCTCTCTTCGCTCTACCGGCATCTGCTGCGCACCTCGCGCTCCACTTTCCAGGGTGACCAGCGTATGCTGACTGCCTGGCGTCAATTTGTTCGACAGAAGCTGCCTGAGCAGGCCGGTGCTAGGAGTAATGCAGCTCTGCCTGACGAGGTGGTGAAGGAGTGGTTGGATGTGGCCAAGATGCTCAGAATGAATGTTGTGCAGGGGGTCAAGGATGACCAGGACGAGGTATATCGTGAGTGTGGCTGATTTGGGCGGATGAGCGAACGGTAGGTGCGGAGATGCTGACAATTGGTGCTTCCCTCTCCTCTCCTCTCCTTCAGGTCTTCGCTTCACCTCGGATACGGAGCTGGGCACTAACGAGAGCATCAAGAAGGGTCGCGAACAGCAGCTGGCCAACCTAAAGGCCTCAAAGGGCGTGCTAGGCTGTGGTGGTTCCAGCCGCCCTTCTGCCTCCTCCTCTTCACCTTCCACTTCTTCCTCCTCGTCCTCCTCTGCCCGAGCCTTTTCCACTTCGTCCAGCCGCTATGCACCTCGTGACCCAAGCAAGCTTAAATCACCACGCCCACAACCACTCCCGCACCCACCTGCGCACTTTCCCTCCATCACACTCCTCGCCGACGGCTCCTCGATCTCTCTGCACACCACCTCTCCTCGCTCTTCGCAGCGCCTCACAAGAGATCCGACGAACCACCCACTGTGGAACCCTAAAATGGATGCGAGAGCCGGTAGTGGAGGTGAAGACGAGGCTGGGCGCATGGAGAGGTTCAGGAAGAGGTTCGCCGAGGTCGTGCAGGAGAGTCAGGGTCAGGAGGGCTCAGAGGCCGGAGCAGGAGGAGAGCAGCAGGAGCAGGAGGTCAGTCTGAGCGAGGGAGAGGCAGAGGCACAAGAGGCGGCTACGCTGGGTGCTGGTGGGAGGAAGAAGAAGGCCATGTTCGAAATGGAGGATCTGGACTGGATGTCCGAGGGTGGTAGGCAGGCAAAGGCTGCTGCTAGGCCAGTGTATGGAAAGGGAGGAGCTGGTGGCAAGAGGAAGTGAGGAGGGAGGAGCAACGGGCGAGAATGGTAGAGGACATGACGATATGCATGCTTGAGAGCGCAGAGCGTATGTCAAAAGGAACGTCGCAACTGCATCTTCCTTCTAACGACCGTCCTCATTTCGAGTACCAGCATCATTGGCTCCTTGCCTTTTACTGTGTGAAGCTGTATTGCTTTTGTGCTCTAGTCGCTCTCACTGCCTTGTACACATCGCCCTCCCCGCTCAAGTAGTGCCCTCGGTACCCGTAGTCCCGGCTCCCTGCCTCAGCTCTCCCTCAGGCCTGACTTCTCCTGCCCTCTCTGTGTCCTTGTTGCTCAACCCCTTTGTCCTGACTTCATACCCGTACCCTTCTCCAGGCTTGGCGCCCTTGGCCGCGGGGCCAGTGGGACCATCGTAGTGTAGATCGGCAGCGTCGAGGTTGCCGTGGTAGATCCAGCCTTCGGGCTTGACGGTGTATAGGTTGAGAGACTAGCGAGGGGAAAAAGGTAAGGGAGGAGAAGGCGTGGGAGGTCAGCTGACGTGAAATGACGCTGAGAACCTCTCCGGTGCCTCTGGCGACTACTACTCACGTTACCCGAGTAGGCGTCCCGGTGCGTAGCGGCATAGATGCTCCTTCTTCCCAACTCCATGGCCTCATCATCGGTCAAGTCCCACCTGTAACCCTGATCCAGCACACCATACGCAAACGTCGATCCCGATCCCACCGAGAAGACGTCTCCCTTTAGTCTCGATCCATCCGAGTCAACGTAGAAGAGGGCAGGTCCAGTCTTGTCCCAGCCACAGATCATAGTGCCCATACTGAGTCCCATGCCTTTGTAGCTGTACACCAGATTGGCGAGGTACTTGCTCGCCGCTGCCACGGAGATCCTCTCCTTGTTCCTAAGCTCGTGCAGCCTGCACTGGATGCCCAGGTACGTCTCCCAGTACTGGCAATCGGCTGCTCCTCCGGCCATTGTGCCCAGGAGGTAAGGGTTGATCTCAATGACCTTCTTGACAGTCCCCGAAGCAATGTAAGATCCCGCCGTAGCTCGCGAGTCGACACAGACCAGAATTCCGCCTTGGTACCGGAAAGCAAGTGTAGTGGTACCGTGGTGTAGCTTGATCTTTGCTCCGGGGTTGGAAGAGTCGACGTCGGTGAATTGGGAGAGGAAGTCGGACGAGGGAGCACCAGAGGGGAGGCTGAAGTGGTTGGCCAGCATGCTGCTATCGTTGAGCAGGGCAGTCGAGTCGTGCGCTGACGTCGATGCGCTACTGCCGCTGCCGCCGAAGCGTGAGATCATCGAGCCCAACGACATGGTATGAGGGAGAGAGTGTGTGGGTGGAGCGGGTGAGATGGTATGACAGTGGGTGACAAGACGAGGTGAGGATGGCCTGAGCTGACGGTGACGGCGAGGCCGCGAAGCCTCCCCTCCGCTTCCGAGGGCGCCACACGCGGGCAGGCCAGAGTTGAGCCACGGCACCTCTCCCCGCTCCACACCCAACGCACCCGTTTTTTTGAGAAGATACAGTGCGGCTTCTTGATTCTACCCCCTGGCTAGCAGTCGCTCCGTATTGCATTGATTCGTATCCGTCATGTCCTCCTCCTCCTCTTCCTCCTCATCATCCACAAAGGCCCTCGTGGTCATACCTTCCTCTATCAACATAGATGAGACATTTGCCGTACGCTCCATCGTTCGCCCAGGAGAGACCATCTCCTCTACAGGTCTCACCTCTCGTCCCGGCGGTAAGGGTGCAAATGTCTCCGCCGCCCTCGCCCTCGCAGGATGTGACGCTTGGTTCGTTGGCAATGTAGGAAAAGATGCAGACTGGCCATTGGAGGAGTTGAGGAAGAGGGGAGTGAAGACGGACCTGGCCGGTGTGCTGGATGGTACACCTACCGGGAGGGCGTTTATCCAAATTGCCGAGGATGGGGAGAATTCGATGTGAGTGTCTTTCGCCGGACAGGATACTGCGTACACTTCGACGACCTTTTCATCTCATACAAAATCATTTTGTTCTTCTCTCGTTTCCCAGTGTCCTCCTTAAAGGCGCCAACTACCCTCCCGCCCCTTCTTCTCCCTCCTCAACCTTCTCCTCTCTCCCGCGCCCCGCGACCCACTTGGTCCTTCAAAACGAGATTCCCCTCTCCACAACGGCCGCCTACCTCTCCCATGGCCACTCCCAGGGACTCAGCACGATTTGGAACCCTTCCCCCTTGCCTACGGCAGAGGAACTGCAGAGCTGGCGCTGGGACCAGACAGACGTCCTCATTGTCAACCAGGGCGAGGGACTAGACCTAATCGCCGCTCTCACTGGACGCAACGTCAACGAAGGAGAAAAAGCGGAAGATACGCTTGCTGCTCTCGCGGGACTGAAGCAGCTCAAGACTCTCGCTTGGGTCGTCATGACTCGCGGGGCACACGGAGTGCTCGCTTCTGTGCTACTGGAGGAGAGCGCAGAAGGGGAGAGTAGGACAACCGTCGCCCTCTCTGCGTCCAAGCCGCGACAAGTCCTCGATACCACCGGCGCTGGAGACACGTTCGCTGGATACCTCGTATCTGCTCTTGCGGAGCTACATGAAGAGAAGAGTAAAGCGGGAGCCGGAGCAGGAGCTGCTAGTGGGGGAGCACGACGTAGGCCCTCGAGCGAGGAAGAGGTGCGAGGCTGTCTGCACCGGGCGGGTGTGGCAGCGGCTATGGCTGTTGAGGTGAGGGGGGCGATGGAGAGTATACCCAAGAGGGAGGATGTGCAGCGTAGGCTCGAGGAGTGAGGGTAAGAATGAAAGTGCAAATTGCACTGCGAGAGAGGGACAAGAGGGCGCAATAGAGATAGAGCAGCGGGCAGATGTGATAGTAATCAGACTCGCACAGTACTGGATTCGTATCAAAGTCTCAGTCATAGACAGCCACAGTAGACTTAATCAACCCTCTTGCCAAGAAAAGCCACTGCAGCTGCATCTCGCCCTCATCTTCCAGAGCAAGCTCTCGACAGCACCCACTGGCACTCGGAATCTCCCACATTCTATAGGCAATTGGGCGGGCGGGGTAAATGCACATTGCTTTGTATAAGTAACGAAAGACTCTAGGAGACGCAGAACAGAAGGAGGAGACAAAGACTGCCAGGCGAGACCGGTAATTAGGTACAAAGGGTAGGTAAGAAGAGGGAAAGAGAGAGATTGAAATAGAGGGGGGCTCTTGGGAGAGGCTTCCTTCATACACGGGTGGCTTTGCTTGGTTCGTTGGGCGCTCCACAGAAGCGTCTCTCCTCAGACCCCAGTGTGAGCTGCACCTCAAGCGCACCACGAGCGGCACCCGCTACATCGCCCATGTCTAGTGTCGGACCGAGACGTCATTCGCAGGGGCATGCTCCAGTTTCTTCTCTGCATCGTGGCTGGAGATTTCGGGCTTGTTGTTTCCAGGCGTATTGTCATCCGTAGGTGTCCTGTTGTTCGACCCTTCATCGTCCCCCTCTGCCTCAAGTTGTCTAGCCACGCTGAGTTTCCCACCCGAAGGACCTCCAATGTTGATCGCATCGGGTCCCTCGTAGATGTGTGCATCTCCTCCACTCTCCTTGACCTGGTCGTCGTCGGCACGCCAGTCGTAGGCCCATTCGCCTAGCTGCTCCTCGTCCATACCAATGATCTCGGCCGTCTCGGTAGGTCGGAAGGGTCCGATTCCGGGAATGTGGTCCAGGACAAACATAATGGCAAAGGTGACACCGGCGGTCCAAGCAGTCGTGGCGACGATCCAGGCAATTTGGTAGGGCAGCTGGATGAAGTTGCCGTCCAGCCAACCTCCGTCGATGACCAATGAACCGTCATTGTAGGCAACGGAAGCCTGTGCGAAGATTCCAGTGAGGAAGAGACCCACGTAACCAGCCAAGGCGTGCACTGCAAAGACGTCCATGGCGTCGTCACACCTCATGTGAACCTTGAGTCCAGTAGCAAAGTTGGAAATGGCAGCCGAGAGAACGCCGATGAGCACGGAAGCTGGCACGCCCACAAATCCTGCTGCCGGGGTGATGGCTACGAGTCCAGCAATGGCACCAGTGCAGAAACCAACGACGGACCACTTGCGCTCCAAACGGTAATCGAGGAGCATCCAGGTGATGGCAGCGGTACTTGCAGCGGTGTTAGTCGTCGCAATGGCCATTCCGGCACGCAGGGAAGCGTTGAAGCACGAGCCTCCATTGAATCCGAGCCATCCAAACCAGAGGAAAGCGGTGCCCAGCACGATGTGGGAGACGTTGTGGGGCTTGAAGAGCAGACGCTCCGTACCGTATCCACGACGCTTGCCGAGGTAGTAGCTGATGGTCAGACCAGTGATACCAGAGCAGATTTCGACTGGTCCACCACCGGCGTAGTCCAGAACGCCCCACTTGTAAGCCCATCCCTGAGGAGCCCAAACCCAGTGAGCAATGGGATCGTAGACGAGCGTAGCCCAGATAAAGGTAAAGATGACAAATGGCCAGACGCGGGCTCTCTCACAAGCAGCTCCAATGGCAATGGCAGGTACGAGGCAGGCAAACATGCACTCGTACATGGCGTAAATGATCTCTGGCAGCTTGTTCGAGGATCCCGAAGCTGGTGCCTCGAGGACGCCCATGAAGCCGAAGTTTCGCAGATTGCCGAGGAAAGCTCCTCCTGTGGCAGAAAAGGTGAGTGAATAGCCCCAAAAGAACCATTGGAACGAGGTGACGGCGAGGGTCATCATGGTCAGGAGAAGCATGTGGAGAGCATTCTTTCTCCTTGTCAGACCAGAGTATAGGTAGCCCAGTCCGGGAATCATCAGCAAGACTAGAGCTGTGCAGGTCTGGAGAAGGGCAAGAGAATGGCAGCAGAGGAGAGAGCGAGTCAGTCGGGACTCAATAGCGCCGCCCCAAACACGATCTCCCGCCTGAACATTTCACTCACCAGGATCCAGGCCATGTCACCGGGAGCGTATGCTGCGACCATCTGAGCGTCAGCAGGGCCGTACGTGACAATCATGTCCAATCCAGCCGTCTGGATGGCATTGTCGACTGCATTAGCCGAAGCGGAAGGAGCATTGACTGGAAGACGGAGGAAGAGAGAGAGAGAGGGCAGTGTCAGCCATGGAAGCTTTCAGGGAAGCGGCTTGCGAGAGGTGTACTCACGAGCTCCGTACTAGAGGAGAGTAGCAAAGGGTGGGTAGAAGGAAGGAACAGGAAGTCGCAAGAGTCAGTCACGCATTCAAGAGGCTGGGTACGTGTGTGCAGGATCCCGGTTCATGGCATAGCAAACACTCGAACGACCCGGCACTTGCCGATGCACGGTAGCTTTCGCGACACTTACTGTGATGTTGACCATCTTGCAGGGCGGGGAAGCGAAGCGGCGAGATGGTGTTCACCAGTCCTAGGATGAAGGAGGAAGAGGAGGAGGAGGAGGAGGAGGAGAATGCAAAGACACGAGGAGGAGGACGGGGAGGGAAAAGGACTTTGAGGAAGAAGCGTTAGTTATTGAGTGTCGGGACAGTGGCGCGGAAAAAATGGAGAGAGTGAGGTGGGGCGGGGCGGGGTAGTCGAGACGAGGTGAGTGGGATGATGGGCCGCTCGAAGATCAGCAAGGACACATCCGGGCAGAAGCGGGGCGTCGTCGAGGATCGTAAGAAGGTGCATCGGTAAGGGCTCATCGACAAGCAGCAGCGGCGGCGTGAGGGCAGAGGGCAGATGCAAGGCAAACCAAATGCACCCATCCATCCATACGGACGACACCAAGGCTGCCTCTGTGCCCGCACCCACGCACGGCCCGCGATCGCCGTCTGTGGGCAGACGCCGTAAAAGAGAGGCGCATCGCGGCGCATTCAAGGCCGGCCATGGCCTTGGGATCACTTCCAACTCCGATCGCTTGCAGCTCCCTCGATCGACGTCAGATGAAAAAAAGGGAAAAGGACAAGAGGCGCGCACACCCTTGGCTTGGGCTAGTCTACTTCAGCACACTGGCACACAGCGCTTCGCTTCCTCTGGCCCCCGGCCCCAAGCCATCGGTCCTGAACAAAAGATAAGGAGCAAAATAGAGATAAGACGAAGCCCGTCTGTCACGGCTCCGAGGTGTGCGGAACGGAGGGCTAGCTATATTTGGGGGGGCAACGGACGTGCTGATGGTGACCTTGGAAGCGGTACGAATGAAAAAGGGACAGGGTCCTGATGCAGTCATAACGCCGCATGACGACGATCGGGGTCCTACACGATTGATGTCAGACAACGTCGATGAAGGCGGGCACAAGGGGGCAGGAAGACTGAGCAAAGGGGGGGAATGAGGGCAGTTGCCAAAGAAGCCGAGGTCGAGCGATAAGAAGGACTGAGTTCTTGGCAATCTACCCAGAAGCCTTATCTCTAATTACGCCTCACCCCTCCTCCCCGCCGTCGTCGCACCACGCAGCGTCTCCTCTCATCGGGGTCAGGGTCTGTGAGAATTGTTTGAGCGGAGATGACGAGGAAGAGGAGCAATGACGATTGGCAGGCAATCAGATGCACGCCTTTCCAAAGATGACGACAGAATGAGAGGATTCGCGACGTGTCCGGCCGCTTTCAACCCTGCCCTGTCCTCTCTGCCCCTTCCTCCCTCTGCAGAGCTAGTTAGAAGATCAAGAGTACATTTGTGTCTCTCTGTCTGCTCCGACGACGATGGAAAAGGCCGATGCACCATCTTCCCCACAGTAGCCGAAACCCCGCGTACGCCTACGCCTTATCTCTCTCGGTCTCTCTCTCTCTCTCTCTCTCTCTCTCTCTCTCTCTCTCTCTCTCTCTCTCTCTCTCTCTTCCACCTGCAAACAAAGCAGTATCCTAAGGTATTCCGCGTAAGAATAGACCCGCAATAGAGCTTGGCTGATAGTCAAAAGGCCGATCGACACTCCCTAGTGGTTACCCACCTCTTGGCCCTCGCTTATCGCGCTCCTCGCTTGTAGCTGTATCGATCATCTACACTGACTTTCAAGGTCCTACTCGGCCGAAACCAGCTAATGAAGACCACGAAGATCGAGTAGACAATCAGGGTTCACAGTAGCAGAGCGAGCGTGCAAGCGAGCGTGTGAGCTAGCGAGATGAGAGTTGAGAGAGCAGAAGTGAGAGGTACTGGCAGGCGTGGGACTCAATCGGTAGTCACGTCGTGTCACGCGGACATGGACTTTGAGAATCACTACTACCTGATGTCCTTACTAGTGGCACGAACAAGACATATCACATGTTGGACATCAAAGCTGTGAGGTATATCATGATAACAGATGTGGCAGAGAGCCTGTGAAGTATCTAATTACAGTCACGAGCCTCACGCAACAGACGGCGGACAGAGGGCCCAGTGCACCAACGACCAACTCATAGTCCCACCTCGTTCTGGAGGCGAATCTCATCGTCCCTCTCCTTGCTGAGCAGATTGCCAACAACTCGGTAGCCTCGAGGAGCGCGCTTTGCTTCTCTGCCCCAGTCAATAACGTCTCCCTTTGCGTCGACCCACACTGCATCTTCGTCCTTGACAGAGGCGTGCCATGCGCGAAGCTCCTCGGCAGCATCTTCCTCGCTCAGCCTTCCCACGGGCGGGTCCAGCCTCCTGACATTGTCGACGTGAACGAGCTCCTTGACGGCTAGGATGGAGCCAGCGACAGCTTGATTCTGGGGCAGATAGACTGACTGCAGACGCTTCGTCAATTTCATTGCAGTCAGGATCTTGCTGAAGCGCGAGGGCAGACCAATGGCCGATCGTCGCAGGGTGACCCGGTAGTGAGTAGTGGGACCCAAAGGGGCTTGCTCTAGAGGCGTGGCAGCATTCGTTGCTGTAGGTGCAGGCTGGTGACGCAGGCTAGTGGTGGAAACAGGGCGGGCTACCCAGCCATTGAGGGTATAGGCTGATGTCGAGGCCACTGGTGATGCCCTAGAGCTGAGGAATGCCCTACGGGCAGGTGCGAGGAAATGAGACATATTCGACGAGGGGCTTGGAAGGGCAGTCGGTCGTCTGTGCAAAGGGAAGCGAGGGCGAAAAGTAAGCCATGTAGTCGATGAATGCGTACTTTGCTCTTGATCTTGCCACACGCGTTCGCCTCTGTCGTCACTGCTCAGGTAACCATTTCTCGACCTTGCGACACCAGGCGGCCAGACCACATCAAGCAAAGACTTGCACGACGTCTCCGGCTTCCCGTTGACCTCTCCCGCGCAGAACACCTCTTTCTCCTTGCCACGCAGTCGCTGCCACTAACGGTACCTCGGGCAAGAGGTTTGCGTTACCCTCGGAACAGATGGTCGTGAGACCATTGCTCGACAAGGGAAGCGCGAGTCTCTCTCCAACATAGCCGACGGTGAAAGGACTCCGATGGCAAGGATCGAGAGGTGTGCACGTTGGAGAGTAGCGCCGACGAGGTGGTGACATCGTATGATGCGTGCTTTGCGACAAAGGTCGACCAAAAGCCAGGGCGCTCACGACGGCTCTTCCTGTGCTGTCTGGTTTGCAGTAATGCTCATCATGCAGGAGCGAAGGAGTTGATCGACGGGCTGAGAATAATAGGCATTGCGTACGCACAGTTCTGGTAGTAGTGGTAGTAGTTGAAGAAGATAATGTACACGTAGAGAAGCAATTTACCTGAAGAACGATGATGCAGGAGGCGGCATGGTCAGTACATGTGATGTTGGGAACGCTGGCGCTCTTCATCTCCTTCTGTCCTCGATGCTCCTCAGACTTCCAAGGAAGGTCTGCAAACCCTCATCGAACAAGGCAGGCTGCAATCTCCGCCGATGCAAACGACCAAGACGAGCGCCACTGGACCACCGGCACTCCTGGCTAAAGGAGGGTTCGAGCCGGGGCCCTCCTTCACCCGAAGGATCAAGACGGACGCAAGTCGAGCGGTCTCTCGACGGAGAGAGCCAATAAAACCCCACCCCGAAAGAGGTGCCAAATGGGTCCTAGAGTGGAAACTGCGAATGTTGGCTGGAATACCATGTGCTTCATCACCGGAGGCGAGAACAGAGAAGAAGGGTGTGTGTGAGATGTTGATACTCACAATTAAGGCGTTGTTGAGAACAGGATGACTGAGCGGAGAGCTTTATGATTGGCAGAGAGGCAAAGGAGCAGTGATTGATCAGTATAAGATCGAGATGCTGGTGCTCTCTGCCCAGAGTTGCTGCGACGCGAACGGCCCCATCAGACGAAAGTGTGCTGGCAAGCACAGAAGAAAAAAGATAATGCTCGACAGCGATCGAGCGCCTTTATCGTCTCGGCATGGTCGTATAGGCCGGGGAAAGGAGGTAAAGAACATCATTGGGAAGTTGCCGGCACGAGCTGAGGGCAGTCGATGCGATGGAGAGGGAGCCCCTAAAGAGTCCTGCCTTCGCATCGCATCGAGCACCTCAGCCGTAGCTCTGCTTGGCCGCATTGCAGATACAGGCGCATGTAGTACCTTGTACATTCGATACTCACCGGTGACGATGTGGCAGGCTTGTCGGTGAGGCGAGGGAAGGATTGACTGAGTAGTGGGGCAAGAAGCAACGGAAGAAAAAAGTTGGGTGATGGGCTGAGTGAACAATGGAATTCCCATGCAGCGTCGCGCGCAGGCACAGGCGACGCAAGTCGGATCGGATCAGGCACAATTGTCGCATCCTGAACTCGCCTCCTTCCGAAGGACCTGCATCGATCCATTCCCCTCGATATCCTACTCAGCCAGATCAATCCCTGAGGACATCCGCCATGGTGAGTCAGAAGAAGGCCTTGATGTACTGCCATAGATCATTCCCACTAATATGAGGCTCTCTTTTGGGATCTCTCCCTCACAGAGCACGTATATGTCGGCGAACAAGTCAGGGGCGGCGGAGAAGGGGTCAGAATCCGCGGAGACGCCCATCCTGTGCGAGACGTGTCTAGGACCCAATCCATTCATCAACATGTCGAAGCAGCCGCATGGCAAGGAATGCAAGGTGAGTCCTCGCCTCCAGATACCGAGTCGAGATTGGCGCATGCGCCACTGCCAGTGGCTGGAAGGTATACGTCGGTCCAACCCTCTCCCGTTGCTCTGAGGCTCACTTGCCACTCGGCCTTCTCTTTTCCGTCACTCCCCTCCAGATCTGTTCTCGTCCTTTCACAGTCTTCCGCTGGAAGCCAGGGCAAGGCATGAGGTTCAAGGCGACCCAGATCTGTACCACTTGTGCCACCATCAAGAACGTCTGCCAAACATGCGTCTTGGACCTGCAGTACGGCTTGCCTGTGCAAGTGAGGGATACAGCATTGGGGCTTAAGAGCCAAGTGCCGAAGGGTGACATCAATAAGCAATATTTCATGAACAATCAGGAGTCTCAGGTGAGTAATATTGAGCTAGCTCGGGGTGAGGAAATGCAGATCCCCTTACACTCGGTTCGTCCCCGTTCTTTCGTAAAGCTCGATGGAGGTTCGTCTTCCGCTCTAGGTGCCATCGGTCCTGCCACCTCTGCAGGGCATGACATGTTGAAGCAACTAGCAAAGCAGCGCTCAGATCCCACCGCTCGTCCGCCCAATTACAACCGAAACAAGCCGCATCTGTGCTCATTCTTTGCCAAGGGAGAATGCACTAGGGGCGACTTGTGTCCTTTCAGGCATGAGCTGCCGATCAACAACGAGCTGAGCAAGCAAAACATCCAAGATCGGTTTCACGGGCGCAATGATCCGGTTGCGAAGAAAATGTTGGGGACAGCCGCTTCAGATGCTGGGTTAGCCCCGCCAGAGGATAAAGAAGTAGTGAGTAGGCGCCTGTTCGCTGCTCACAGCTTCTCTTGCCCTGTATTGAGCTAATCAGTAGTCCCCTTGCAACCCTCTCCCCGCAGACCTCGCTCTTCTTGTCGGCCCTTCCGCCCACGATCACCGATGCCGAGATCCGGACGTGGTTTGTGACGAATGTCCCCTCGCTACAGCCTCACCAGATCAAGTCGATCACTCTCGTCCAGACATCAAAATGCGCTTTTGTGAATTTCAGGACCAGAGCCGCTGCCGAGGAGGCTGCGATGAGATGTGCAGCCAAGGTGGAAATGGGAGGAAAGGAGGTGAGGATAGCTTGGGGCAGGAGCCGGCCAGCGAAGAAGGCGGGAGGGTCTGCAGCAGCAGGCGAGGCTAGGGCGGAGAAGACCGGATGAAGCGCCTCTCATACCGAAAGATCCCTCCAGACCGATCATTGTTGTACTTCTAGCATCACTTACGACTCCCAGCATTATCATCGTTATCCTCACCATGTCTGCCCTCACGTTCCGGTCCGAGGGCGCAAGCGGAAGTGGCTTCGCGTCCATTTGATTTGAATTTCCGAAGGAAGCGGAAGTGGACTCAAGGCGGGGCTCAGTGGCGAAGGCAACGAGGTACAGTGCTCGCCTCGATGTCACTTCTTCCTCCTTTCTCAACCCCGTAGCAACCACAACAGAGCATCTCTTCGACGTACAAATCAGCTCAGTACAGTGGTTCTTATCGTCCTACGTCACACTTCGAACGGCTTCCGTTGCCCCTTTCCGCGACCATGTCGGACATTCGAGGACCCACGTCCGCCCTCACCTCGTTCCTCCGGGACAAGAACATTCGCATTCCCAATGCCAACCGCTTCCGTCGTAGAGACGAAGCAGCAGCTGCAGCGGCTGCAGCAGCAGCCGAGGCCGCCGATGGCGGCGTTACTCAGAGCACTCAGGACACACTAGACGGAGCCGTCGCTGCCTTGCAGGCCGAGGCTTCACGAGAGGCTGGGCCCAGTGGGAGCTCTTCCCCGGCAGCTGGAAGCTCTCGCACTGCCAAGCGCAAGGCTCCAGTCGCTTCTGGTAGCGCTGCTCCTGCCAAGAAAGTCAAAGCTGTCAAAGGCCTATCTATGAACTTTGACGAAGAAGATGAGGACGATGAGGAGTACATAGGCACAGGTAGTGAGGCTGGAGATGCAGATGATGCAGATGAACAATACGTACCTCGTGCGACACGTAGGAGGGGCGGTGAAGTAGCTGCGCCTATAGCAGAGGCTGATGAGGAGATCAGCAAGTGGTCTGCTATCCAGCAAGGTGTCGAGGGAGGACCTTCTAGGAAGCTCACTGCGACTGGCGCAGTTGACAATTGTGCTGGCTGCTCGCGCAAGTTCTCACTTACTGGCTACACCGTCCAGACTGCCTCGGGCGGCCTGTGCCACAAATGCGGACCCGAGTACAACAACTGGCAGATCACCGGCGGAGGGGCAAGGACAGCCCGAAGCAGCGGCTCAGGTAGCCAGAGCCGATCCTATTCAGTCTTTGATGGCGCTGGTCCTTCAGGCAGCAGGAAGCCTGCCCAGAAGAAGAAGAAAACTACCATCATCAAGCCTCAGGACAAGAAGGAGCTGGCAAACTTGCAGTCTATGTGCATCAATGTGAGTGTCTCTCTGAGCAAAGCGCTGATGGTGATTCGGCATGAGCTTATGCTTCGTTCCGCCCGCCAATCCCTCTCAACAGATCATCTCGAATTACATTGAAGACGTTGAGGCCTTGGGAGGCATTGGCAGACAGAGCATCGACGCCTTGAGCAAGAGCATCTCAAAGAATCGTCGCCTCACGCCTCAGACCGTACAACTCTTCCTCGAGCCTGACATCACCAGTCTTTCCTTGTACGATTGCTCTAAGCTCGACAATGACTCTCTCGCAAGCATTGCGACTTTCTCTCCCCGATTGCAGACCATCAATCTCCAGCTTTGCGGGCAGATGGGCAACATTGCCCTCGACGCCTGGTCGACCAAGATGCACGATCTCCACAACGTCGAGCTCTATGGTCCCTACCTCGTCAGGATCGACGCCTGGCATCGCTTCTTTGAGCGCATTGGGCAGCGCCTGAAGACCTTCAAGATACGCGAGTCGCCCCGTTTCGATCTCTCGTGCGTACAAAAGATGGTCGAGCACTGCCCGAACATCACGGAGCTGGGCTTAGCACAGATTGGTCCTCTTGACGGGAAAGCCCTAAAGCCACTGTATACTTACAAGAATCTACGCTACCTGGACGTGAGCGACCCCGGTGTCTCTGGACCCGGAATCCCCGCAGAGTCCCTCAAAGACGACGATTTGATCGAGCTGCTATCCCACGTCGGCGCGAGTCTCGAGGTGCTCCACGTGGGCGGCAATGTTGATCTCAGCGATCGCTTCGTCCTCGAAGGAGTACTCCGCTACTGTCGCAACCTGCGCGAGCTCAACTTGAGCCATTGTGAAAAGATCGAAGGCGACTCCCTCACGATCCTCTTCGATGTCTTCTCGGCTAGAGGCGATGCTGGACTGGAGAAGCTCGTCCTGCGAAGATGTATCCAGACGAGCGACGAAGCCCTGCACGCCGTCATTACGCACTCTGGCCACTCCCTTGTTGAGCTCGACCTGAACTCCTGCGACAAGCTCACAAAGGATGCCCTCAAGTCCCTCGCCCGCGCACCAGAGACTGTCGAGGGCGAGAACGGTGGCTGTCCTCTCTTGGAGAAGCTCGACTTGGGCTTCGTTCGAGCGACGGACGATGATACGCTCACGACCATTGTGGATGGGACGAAGAAATTGCAGGAACTCAAGGTCTTCGGAGATAATAAGCTGACGGACATGATTGGTAGCACGTCACGCTGCCGTATCATTGGTCTTGAGAAGCAAGCACTCATTGCAAAGAATGTCAATTGAGTACCGCGCTGGCAATAGCGGCAACAGCGCCATAGAACCACGAGGAAAGACACACATCATATACATCCAGTGATACCTTTGGAGAAGAAGAAAGAGGTGTCAGGCCGCTTCCCATCACATCAGAGCCTTTCACCAACACCACGTTGGACCTTCTGTCTATATACATGACTCATTGCGGCTCAAAGGTACCAACGATTCATTGTCATTTGACGTTTCCCTTCATAGCTTCCCCACACAGACTGCGCTTTGTTCCTTTTCTCGCTAACAACCGCAGCGCCATATAGACAGCCTCTCCCAGTCGATCAGTGAATGACTTGAGCGTCACGTCTGACTCAGAGTGCAGAGATCTGCGCCTCTTGGCAGACCTGACATGAGGACATGTATTTGAAGAGTCCTCATGTCCAGGAGAAGGGCCAGACAGTCTTGTACACCGCGTCCATCTGGGTCATCAAAGCGGGAATGAACTTACAGAGTCAGTAAATGTACCTCGTTGACGCTCACTGCCTGTCCAGCTCGACTCACCCTCTTGCCCACCCAGGTCAGTCCCACACCTTGCCCTTCACCGGCCATCCCGCCGCCGCTCTTGGTGAAGAGATGGCTGCCAGCCTCCTCGTCCCTCACAATACCCCAGAAGCCCAGCAGGACAAGTGCAGAGCCCACGAGAGCGGGCACCAGAGGTCCTCGTTTCCTCTTTTTCTTGCTCGTCTGTCGAGTAGTCACATCACTCTCACCCAGCCGCGCTGCTGCCGCCGCCTTCCTAGCCTTGTACTTCAGACCCCACCTCCTCCCAATAATTCCTGCTCCGCCAGCTACATGGTATGCAGCTACTGCCGTGAGGGCTACCATCGATGTCGTGTAGAGATGTGGGTATAGAGTGGCTCCGAAGTGGACAAAGGAGTAGTCCAGCTCTGAGGGGGAGAGGGAGTTGATGGGGTATGAGCTGGAGAGGGGACGCAGCCTATGGAGGGTGAGGTGTGAGAGGAGGAGAGGGAGGAGAGCGTAGGCACTTAGGGTGTGAGATGATGGGAGGGAAGAGGAGAAAGAGAACCAGCGTGGGGCTCCTTTGGGAGACGATGAGGTGGCATGGGCCGGTGCAGGGAGCAGTGGCTCCTCGCTCGATATGCCTGCCGAAGCATCCTCCCCGGCCAGAATAGCCTGCTCCTCCTTCTCTGCGGCCTCGCGTACTGGATCACTCCCAGTCTTCCCTGCTGTCCGCCGTCTCTTGCGTGCAAGATACACCATGATTCCCCTCTTGGCCACCGAGCTGAGCACATGCAGCAGTGCCGCTCCCCACACAACAACAGGCTCGCTGAGTGCTCCCTGGTAGTAGACTCTCCCCAGGAGCTGCCATCTTGAAGCTGCCTCTGTACACCCAGCACTTGCACCCGCACCTGTAGCGGTGGAGCTGGTCAAAGTGTTGAGACCGAGCCGGAGTGTAGAGGCGAGTGGGGCGCCGAGGTGCACGATGAGAAAGGAGGAGAAGACAAGGGCGGAGATGTGAGAGGTCGTGGTCAGGGTCGGGACGAAGCGCGCTAGTACCGATGGTCGCGGGGCCGAGGGCGGAGGCGACCGTGAGCTCGCTGAGCTCGAGAGACTAGTCATGGGTCGATGACCTGCTCGTCTACCAGACTGCAGATACTTGAGGTAATGACAAGTAGCGTGAAGGACAGGAAGGACCATGTTCGCAACACTTCCGCTGCGAAATCAGATTTCAAATCTGCGCACGGACGCCCACAAATCACAGCCTATCGAGCTCGTTGCGCAAAGGAGACACAGATACATAAGCAATAGTGCGTTGATTGAGGTACCATTGATACAACTTCAGACTGTTTTTCATCTGCTTCCCACCGCTATGGTCAAGGCGTGACTCCCGTACGCCGGAGCAGGAAGCACCAGTGCCTCACCTCTGGGGCATGCACATCCTTCTTCCCATTTCCATCACCCGGCGCTTCTACAGACCACTTACTCTCCACCTGCCATAAAGCTGTCAAGGACGTCAGCTTGCCTGTCTGTTCCGCCTCAGAAGACATTGACAGCTTCCGACTTTCTGTCTCCAAGAAGTCAAAGCGAGTAGCCGAGTAGCTCAAGGCAGCCCAGATGCCGCCCGGTTGGGTCACTGCTGCAAGATTGTACGCCAGCATCTCTACTGGCTCTAGCACTATCTCGTTGGGGTCCCGTATCTTCCTTGACGTCGGAGGACGAGATCTGCGATATCCATTGAGCTCCTCGTACATTTCCTCCTCTGGCGCTTTGACCGCCCACCCATCCAGGAATGACCAGCCAGAAGTCGAAGCTCCCCCTGGCTGCCGCAAGCTCTGGGGCAGCAGCACAAAGTCGGGTCCGGTAGAAATTGCGTCCGCCGTCGACTTGTCGTAAATCGCATCTACTATCAGCTGTTGCTGGGTCTCCTGTCCTGGAATCTCGGGAGAGGTGGGAGGTAGAGGCAAGACGGCGAGGAGCGAAGGTAGAGAGAGGAGATCGGCCACGACGTGCTGCATCTTGACGTCCCCGAATCGCTGCAGCTCTTGCTGGCGGGTTAGGACGAGGGACGAGGGAGCGTAGTCCAGATTCTGCGGAGAGATAGACGGAGGCAGGGTGTAAGTGAATGTCAGAGATAGCCTGCATTGACCTCAGCATACACACCATGATCCGTTCAAGGGCCCATGGTCTCTGCTGCAACTTCCGGGTGCGGGCTCGCTCCTCCCACATACCCCTCATTCTACATCCCACGTCCGAGCTTCCGCAGCCAATGTGCAGCACCAGTGGTCCGTCTTGATGCCCGACCGCTTCTACACCTTTAGCAATTTCTTGAGTGCTTTTCCCCACACCATCGTTGACTCGACTCCTTCTCTCGAGCCCCTCGACTAGGCGAGTGAGCAACTCCTCCCCCGCCCCAAGCCACTCGAAGGCCTCTCCCTCTCCCTTTCTCTCTCCTTCCTCCTGGCCATTTACTTTGCCAGAATGACCATCTACCTGTTCCTGCACTGCTGACGACGGCTCTTTCTCGTCCCTCAAAATCGAAGGCTCCAGGGAGAAGCGCTCCTCCCAATACTCCCTCGACCAGAAGTCGTCTCTCCGTGGACGTCGTCGAGTCTGCGCCCGCCGTTGAGGCTGAGAGCCCATTGAACTTTCTCCTGCTGCTGCTGCTGCTGCTGCGATATTGCTGCTGCTCTCTCCTGCTCCGTCGCTGGGGTTGACACCGCAGCCAGGAGTGGCCATTGCAGTGTTCAATGTCTACAAGAAATTGAGCAACTCGGGAGTGAAGATGCGGAAAGAAAGGCTGCACTGCACCATTGCAGACTTTTCTTCTTGAGGAGCACTTCAAGAGCTGGAATTTTCGCACGGGCCAACGGGGGAGCGGGAGAGGTTTTCGAGCATTGGTCGTCATGAACGGAAGCGGTATTGCAAAGCAATGTAAAGAGTACGGAGGAGCGATACAGAGCAGAGGACACAAATTTACGACTGGGCAGGCTGACGTTGGCAGCAGCTGAACTAGGGTCAGACCCATCTGACCTCAGGAGACCTGATACCCTTCAGTCTTGACATCTCCCCGCCTCTCCGCCTCCCTCAAGCCTACCCATCCTTCTCCATCCTCCCGAATCTCATTCCCAGCCCCTGCAACCCTCGACGGCCCCCCTTGCTCATCAGCTCTGATTCTCACCTCCCTTTTCCAGACCGGCACCTCCTTCTTCGTCTCCTCCAAGATCCACTCTGCAACTTCAAACGCCCTGCGTCGGTGTGGCGAGGAAACGGCAATGAGGATCGAAGATTCCTTGAGGGCCACCGGGCCGATGCGGTGGATGAGAGCGATGCGGACGATGCTCAGTGGGTTGGTAGGACGGGAGAGGGACTCGTCTGCTTCGTCGGGGAGCTGCAGTGTGCTTTCTTCTGATGATGAGGGAAAGTCGGGGGAGAGGACCACCTCCTTGAGCGAAGCCTTGATTGCGGCCTTGTCTTCACGGGAAGCAGGCTGCGGAGGCCATTCCTCGGGTGGGCAGGCCTTGGCTCGAGAGACAATGGAACGCATAGTCGCCAGGGCCAAGGGGGTGTAGGCTTCGTACTCGAGACGAGCGACGGAAAGTGTGCGGCCTGGAGGGAAGGCAAGAAGCGCCCGCGGGTCAATGTACTGCGTTTCCTATTGGCCTCTCCCTCTCTGTTCACACTCACCTTCCTCTTCTCCCTTACCAGCTGTCCGATCATCCCTCGTCATCCCCAGAAAAGCCACGACTGCTCCGGCCCACCTCGACGAAACCTCCTCGGTCATCTTGCCAATATCCAGCGGCTCATACGTAATCTGGATAATGTCACCGTCCGTTTCAGAGAGAGGAATGTAGCCTGCTGGGCAGTGAGGATATGGCGAAGAGTTGGTCGGATCAGCAGGTAGTGACAGGGGTAGTGCGTCCTTCGCTTCTGCTGATGCCACTGCTACGGACGATGTGCTAGAGCTAGCTCCAGCTAGACTGTTGAAGACGCCTTTCCTCTCATAGTCCCAATCCTCGACGCCGATATCGATCTTGGCATACTTTTGCAGTCGCTCGACGAGGGGTGCAGGATTCTTGCTCATCGTTGCGCCCGTCCTCACGCCAGAGTGGATCTTCTTGTCTCCATTCTTCCGATCAAAAGCGACGAGCAGACTGACTTCGGAGATGACGCGGGAGGTCATCAGGTAGCCAGGATCGGCTTTTGAGGCCTTCCATCGGGCAACGCTAGCAGCAATGGGCGTCCGCTGTTGTCCGCCCTTGACGTCGTCCACCGACTTCCAGCCTACGACGAGCGTCTTCATGTTCACAAAGCCGTCTCGCTGTGCCTTCTCAGAAGGACCAGTACCCACAGGTACGAGCTTGGCAGATAGACTCCGCACGAGGGCAGAATTGGCCATCAAGAGCGCCACGATGCGTACCGCCGAAGAGGCGATGATGGCAACCAACCAAGAGATTGGCGAGGGGGCTCTGGCTGCGTGTACCAGCAAATCGACGAACTGGAATGTGGGGCTGTACTTTGTCTTGCGGTCGTCGCTGTCTGGCTCCACATTCAGTAGAGCGGCGGTGTGGTAGACAGCTCGGGCATTGTGGATGCCGAGGGGATTGAGTGCTCCGTATCCATTGCACTGTGGCAGCCATTGGGCATAGCGCAGTAGTATCTCAGATGTAGGCTTTGGACTGGAGGACGATTTGTAGAGAGAGTCGCAAATGGCGGTGGGTTTCTGCCACAGCATCTGCCATGGATCTGACCCTGACACCATCGATCGCCAGGAGGCAAGAGTGCCACCGCTTGCCTGCGAGGGTGAAGAGACAGACGCGATAAAGGGTCAGCATACACAAAAGCTGGACAATAGCGCTGGCCATCTCATATGACTCACTGAGCCCATGACGCTGCCTCCAGCGGTAGCCTCAATATGACCGACCTGTGCTCCCTTCTTCTCAGCGTTCTCCAACACCCGCCTCGCGCCAAGGTAAACGGACAGATCCGCCGGCAGCGAGTCGTAGCCCACACTAGGCAGCAGCGTCGCCCCACTCTTCTTGGCCGTCTCGTGCAGCTTCTCCACAAGGTTCTTGTTGTACAGGGACTCTCCGCTCAAATCAGTGTACGAGACACCATGTTGCGCACAGAGCTCAGCGAGGTGGAATGAGCCATAGTCCGAATAAGGCCCCACAAGATTCATCACCACTCTACTCTGCTTGACCATCTTCTCCAGTCCACCCTCCAAAGGCTTGGACGTGTCCGCCTCAATGATGCCCACACTGGCGGGGAGAGAGTACTTCTGCTTGAGCGAGTAGAGTTTTGATGCAGAACGACCGGCAATGGCCCATGTGAAGGCGCCAGAGGTGAAGTCGGGATGGTCCACGAGGTGTCGGATGCAGAGCTGGCCGACGAAACCAGTTGCGCCGAAGACAGTCACGTCGTATACGCCGCCCTGTGGTAAAGAGACGGCTGTGGACGACATGATGAATGGGAGGTAAGCAGCGAGGAAGGAAGAGAAAGGAGCTGCTATCGCAAGGTGAAGGAAGATGATGAGAAAAGACGAGGAAGAAGGTTCGGAATGAGCCTAGATCTTCCGTCGGGCTCGTCCGAGCCGGCAGTCCGCACTGCGCCTCCACTCCATCTTTCACAGGCGCACGCGTGACAAAGGCTATGAGCAAATGTAGAAAGGGCCTGCTTGTATTTCCTTGTTTTGCGTGAGGGTGTGTGTAACGCCGAGATGGTAGATGGATACATGAGTGGATAGAGTGGGTCGCCTGATGAGCGCAACTGCGACAATGATCATGTAACTTCTCGAGATGATTCGATACGTGGGTAAATGCTTCTTCCTGCCTCGCTTCGCTCCCTAAAACCCTATACACTCCTTGCCTGCTTTTCTTCCTCCTTTTTTCACCTTTGACTTTCTCCCTTCTAATTCGTGCCTTGTCATCACCTTCCTTCCCCTGCCAGACCCAGGAGAACCTGAGCCGCATCCTCCTGTCGCTGGCGCTGTTGCACCTTCGTAGGACTTTCGACACCACCGAGAGCTCGACCGCGGAAGCCCGCGCCCTTGGAAGCTTTCGACTCCATGGTCATCCCACCTTCCTCCTCGATGAGTTCATCCAGCTCCGCGTCACCGTCAACGAAACCAGAGTCGTCTGCATTGGACCAGGCAGGCGCTTTGTTGCGGTATGCGCTTGTCGTGGGCGTCTGAGGGGGAAGGGCGCTGCTGCCCTTGCGAGGGCTGCTTCGGGAGGACCTGCGCAGGGCGGGAGCAGCCATGCTTGCGTCTGATGCATCCTCGCTGGAGAGGGAAGCAAGAGAAGGTAGCGCTCCTCGGCTCTTCTCACTCGCCAACGCTGCAGCATTGAACGTGGGAGGGGGAGGGCGAGTGGGCTGCGACTTGATCTTTGCAAAGGGTACCCTTTGTGAAGCGCCTTCAGCGCTTCGGAAATTGTTCTCTTTCGCATCTTTGCCACCCTCCGCTCCCCGACGCTTATCGCCTCGCAGACTGGGTGTCGCTCCCAGCATCGATGCTTCGTTTCCGCCTTTGCCAATGGGACTCCAGGTCGATGCAGGACGCTGCGTGACTTTGTTGCTGTTGGATTGAGATCCCCTAATGTCCCTTGAGCTCGAGGGCAGGTATCGACTCGCGTAAATTGACGATCCTGCTGAGCCGCCACCGAACGGTGTCTGCAGAGCAGCACCATACGGCGTTTGTCCGCCACCTCCGTAGCCACCGGCATGTGTCAAGCCCAGGGTGAAGGCCAGGCTTCGTGGAGTCATCTCTCGTCCCCCGGAGCCTGCATCTGCGGAGAGAGAGGGGGCGTTCATGGTGCCAGATCGGCTACCAAGCGAAGCGGGCGCACCCTGGTGCTGGTGACGGCTTGCCATAGAGCTCGGCAGCGGTGTGCTTGCGTAAAGCAGCGATGGGTGAGCCACAGCCCGCGTGAGCGGGGTCTGGTGGACGTCGTGCGCACTGGCGGATTGAGCTGACACAGAGCGACCAAAGGCGCGCTTGTTGACGAGACCCGAACGAGGGGTGCCGAATGTCGACAAGCCATTGGCATCGCTGATGCTCTCGCGATGCTCCGTGGGGGCTATATTCTCCTGATCTTCACGTGGGACTTCGGTCGAGGTCTCGACGCGGCTACTGCGTCTGCCTTTCTTCTTGTTTGCATGGCTTCGCAGCTCGTTCTCGTCGCCAGATTTGCGCTTGTGCACCTTGTTTTCTACTGACGCTGTCCTTTGAGCAAGTGCCTTGTCTGGCGCAGCCGCAACGCCAGCTGAGGACGGCGTTCCATGGCGGGATACGTGAGCGAATGGTAAGCGTGGTATCAGCGTGTGGGGATTAGGCTTGGAGCGGTCCCTGCTCGCAGCCATATCTAAGGAAGGCATCGACCTCCTTCCCTGCGAAGCTGGGCCAGAAACAGAGCGAGCCCAAGGTCGAGCCGTCATGTCGCTGAGAGCATTCGACTTTGGCGGGAAGCACTCCTCCCCTTTTGCTTGGGCTTTGGCCAGTCGTCGATTGGCTGCAAGACGAAGCGTGCGCTCCTCGTCTTCTTCAAGCAGATCGACAGTCGATGTGTCCTGACGAACGTCAGATGAAGTACCACTCGAGCTGCTTGTCATCTTGGCTAGGATCTCACGGCTATTGCGGTCGCGCTGCGCGGCTTCCTCCAATGAAGCCAAGTCTTCCACTTCGCAGGTCTTTTGCTGGCGCGGCTGGTCATCGTTATGCGTCGAGATGAGTCTGGCCAAGACAGGAGGCAGACACGTGCTCATTGACAGTGACTTGATGAAGGGACGCTTGCGAGGAGGCGACAGTACGCCATCGATGCAGGCACGACCGCCTTTGGAGGTGCACAAAGACTTGAATCTCCGCGCAGAAGAGTGGACGTGGCGACGGTAGGCCTTCTCGATGGCAGTAGTCGAAGACGAGCGAGTGATGACTTGATCCATGCTAGGTCTGCTGCTTTGGACGCCATTTGCGCTGACACTTCGACCCAAAGTACGTGGCCGGTCGGAGGGCGACGTTGACGCGTTGGCGGTGACCTTTGCGTAGCTTCCGACATCTGGCTGCTCGTCCTCGTGACAACTGTCAGGCGGTGATATCGGCGGAAGCGAATCATTGCCGAACACGAGATCTCGAATATCCCTCAACACCTGGCGGGGCTTGCCTTTCGCAAGGGGTGCAGCAGGTGCATCCGAAATTTGCAGACTCGCTACCACTGGGCGGTTCTCCTTGTCTTCTTCAGTCTCCTCATCAGTCGTGGGAGGCGACATTGGCACCAAAGAATCTGAGCGCGCGGTACTTTTGGCTAGGCTGGAAGCCAATTGAGCCCGTCCGTCGTCACTCTCTGGCGACTTCCTCTGGGCAGAGGCGACGTCGTCCAGAGACGGAGGCCATCGCTGTACTTTAGAGTCGGGTGCGGCAGCAGCTGCGGCAGCGATGATCGATGTGACGTTGTCGGAAACAGAACGAGGGTGAGCTGACGTGGCTGCACTAGGAGACAAGACGGCTGCGCCTTCGCTAGAGCCAAAGCGACTGGCGCGTTTCCGCTCTGCCTGTCTGCGGTTCTGGAACCAGATGGAGACGGCTCTGAGAAGGTCGAGATCGGGTGTTTAAGACATTGTTAGGACTCGACTCCGTACACTGACCTAGACTGACGTGCTCACCTAGTTGTCATGCCAAGTTGATCCGCAAGCCGTTGTCGCGTAACCGAATCGGGAAAAGCAGTCTTGACGTAGCTGCGAAGCGCGACGAAGCGGGGTCGATCGGGATATGGAAGTTTTCCGTCAGCGTATCTGTGGGGTCGGTCTCGATGGCAGCCTCCATACTTACATGGCAGCCAGAACGTCTGCTTCTTCTTTCTTCGTACGCCGCCGCCGCTTCTTGCCCGATGCGTCTTCACCATCTGGCCCTTGGTGATCGAGGGGTAGCGTCGTTTCAGATGCCTGCGACGCGTCGGCTGTGGTGTCCACGCGAGTTGTGTCGGTCGAGGTCTCAGCTTGGTCAATGACTGCGTCGCGAGCTGCCTCCTCCTCCTCCTCTTCTTCTTGGTCATTCGCGTGACTACTTGAGGCCTGCCAATTCGGACTTTGCAATTGGGCGGGCTCAGGCTGAGAGAAGGCGAGAGAGGGCTGCGACAGCCCATTTGTGAACAAGACCGCATCGTGTTGAGCTCCGTCTCTAAGCAGCCGGAATGCTCTGGCAGTCGACTCTTCGTTTGTTTCTCTCTCGTCGTCGCAGTGGACAACGAATTGTGAGGCTCCTGCTATCCGCTGATGTGCTTTTGGCGAGGCGAAGGTGTCTGTCCACGGTAGCCTTGCCATCGAGCCAGACAGTCCAGAAGGCGTGCTTTGGGAGGCTCGTAAGCTGAGCATACCGGACGCAGCTGCTACATCATCGTCCTCTCCGAAGGCTTCTTCTGGCCGGCGTGGAGTCCGGAGAAGAGGTGTCGCGTCGCGGGAGGCCATGGTGGCTGCCGCGTTGACGTCTCGAGGCGCCAGGGGTGAGGAGGCTATTCTGCCTGCCCTCACATCTGCTAAGCTGTCGATGCTCGAGACTGAGCGACCATCAGATGAGCGAGCCTTGGTCTGTCCTTCGAGCGGGGACGAGGTTGCATGAATGTATGCAGAGATGCTGTCATCCGAGTTGGGGTGACGTGGAGTCTCGCCTTCGGAGCCAGTGGCGCCTGCATCCTTCTTGCGATTCGATTGCAGGGTATCGCGACCATTGTCCGTGTTCGATGCCACCACGCCCGATTGATCGAGACGCGGTGGTGAGGTGGTCATAGCTTCCGGGGGCGCAGGGCGGCGCGGCGGAAAGCGGGCTGGGCGCGTGGACGAAGTGGTTGGTGATGTTGGGTGGGCCCTGTGGTCGTCTCAAGTCATACAACGAAAGCGGTGAATGCTCAAGGTGCTGATGGAATCTGCTTCTGGCGCGAGGGTGAGCCGCGGGGGAGGGGTCCGAAGGCGTGGCTCAATGGCGTAAGAGGGAAGAGGTTGACGAGGCTGGTGTGGGTGATGGAAGCAAAGCAGGGGGGGGGAAAGGACCGAGGCGCACGAGGGAAGAATCTACCACCTGCCACACTACCTCGTGTCCGGCAGCTGCTTGTGGAGTGTGAGTACAAGTATGGATAGATGGAAGAGGTGCGTACAGGGGGGGCGTGAGTGAGTGTGTGTGTGTGTGTATGGGTGGTGTTCGGTGGTGAGTGCGAGTGGTGTGAATTAAATTGGTTGCGCCTGCGCCTCGTCTCTGCGCCTCGCGTCTGCCGCGCCTGTCCCATTTCGGTCACGGGCCGCCAGATCATGTCGGGGCGTGAGCGTGCGTGCGTGTGTGTGTTCGTCCGTCCGTCGTGCGCGTGGCCCCCCTTGGCGGTGCTCCTCTCCACATGGCACCCAGCACAAACCACTCAGCGTCCCTTCCTTCCCTTCCTAGCTAGCCCTTTGCACTACTTTCCCTATTCACTTGCCCCCCTGTCGCCGATCATGTCATTAGGCGTAAACCTGTCGTCTCCAGCCATCCGCTCGGCCTACGAGGCTGTCCTCGATGGCAAGAAGGACTACCTCGTACTCACCTACGAGAAGAACTCAAATGATCTCCGAGTACAAGTCGCAGAGAAGGGCGATCTCGACTATCTCTCTGAAGAGTTCTCCGACGGTCGCATACAGTATGCTTTTGCCAGAGTCATCGACCCCAACTCCAAGCTCCCCAAGTTCGTCCTCATCAATTGGTGCGGCGATGGTGTCCCAGAGAACCGCAAGGGCCTCTTCTCGTCCCACTCGGCATCTGTAGCCCAGTTCCTCAAAGCGTATCACGTTGCCATTCAAGCCCGCTCCGACGCGGACGTCGAGCCAGCTGTTATCATGAAGGTGAGAGACGCTTCCACTGCTCTCTCAACGTTGCGCACAGTTTCTCCATCCAAAGCATATACTGACTCTGTCCGCCCCACTCCCCATGCCCATGATGCAGAGGGTGACCGATTCTTCTGGAGCAAAGTATGGAGCTGGCGGAGACGCTGCCAACACTCAACGAGGGGGTCCCATCGTCCCAGTGGGTAGCTCCTACAAGCCGGTAGGAGCGCCAGACATCAAGAGTATGCAGTCTGGCGCCAAGAAGGATGTCATCGAGCCAGTTGGTTCCTCGTACAAGCCTATTCGCAATGAGCTGTCCGACATCAGATCTGGAGCAACCTCAGCGCCATCTGCGCCCCCTCCTGCTCCTCGGCAAGCCCCTATAGCTGCCCCTAAGCCAGCTCCAGCCCCAGCCCCAGCTCCCGCGCCAGTCCAAGCGTCGGTACCTCCTGCACCTCGTCCAACAGCATCAGCAGCAACGGCGCCGCCAGCTTCCCAGCCAGAAGACGACAGGATCAAGCCTGTCGGTACATCCTGTGAGATACTCATTGTGTGCGCTGCGTACGATTAATGTCCGCTGACCGTTCACTCTCCTCCATATGCCCACGACAGACGAGCCCGTACGAATGGGCAAGCCGGGAAAGCTAGGCTCGCGATCCTTTCCCTTCAACCAGGCCGCTGCCGAACCGGCGCCGGCTGCCCCTGCTCCTAGAGCCGTGAGCGGTGCAGGGAAGCTGACTTGGTCTCAAAGACAGGAAGCGGCGAAGCAGGAGCGCGAGGCGGAGGACCGAAAGGCATCAGCAGCGATGGCCGGCTCCGCTCCCCTAGGAGCTTCTGCCGTGGCCGCTCATTCTGTTCCCCAAGCTCCTTCACCGCCGCCGGCTCCTCCCGCTCCGCCAGCCCCGCCTGCTGCTGCTGCGGCCCCTCCAGTCTCTCAAGTCGCAGAGACACTTGCTACTACCAAGATTGCCGATGATGGACCATCCGGCCATGGCGCAGGCTCCGATTCTGGCGACAAGGCAGTCGTCCTCTACGACTATGAGGCTGCAGAAGAAGGCGAGATCTCGCTGGCGGAAGGTCAGACGATCACTGAAATTCAACAAATCGACGAAGGTTGGTGGTCCGGCGTCACCCCAGATGGTCAAGAAGGTCTTTTCCCGGCTACCTATGTTGAGCTGGTACCTGCCGTAACCTCTGGAGGTCAGCCTGAAGAAGACGCAGCGCCACCTCCTCCTCCTCCTCCTCCGGCCCCACCTGCTCCTCCGATGCCCGTCTCGGAACCTGAGCCAGAGGCAGAAGCGCCCCCTCCCCCACCGCCGCCCCCTCCCCCTCCCCCCGCTCCGGCAGCAGCGGCCATACCCGAGGCTCCCCCAGCTCCCCCCGCTCCTCCTGCTCCTCCTTCTCCTCCCCCCGCTCCAGCGCCTCCTCCTGCACCAGCTGCTCCTGCGCCGCCAGTCAGCAGTAGTGGTCCATTTGCCATTGCCCTGTACGAGTACAGCGCTGCAGAGGAGGGCGAATTGACCTTTGAAGAGGGGGACCGCATCGAGGAAGTAGAGTTTCCCAGCGATGAGTGGTGGAGTGGGCTCAATGTCAGCAGTGGTGAGAGGGGCTTGTTCCCAGGGGTGAGTGAAACAGAGGCCGTGGAACAGCATGCCGTAGCGAGAGTACACAAGACTGACTCCACCTCTCCCCTTTACCTCTGGACTGACCAACGAACAGAACTACGTGGAGTATCACGAGGAGTAAGCGACGGAAGGTCACGGAAGCGTTTCGGCAAGGGAAGGTACGGTTGAAGGGCTCTGCGACGTGTAGAAGCTTCTCAATGGCAATAAGACTTATACATAGTGCGGCCCCAAAGTGTCCGTCTGCTCTGTGTTTGAAGGCGACGAAACCCCCATTGGTGGTACTATCGGCCCCCTGCCCCCCCCCTTTCGGCGCAATGGAGTTGGCACTTTGCAATCGGAGTTGAGCCGTGACGTGCGTAGATGGAGGCGAGGTGGGTGAGAATTCCCCGGTGAGTGGGTAGTGGCGGTGTGGCAGTTGGCCTGTGCCGCCGGGGGCGAGGGAGAAGGGCGAGTGACACAGGCACAGCAGCGACGACGCTCAACCCGCACGCCCGCGCCCGAGGCCCCTTTGGCCCGGCGTGCGATGCCGAGGGTGCGGGTGCGGGTGCGGGTGCGGGTGCGGGCGTGGGCGTGGGCGTGGGCGTGGGCGTGGGCGTGCGTGCGTGCGTGCGTGCGTCCCATCCACCTTCGTCGTCCGTCGTCCGTGGTGCATCCTATCCCTCCTCTGCGCAAACAAACATCACATCTCGACGTCCATTACCATCCGCCGCAATCGCAATCCTCCTGCTCATCACCCTCCTCCTCGCAGCCGCATCAATCTCGCATCCCTAGTCAAGGCGCATATACACCACCTCAGCCCCTCTCCATGACATTCTCACCTTTCCTCATCACCTGACCCCTACAAATAAACCAAAACGCGAGAGCTGTTCTAGCTTCTCCCCCCTCTCTGCGCCTCAGAGGCAGCGAGGTCGCTTGTCTTCTGCCTGTCCGGTAGCAGGTCAACTATCTTTCGAGCATGGCGCACCAGACAGGTGCCAACATCCTTGCCTCTTCCTCGATGACTGGCGAGACGCCCCTGTCTCCGCCACCTTCTTCGCCATGGAGGAGGTCAAGGACTCCGCGACTGAAGCGAAGGAGGTGTGATGAGACTCATTCGGCGGAAGAAGGGACGATTCCATCATCCCTGTCATTGCCGTCATCCTCGAGAATGACTCAGCCATCCGCGAGACGCACCTTTCTGGTAGCTCTTATCCTTACCCTGTCTCTTGGTCGTACGGCCGCTGGGGTGCAGCCATCGCAAGACACCCCCACCCCTCAACCTCCCTCAGTAGCATCGCAGCCTCTCCTCTCTTCTGTCAAGGGTCTCCGGCTCAACACTGAGCGTGACTCGACACATCGCCTCCACCCAGCCAAGGTTCATGGCACCCTACAATATAGCAGCATCAGCAACGACCCCGACGCTTCCACCAAGGCAACATCAATAGTCTCGGCTCCCCACTCTAAGAATACCTCCGCCGCCGTCTTCACATTTGCCAATTCGAGACATCAGTACAACAGCAGAATTACCAACAGCAACGGTCGTGGTCGTGGGTCGGACGGAAGCCAGTCCTCCGCTTCACCTTCTGCCTTGTCGGAGCAGCAGCCTCCCAATCGCCTGGCCTTTGCCTACCTGGAGGACATGGGCTTGAAGAATCGATTGCCGTTCAAGTCTTCTATGCCGCGAGCTGGCGAGTCGTGGAATGAGGCGGGCTTGAGACCCAACATTGATCCCAGACTGCCGAGCATCTATCGCAACGACAAGGGCGAGAGTCGAGAATCTGGGAAGAGCAAGGATAGAGAAGAGGACGCTCTTGCCGAGGACGAGGACGTGTGGGGATCAGAGGGGCGGGACAAGGCCCAAGATTGGACGCAGGCCTCACAGGAAGGTCGGCAGCAGTACCAACAGCTACAAAAAGGAGGCGCTCAAGACTCAATTGCTCGGCCCATCACCAAGCCTATCGGGAAAGGCCCTTACGGATCGATCCCGCCTTCGCAAGGATTGAAAGGTCTGCAAGTAGATGAGGCTGTTGTGGTGGGGACTGTACCAACAGAAGCTGAGGATGGGGCCGAAGTCTCTGACCCGGACCTCCTCGACTCTCTGTCTGCAGTGACGGATTCCGTCGCCTCTGGAGGGACAGCCGGAGCGAATAGCATCACGCCCGAAGTGCTGAGATGGAGCAGTCTTCTGATCAATTCTGGGAGGATGATGTTGAGCTGGATCAAGAGGGCGCAGAAGGATGAGCATGGCATCGCCTTGACGATGTTGATGCCAAAAGTCTCGAAGCCGGTCATTGCGTGAGTAAAGGAAGAAGAGGGGTCCTGAGGTCCGTCCGCGCTTTACCACCCGCTGACCTCGTCGATTCGTTCATCCTGACAGCCGAAGGCCTTGGATTCCCAATGACTCAAAACGGGACTTCGTACTCCTGACGATCGCGACAATAGCCGTCTGTGGCGCCCTCTGCATCCTCTGGAACTCGCGCGTATCGCCCGAGGAGTTTGAGCGGGCCCGACGTCACAAGGAGTATGCCGCTGATGCGGCCGCCAAGGACGCAGCAGACATCATCTACGAAGAGCACGAGGAAAACCTACCCACTGGTCTGTCCTCCTCCTCGCGGCCAGTCCCTGGGTACAGCCGAAGTCGAGCTGGAGGGTCGACTATGAGCAGGAGACCGAGAGCGGCTGGTCCAGAGGACACACACGGTGCCCTGCAGAGCGAGGATAGTGACGGAGAGTATCTTCAATTGACGCTGGACAGGAGACATGGAGCCTCGGTTCCACCAAGAGGAATGAGGAGAGGTAGCTTGCTCGGTCCCACCACAAGTCCAGTTATCTCTATCAGTAAGACGGGCAACGAGGGCCTGTTCTCCTCTTGGCTCAAACCACTCTACAGATGGTACGGACGGCGGGACTCCAACGCAGAAGTTGTCCTCCCTCTCTCGAGCGATCTCAGCAGGAGCTCAACGCCCAATCCTCTCCTGCAAACCACTGCTCCCGGCTCGGACGCAACCTTGAACGCCATGGGTGGGGGAGCCGGGCGGCGTTCACGCAGCAACAGCATTACGAGAAAGTGGAAGCTCCAAGCGCCCAATCTGCCACGGCAGCAGTCTTCTGTCAATCTCCTTCCCGCATCGATGGACTCTCGTACCTCCTCGTCCTCTTCGCTGCAGTCCCTCGCGCAGATCGTACCCTTCCGGTCTATCACTCCCCAGCCCGCCACTTCGCGTCAGCGGGAGCGAGAACGGGAGAAGAGACGCATGACCATGCTGGAAGTGGAGCGCAGGGGCTCGGTCGCCTCTGGCACGTCTGGCCGGTCTGGGTACGAGACTTTGGACAGAATGGAGAATGGCAAAGGAGATTACGTCCACGATCCACAAGATGACGCAAGTGGATCGAGCAGCGCCAGTGGAAGTGTCAGTGGAGATGAGCCGGGCATGCTGAGGAGGCCGGCGAGTTTCACAACACAGGGAGCTTGGACTGAGGCGCTCCCCGCAGTAGGAGCAGCAGGGACGGTCTCGTCATTGCCGGCACCGTCTTCAAGCAGCAGCAGTAGCGCGAGCCGTACACAACATCCTCCTACTGCCAACGGCCACGCAGCCGTCCGCCTCGCCCCACCTATGTCCACAATCGACTCCTCACCCCGCATAGGCAGTGGGGAGAGCACTCCGCGCGCTTCGGATCTGCAAAGGGAAAGTGGAAGTGCGAGTGGGAGTGGCAGTAGCAGTGCGACTAGTGGGAACACCTACTTTGCTGCTTCGCACGCGAATGTACATGGGCTTGGACTTGGGCGAGGCTATCGCTCGACAGCAGACGATGCTCAGCAAGAAGGCTCGGAGGCAGGAGCAGTGGCAAAGTCAGAGAAGGGCAGTCATCCCGCTATACCCCGAGTGGCCATCGATGGGGACCCTTTGCACGCAAGTCTGAAACTAAGTGAGGCGGAGGAGGAGACCTCTCGCGGCAAGGGCAAAGAGAGGCAGCTCGATCGACCCTGAAGCACGAATCTTCGATTGCCGATTGGGTGGGTGTGTGGGCCTGCTTGACGATAGTCTGAATGTAGGCCATTGTTTATAATCTCCCAGCTCGAGCTCCCATGATTCTCTCTTCCAGCATCATCATCATCATCATCATGGTCTCCGCCTTCGACTACGCATGTCTCCTAGTGGCGTCTCGACTTGTCTATATATATATCCGTCTTCTCGTCCCTTTGCTTATCCTCGTCCCCATTCCCGTCCCCGTCCCCGTCCCCGTCCCCATCCACATCTCGTTCTGAGTGATCGTTGCATCATCTCCTCTCCGAAATGAAAGCAGTGGCTTCGTTTGAAGACCCGTCGAGAACAGTCTGCCTTGATCGCTAACAATCCTATCACTGCCCACTACTGCTCCATGGATAGATGGCTACGAAGCCTCTGTATTTCATCTTGACGAAGAAAAGAGGACGTCTAACTGCTCACATCCTTGTCGTCAGCAGCTGCAGACAAGGTGAGATTTTCTGTCCTACTAGTCAACTCTCCCTCACCGTCCGTCCCTTCCTTCTTAGCACCTTCCGCTTGCCCTTTCCCTACAGCTCCCCCCTGCTCCTCCGCATCAGCAGCAGCAGCAGCATCAGCAGCAGTGGCCGCTGCCCCTACCTCACCACCAGTAACCATATGTCCCAGGAGGAACTGCACAACGTCTTCCCTCTCGTTCATCTGTGCCTCTGAGGTAGGTCCGCGTCCGAAACGATTACGAATGTCCCAGAGGGAGCGCTCTGGCTCGGGTTCGAGATCGAGATCGCCTTTGCTCTCTTCCTCTTCCTCTTGCTCTTGCTTTGCTGAAGTTGTATTTGTGGTAGTTGTTGTTGTAGCTGGAGCTTCCTTGCCCTTCTCTTCCCGCTTGAGTGCCAGTCTTCTCTTCTCCCTCAATCGTGCCTCCTCTTCATGCTTGAGAACATTGATCCTCCTCGCCTCTTCGGGGTTTTGCTTCTCCAGTTCATCGATTCTCCCCACTAGCGCCTTGACGATGGGGAGGTGACCATTGAGGCCGGCCCAGTGAAGGGGAGTGTTGCCCGATGCGTTCTGATGCAGGAGGAGGGGGAGTGAAGAACTGGGGAGGAGGAGGGAGAGGGTGGCTATGTGTGTCCAGGGCGAACAAGGTGTAGAGTGAGCGGACCCTTCGGTGGACCTCTAAGCGCATCATGCTACTCACCCAGGTGTCCATTCGCAGAAGCATAATGCAGCATACCATTCCCACCCTCATCCAGTGCCTGCTCCAACAAGGCGCCTATCCGCTCCTCCCTTGACCCTTCTTCCCCATCTGCACCTGTACCATTTGCCGCGGCTGCTGCTGAGGAGGAAGAAGAGCTAGAGGCGGCGAGAAGCTCGTCAAAGTAGGCCACTAGATCGTCCGTCTCCCCCGCCCGGGCACAGTAGAGCAGATCGTCGATTTGCTCTGGCGTGAGCTTGGTCTGCGGTGTAGTCGGCATGCTGCGTGATTTGAAGGGGCTGATACTATTCTAGCTTGTAAATGGAAGTCGGTTAGAAAGAAGCGAGAAGCGAGGTGGTGGTGGTGTGGCTCCAAGAATCAAAAAATTTCCCCGTGGACGCAGGCACGGACGGACCCAGTGCGGAGAGCGGATTGACGATTGGCAGGCGACGACAGCCTGGATTCAATTGTTACCACTTCTCCCTTACCATCGACCATAGACTTCACTTCGTCTTGCCTTTAGTGCTTCCTCCCTCCCACCAATGGCTCGAGTCGGCAAGAGCAGAGCCACGCGCTCGCTGCGTGTCCCTTCCTCACTCCTCTTTGCTGCAGTGCTGCTTCTCCTGGCCAGTCCCGAAGCTCGGGCCGCAGATGTCAAGAGTTCCAATCCGCTGAATTGCGATCACCCGCTTGTGATCAATGGAGTCACATAGTGAGTTCAGCGAACCACGGTACCATTGCAGATCCTGGTGTGAAGTTCGATCAGCTGACATCCTCATAATCTCGCTGCTCTGCTCTGCTCTGCTCTCCCACCCTCCAGCGACCTATCGCCCCTAGCCGCCCTTGCCCAACCTATCATCCTCACTTCCTCCCTCCCCACCCCTCCTTCCGTAACCCGCACCTCCGTCTCTCTAAACGTCTGCGCCAAGCTTCCACCCCCTTCCTCCTCCACACCCGCAGACGAAGCCTGTCCCAGCTCCTCCCGCATCTGCCAAATCATCTCCTCTGCCAGGGGCTCCAGTCCAGAGGTCATCACTCAGGTGATCCCACTCGCGACAGAAGACTACGGTTATGAAGTCACACTAGGGGACCGTGACGGTAGTGGTGGTGAGCAGAACCTCGAATGGGAGTTCCACGGTCCTACATACGCGGGGAGGCGGCAGGAGGTGGAGATCAAGATGGTTTGTGACCCAACGGCTTCGGCTGCTGATGCGGGTAAGCTGGAATGGAGGGGGTACGAGAGTCTAGAGGGAAAGGCAAAGATTTATTGGAGGAGTAGCGTGGCTTGTCCTGCAAAGAGGAGCGATGGGTCCTCGGGAAGTGGGAGTGGAGGGAGTAGCGGGGGAGGGAGTGATGCAGGGGGAGGGTGGGGATTCTTCAGCTGGTTCTTCTTCCTGTGAGTGAAAGGCGAGGGCGAAGCTCAGCGTCCCGTATGAGATGCTGACAGTCGACTGCTGAGATTTTTTCTCCCTCTCTATCGCAGCGTCATTGTTGGCTTCATCGTCTACTTTGCCCTGGGCACATATCAGAACCACCAACGGTATGGTGTTGCAGAAATCCCACATCGGGACTTTTGGCGAGAGGCCCCGTATCTCGTACAGTGAGTACATTCAAAGGCAAACCATGCTCTGGTGGTACCGTTGATCCGATGCTGACTCGCTCACGCCCCCTCTGCCTGTCACTCTTTGCAGGGATGCCGGTCGACATGCATGGAAGTCCGTCTCGGGTCAGGGCGGGAGTAGGGGAGGAGCCTATGAGCCCGTGTAGAGGGAGACGTTGCCATGAAATGCCTCAGTCACCATTCTTTAGCCCTTTCTCTGTATAGTGTTCCGACTTGTGATGATCTCTTTGCCAAGCAGTATGATCCTTGCGATTGTGGCCTTAGCCTGGACCCTTTCCTCGACATGACCTCTGCTCCACAAAGGCGTCCACTCGCCTGCACCTCTCCCTTTCCGCTCCCCGCCTTGTCAGTTCATTCTGGCCTGACATCCATTCCACCCTCCTGCTCACCACGCCCCCTTTTGCTCAATCTCATACGATACCCATCACCCCCGAATCATGTCTCCGAGATGAAGGATGGCTTCTCGCCCTGCTCACACAGACCAGGACGATGATGATGGTGATGATACCCGCGAGGAGAAGGAACAGAAGCAGAATGCGCCTTCCTCGTCCTTTGGAGCGGAGGATGATGCGGCCTTCCTCGATGCACTCGCTGCTTGGCCGCTGACTCAAGCTGTTGGAGTTCATGAGTCTAGGTCGATCAAAGTTAATGGAGAGGAACAAGAAGCAATCCCCACAGATCTGAAGAGGGGCGTTCCTGAGGAAGAAGATGGGTCAAAGATGGCGACCATGAAGCTTTCCGAGGTGCTACCAGAGCACTACAATGGCCAAGGTCTGCCGAGAGGTGGCGGCACGTCGTGGCGTAAGCGTGCTCGCTTTTCAGAAGCTGAAGATCACTCCGAGGCCGTCGCAGAAGAGGCAAAGAATGCCTCCTCGGCTGCACCCACTTCGTGCTACCTGCAAAGTGGCGCATACGATGCGCTCAAGTTTGGGGATTTCAGCACTTACATGCGCAACAAGCGAGCGAAGCTAAAGGTGCAAGAGCATTCTCTCAAGGAGCAAGAAGAGGCCCTATTAGCTGCTGTTGGCTCATCAGCATCTACGGCCGAGATTCCCTCAGCACCCCCGCTGTTTCAAGGCTGCACAATCTATATCAACGGGCATACCGTGCCGCCTTATGCCGAGCTGCGACGCCTCATCGTCCTACACGGAGGCAACTTCATGGCCTATCTTGATCAAAAGTCTCCCGTTACACACATTGTCGCTTCCAATCTCACTCCAAAGAAAAGGGTCGAATTTGCAGCTTACAGGGTCGTCACGCCCCAATGGATTACGGAGAGTATTCGGCTTGGGAAGAGGTTGGCATGGCATGACTTCAAGGTTGAGGCCGATGCCGGAGGGGCGATTGGGAGCGCAAAGCTGCCTGGTGCCAAGCCACTGGTGCAAGCGGGAAATGCTGCAAGTTCGGCCACTGGACAGGGTATGTCCTCGTCCTCGTCTTCTTACCTCGCGTCTGGCCAAGTAGGACAGAAGTCACTGGGCGCTAGGGCGGGCGCTTCACCATCGACCTACCTAGCCGATGCTACTCCCTGGGGGCGAGTGTCTGCCCAAAAAAAGCTGACGGGGCTGCAGCGCACGCGTGGCGCTGAGAAGACAAAGAAAGGCGAGAAATCAAGAAATCCGTCAGGAGCAATCGAAGCTTCGAAGTCGACGAGCCCTACAAAGCCAGACGTACCGCCGGCTCTAGCCGCCGAAGGCACGGTTCCGCCCGAACAAGACGACAAGCAGGTGATTCAAGCTGATCTTGAGCCGATGGAGCCGACAGCCGAAGGACAGCAGGAGCAGGCTCCGGAAAAGGAGACCCCGCCAAGTGGACCCCCTCTCACCCCTGAGGATATGGAGTGGTTACGGAATGTTGAGACACCACCGAAGCCCAAAGCCAAGACGGGACATGACGCAAGGGATGTGCAGCAGCTGAATGGATCAGCTGAAGTGGCAGATCCTGACCCTGTCATCAAGGATGCGGCTGGAGCAGTGGGGCTCTCATCCAATATCAGTCCCGTAAAGCCTGAAGGCACTGAGACATCCGCACACCCTGTGACGCCCACTAGAGTCAAGTCATTGGAAGCGACAATAGGGACAGACCCACCAAGTCGCAAAGCGGCCGAAGCAGCGGGGTTTACGCACCCCGGTCATCCTTACTCGAAGCGCCCATCAAATACTCACGCCGCGAGGCTCCTGGCATCCCCTTCCTGGCGTGAGCAGAATACAGCCACGAGCGAATCCTTCTTATCTGGCTTCTTCGCAAAGTCTAGATTGCATTACCTGAGTACTTGGAAAGGCGAGCTGAAGGATTTGGTCAGTCAGGCTCTCAAGGATGCCGGTAAGGAGGAGGGTAGTCAGACCCTGCCCAAGGGAATGCACAGAGTCATTATGCACGTCGACTTCGACAGCTTCTTCGTCAGCGTTGGCTTACGAGACCGCCCAGATCTCAAGGACAAGCCAGTCGTGGTATGCCATGCTGGCTCTTCCGAAGGTATTGGGGCAGGTGAGAACAGCACCTCTGAGATTGCTTCGTGCAATTACATTGCTCGAGAATTTGGGGTCCAGAATGGCTGGAGCTTGGGTCGTGCTCGTCAATTATGCCCTCATATCCATCCGATCCCGTACGACTTTGAAGGGTACAAAGACATATCGATCGTCTTCTATGCGCTACTACTTGCCCATGCGGACGCAATAGAAGCCGTATCGGTCGACGAAGCTCTGATCGACGTTTCCAGGCTACTTCACTCGATGCGAGAAGCTCGGGACCGTCCGCTTGACGAGGAATGCGACGAGGAGCGTCGCGCTTTATTGTCCGCTTACAGAGGTCACGTCAGTAGTCAAGGAGTGCATTGGACGGAGGAAAAGCAGTTGGCAGAAGCGCTGCGAGATGTAATCCGGCGTCAGACGCGCTGTGAGGCCAGTATCGGGATCGGCGAGAATGTACTCCAGGCTCGTCTGGCTACGCGGTACGCAAAGCCCGGCGGCTCGTACCATCTACGGGCCGAGGATCTAGAGACCTTCCTGGGCAAGCTCGATATCGACGATTTACAAGGTGTAGGCTACAATACTCGCCGCCGCTTCGAGACCGTCTTTGGCACGTCCAACATTGCCGAGCTCAAGAAATCTGCCTCCCAATCTCGCTTCGTAGCTGAACTTGGACCCAAGCTTGGAAAGCAAGTGTGGGACAAGATGTATGGTCTCGACCGCGCTGAGCTCGAAGGTGCCAAGCAGAGGCAGAGCGTGGGTGCGGCAGTCAACTATGGTATTCGTTTTGCCAATCAGGACGAGGCAGAGAAATTCGTGCGCAATTTGTCGCAAGAGGTGTCGAATCGTCTCGTCAAGTACAAGCTACGAGGGCGTCAGCTCAATACGATTATCATGGTGCGAGACCCAGCTGCTCCAGTCGAAGCGCCCAAGTTCCTTGGTCATGGCATCTGCGACGTCCACAATAGAGGTCAAGCAATGAGCGGACCTGGGGGCGTAGCCACGAACGAGCCCGATGCCATCTTCAAGGTCGCTTGGAAGTTGATCAAGTCGCTAGGAGCGGATGCGAGAGAGTTGAGGGGAATTGCAATGAGCTGTACAAAGCTTGAGCCAACGGAGACTTTTGGCCCACCGAAGCCACGTGCAGGCCAGTCCTTGCTCAATTTTCGAGCGGAAGTCTCGCCGACAAAGCAGCCGACAGCGGCCGTCGTGGCCCCAAGTCCTTTGCGATCGTCTGTGAAACGGGCAGATGTTGCAGAGCAAGAAGTGCATATCATACCGCCTAGCGAGAAGGCTTCCATGCAGCGAGGCAGAGCTGGGCTTACTGATCAAGAAGCCGAAGACGATGAGGATGATGAAGGAGAAGAGACGTTACAAGCTGGTCCTTTCGAGCAGATACACAGTCAGAGCCAGCGTCAGCTCACGCCCTTGCCAGAGCGTCCACCGAGTCCTCATGTCAACAAGCGCCTCCACGTCGCGCCGTCTGGACCCGCACCGTCTCGAGCACGCTCGGCCGAGCCGATCTTGCGCAGCCAAGAGAGACAGGATCAGTCTAGATCGAACACAAGCTCAGAAGCGCTCGCACTACCCACAATGTCTCAACTCGACCCTTCTGTGCTGTCCGAGCTTCCGCCAGCCATACGAAGGGAGGTACTGAGAGAGTCGAAGCGATTAGCAGCAGTAGGCTCGTCTGCTTCCAGTGGGAGAGATCTTGCCCTGCCTGGTCCGGCAATGACGCGCTCTTTGTCCTCGTCACCTGCCAAGGCCAGGAAGACGGCTTCTCCATCACATCAGCGCATACTACCCTTTGTCACTACCCGCAGTAACGCCCTCCCACCCCTTCCAGCACGCCTACGCTCCGAAAAGCCTCAAACCCTCGCCCCACCTCAACCAGCCTGGATCAAGGACCCATCAAAGGCAACACGCGCGCAGCTCCTCGAGCTCGAAATCGACTATGACGTCTTTCGAGCCCTGCCGGAGGGGATGCAGCGCGAGACGCTCCTCGAGCACTCGCGCACGCTGAAGGGAAAAGAGGCAAGGTCTAAATTGGCTGCGCATAGGCAAGAGAGGACGTTGGCAGAGGAGAGACGGGCGGAGAGACAGAGGGCGGCAGCTCAACTCACCGCCGCCTCCTCGAATGTCGCGTCTGCTCTGGTGAACGGTAGCAGCGAGATTGCCCCCCTCGAGCTCGGTCCTCGTGCCAGACGCGTCGCTCAGTGCGAGGAGCAGGCCGGCCTTCTCCCACGGATCCGCGATCGCTCAGCGACGGAAGAGGTACAGGAGCTGCTCAGTAGCTGGATCCGGCGACATGCGATGCAGAGACCTAGGAGTAACGATGTAGCCAAATTCTCTGCCTTTCTCACTAGGTGCATCGCCGGTAGTGACGGACGTGCCGCTGCCGATTTGGGCGCAGGGTTTGCCAAGGCCAAGAAGGCGAGCTCGACTCCAAGCTCAGTGGAGGTAGTCCTCGTAGGTAGCACGATGGACGATCTGGAAAAAGTGGAGCAGCTGCTGCGCCACTGGCAAAACGAGCTCAGGGATTTAGTGGGCCTGAAGATCGACTCTTCGAGCGGCAGCGGCGATGAGGAAGATCTGAGAGGGATGCAAAGGAATAGCAAAGCTCGTGAAGGGTGGTGGGAGGCTTTTGAGTCCGTACTCGATGAGGTGAATCGGATCGTGCAAAGGAGATTCGGTGGGAGTTTGCGGCTGGTGTAAGGCCTTGGGCAGCCGTAGTGGGAGAGACCATCGTCTGCTTTGCTCTGTTTCACGAGATATTTGTTCTGTATATTAATATTACCCTGGACCTCGACGTAACAATGGCACCATTCCTTGTAACCTTGGGATCACTCAGTCTACACAGTCTACTTTGGCAAAAGCGTCTAATCCTCCTCAATACGTCCCGAATCTTTACACCTTGACATTTCCCCACACCGCCTCGAGCTTGTCATCCAGCGCGCCCGCATCTTTCAAATGGCTCATCACGCCTCCAACAAGATGCAGACTGCCCGCCACGAGGACGTGGCTTTGGTTTTCCCGTGGTTGAGAAGCAGCCACAGCCTTGACTGCATCTTCGATCGTGGGCCAGATCTGCACCCTCTTCTCCTCCTCCTCCTTCCTTTCAGGTCCAGCAAGCTCTAGCCAAGCAGCCTTGAGCTCTCGCTGAATGCTAAGCGCAGAGAGGTCGTCTGGGTCCATCGCCTTGGAGGTTAGATCAGAGGAGAAGCCACGCGAGGAGTAGGTGACATTTGTACAGAAGTGCACTTGGGTGAAGTAGGATGTGGGACTGCTGCTACCAGTCTCGGCAGAGATGGTGGAGAGGAGAGAAGAGAGAAGCTCAGCAGCGCTGCGGCCATTGGTGCAATTGAAGATCAGGTGTCTCTCCACCTGCGCAGTGGGGCTGTCGCCGCCACTGGACTGCTGCTCTGCAGCGACAGATGCGCTGGCTCCGATGAACCATCTGGTGCACAGAGCGAGGGAGTCCGTCGTGTGTGCTCCATCGAGGAAGTACGTCGGCTGAAGCTTTTCATTGGCGGATGAGGACGTCTCGACAGGTGCGGGACGGACGATCTGACATCGTCCCGGCCACCGTGCGTTGCGTAGACTTTTCTGAGCCCATTCTGCAGGCTGCAGGGTATCCTTGTCGGACCATACCGACGTGGGTGTGGAGAAGGTGGCGGTCTCTGCCAGGAAGCTCTCCACGAGGGAGAGAGCCAGGTGGGCGTTTGTCACTTGATGTGGGCCAGGCAGACCGAGAGAGATCTTCTGTAGGGCTGCGGATGGAGCTGGAAGAAGCGTAAAGGGAGCCTATGCAGGAGGAAGACTGCTGGTGAGCGCCAGATTTTGAGCCTCGGTACATTCACAAGGGTCATCAACTCACCCCGACTTCTTCAGCGCATCTCCGTAGTACAGCCTCTGCGCTTTCTTTGCTCTGTCTTACAGCCAACGCTGGACGCCGCTTCTTGTATATGCCGGCTTTCTGCTCTGCAATCTCCTCAATGGTGTTGCCCAGCAGCGCAGTATGGTCCAAACCCAGCGTTGCAACACCACATACCACTGGTGTCTTGACGATGTTCGTCGAGTCGTACTTGCCCCCAATACCTACTTCGAGGATCACGGCCCGGAGTGAGGGCGTGGTCAGGAAGGTATGGAATGAGAGAAGAGTCATGAAGCGGAAGTAGACGGGCCGAACTGGAGTCACATCTGGGCGAGCTCGCTGATATCGAGTGTACATCACGGAGCGAGGGATGCTACGTCAGAGCGCTGCTGATGGTGTCTTGTTTCTTGTCGCCTACTCACCTTGTCAGCCGTCTCTCCGAGCTTGTCCCAGACGTACCAAAAGTCCTTGGCGAATCTCTCCTCGCTGAGTGGTAGTCCATCAAGCCGCATCCTCTCCCTCACCAAGAGCATATGAGGCGACGTGTATAGCCCCACTTTTGGCCCTGATGCGTCTGCTCCGCTTTCCTCCGAGAGCGCATCGCAGACCAACTGGGAAGAGAAGGCTGCTGTGCTACCTTTGCCTTTTGTACCGGTGATATGTATGATGTTCAGTCGGTCGAGGTCCTCTAGCGAATAACCGATGCGAGATAGGTACTCGACCATCTCGGAAATTGCGAGATCGTTGGCCTTGCCTCCCGACGCACGGATAGCTGCAATCGTCGCAGCATTGGACTGCAGAGTATTGAGGGCCTCGATAGCTTCGGCGTAGGTACGCGACCCGGAAGCAGTGGAAGAGGCCATGTTGTGCGGGGCTCTTTGCTGCAAGGCTGAAGCTCCTGATACGAGGTGACGGAGAGGAAGATGCCTGCAGTGAAACAGGACTTGTGGTCGTGGCAAGGAGGAGAGTATATGCGTAGTCACAGACACAGACGTCAGCCTGAGCATGCGTACGGGGTCGATGCAGGCGTGAGTACAAAGGACGAGGTCGACGTCGTCGGTATGCAATGCACCACCGAAGACTTTGTCCCTCAGGCCGAACCGAGCTTGCACCCAAAAAATTCAAACCCCGGCCAAGATGCGGACAGGCCGACGGGGGAGACAAGGAAAGGAGCACAGGCAGGGCAGCGCACCACCACCACTACCACCACCACCATCACCACCATCAACACCCCTATCGAGACCAGACAGGGGCATACAGGCAGTGCAGAGGCGGCTGTAGACTACCTCTCTGCGTCGGCAAGGACCTCGAGATCGTCAGAGTGACAAACCATGTCCTCTTCCTCCTCTTCCTTTGCGTCTGGCAGCGCACGACAGACGGACGATGGCCTGAGCACCCAGGCCGACGCAGGGGGCAGCAATCACCTTTCGCCACTCTCATCGAGAGCTCCTCTTCATCTCAATATCCCTGCAACGTCAGCAGGATCGACTACGACCATGTCCATTCCCTCAGCAGCGCCCAGGATGCCAGTATCGCCGCCTACACCAGCCCCTTCCCCTAGGCCACGGCCTCGTAATCAGCCTTCCAGATCATACGACGCCAACGAGAGCATGAGCACAGACGATGATGCTGACGATCCCCTCGACGAGAGCAACCTCGATCTCGCGGCTTCGTCATCTACATCCAATGGAGTACTCACCTCTCCTCAGGTTGCTTCCTCCTCTTCAGCTTGGATCATGGACCCACAGGCCCTCACCAGAGCGGCTACCCTACTCCTCCCCACTCTACCTTCATCGTCACGTCTTACAATCGTATCAGACCTTTTGATGCTTCTGAGCCCAGCTGAGCTGGCTCAGATTGCCGCACTCGTCAGCTCCAAGCTCAGGGTAGACTTCCTTTCGGCGCTCCCAATAGAAGTCAGCCTCCACGTGCTCTCCTACATAGAAGACCCCCTCACCCTCGCCCGCGCTGGTCAGGTCAGCCGATTCTGGCGCAGTCTGGTCAATGATGAGCATACTTGGGAGGCTATGTGCTCAAAATATAGATACCGTTATCGTAAGCCGTCCACTGCCATTTCAGCCGTGGCTGCTGCTGCCGGTAGTAGGGAGAGGAGCGGTACCCCTACTTCGGGGACGGATCTGCTCGCCTCTTTGTATAGACGCTACAGGCAAAGAGGTCTCGATCCTTCCAATGCAAGAGACGAGCTCAGAGCTCTGCATGACCTGTTTCTCGCCAAGCAGCAAGAGCAAGAGCAAAGTAGTAGTGGAGGTTCGGGCAGACCTGGAAGCTCCAGACGTCCCGGCGCGACGGCACCCTCAATACCCTCAATGTCCAGCGCTGACCTCCGCTTCTATGAGCAATTGGAGCAGATCGTACAAGAGGAGAGCAGAGAAAGGTATGGCGACGGAGGCCCTTCTAGTCCTGCGGCCAGCCTGTCCACAGGCAGAGCTTATGAGACAGACTCTGGCGCATCCCGTATGGGTTGGCTATCTGCTGGACCAGCTGCGACGCGCTTCCCTCGCACTCCTCGTGCATCTGTACAATCCAGACTCCCCGCCCTGAACACTGGTCCTCCCGAATTGGCTTTCGAGCGGACTTCCGCTCCGTCGACGACCAACGCTGCACCAGCGCTCAGTGGACCGTTTTCAAGCTGGACAGGGGGACTGGGACTACCTTGGGGTCTGAGCGAGCTGATTCATCTTCCTTCTTCTCTCACGGGAGGACCGCCTCCTGCCACAGCTGCGATCTCAGCTCGGCAGCCTGCCATCCCTCCCCCGCATGCTGCTGGCGGAGCTTCTCGGCTGGCCACTACCGCCGGCAGAAGGACAGCTTCCGATCAGTGGAACCGCCGAGAGGTTTCAGTGCCTCGTTCCACAGATGCGGTCGGCCTCGGTCAGCCGCCTACCTCTACTTCCAGACCAGCTATGCGAGCGGCTACGTACGCAGCCAGCAGCTCCGCCATCGATCCTGGCTCTGCACCTGGCTCTTTCAGCTACAAAGCTCACTTCAAGCGCAACTACCTCACCGAATCAAATTGGCATCGCGGTGGAAGACTGCTTACGAACCACGTATCGAACGGGGGTGACCCAACTTGCACGTGCATCGCAATGGATGAGAGGTATCTCATTATCGGCATGGCTAATGGCAATATCCATATCTTCGACTCCCGGAGTGGGCTCTACGAAAGAAGCATCAGAGGGAGACCCGAGAATGGTGTGTGGTGTATCGTTCTCGTCAGCAAGACGAAGGGCGTTAGGAAGGATGCAGGGAACGCAGAAGAGGCAGCGGCTGGAAAGGGGAAGGGCAAAGACGATAGCGAGGGAGCAACACCGCCGTACACCGCAAGGCAGGACGCCGAAGGTCGAACTACCCACATCACAACTCATGACGACCTCACCTTGGTCAAGCACGATGTCAGATTGACAGAGGAACTCGAGGCCCTGAAGCACGGGCAGAACACCAAGAGGAAGAGGGGAGGGCAGGGGCGAGGCAGCGCAAAGTCGAATACTACAGGGAAGACAGGTCAGGCGTCCGGAAGCAATGGTGATGAGACTAGCGATGATCAGACCCTGCACTGGTTCCACCAAGCCCGCAAGGCTCTTCAGCAGGGATCTACTACGTCGTCTACTGAGGCCGCTCGAGGTACAACAGAGAGCATCCGCCACTCTCGCGAGCGATCAACGAGTGACGCTACAGACGACCCTGACATGATCGGCGGCTATCCTCGCGACCTCGTGGAGGCGGGGCCTGCCTTCATCAGGGACTCGATGCAAGCTCAGGCTCGTCGCTCAGGCTCCGGGGTCTCTGCCGCGGACCGTCAGCGATGGGAAATCGCAGTGCAGGAAATGGAAAGAGACATTACTCGTGTCAGGGAGGAGCACGGAATTACTGGTCAGAGGCGCATTCCTCGACCTGGTCCGCGTGCCAAGGGCAAGAAGCGAGCTGATGAAGATGTTGAGATGGGAGAGGAGGCCGGCTCGTCGAGTCAGCCCGCGACTCAGTCTACGTCAGATATGGACGATGATGCTATGGAGGAAGATGGTGAAAACGCTGCAGAAGACGACGACGACGACGACGCTGACTCCTCGGCTTCCTCAGGCGAAGAGTACCAAGGCTTCTCCATGGGCATCGGTGGTACAGCCAACGGTCTTGGCACTCTCTGCGGCGCCACACGAGGTTTCGGCAACTCCTCTGCTCTGCTTGTCTCAGGCGGCTGCGATCGCGAAGTGAAGGTCTGGGATGTGGCGACAGGCAAGCTGAAGTTCACAATGCAGGGCCACGCCTCGACGGTGCGTTGCTTGCGTGTTCTAGACGGACGACCCATTGCCATTTCTGGAGGAAGAGATTCGACGGTGCGCGTCTGGGACATCTCCACTGGTAAATGTCTCCGTGTCCTTGCCGGGCACCAGAACTCGGTGAGATGTCTCGAAGTGGCGGGCAATAGAGTCGCAACAGGCAGCTACGACTGTACCTGTCGAATCTGGAATGTGGACACTGGAGAGTGTCTTCACGTGCTTCGCGGTCACTACAACCAGATCTACTGCGTCGGCTTCGACGGTAACAAGGTCGCCACAGGCAGTCTCGATTCGACTGTCCGAATCTGGAGTGCTGAGAGTGGAGAGCCTCTAGCACTCCTGCAAGGCCACACAGCTCTAGTAGGCGTTCTACAACTCTCCAACAATCTCCTCATCTCCGGTGGGTCAGATGGACGAATCATTGCCTACTCCCTCTCGGACCTCTCCCTCCTCTATGCCATTTGCGCCCATGACAATTCCGTCTCCTCTCTTCAATTCGACGAACATTTTATCCTCACCGGAGGAAATGACGGTACGGTTCGTCTATGGAATTTGGCCGATGGAAGTTTCATTAGAGAACTCGTCAGACCAGGAGATTCGATTTGGAAATTGGGATTTAGAGAGGATAGAGTAGTCGTGGTTTGTAAAGAGGCGGATGCGAGTTTGAGTATGGAAGTGTTGGATTTCAGACCTGTAGAGGGAGTGGGAGAGGTGCAGGGCTAGGAACAGGAGAGATAGATTGAGGGAGCGAGCGAGCACGTTTGGTCATACCACCAGAATGTATATCCTCGCTCACGCAGCAGCTCTGTGTTTCACTGGCATTGAGCCGACGTCAGAATTCTAGATGCAGTAGCATTGAAGGTAATGAATAAAGAAAAGAAAGGTGGAGCATCATTGACTTCTTGCTGACCGCCGACGAACTGTGTCTCCATTGACTCCAGCGTCTCTCGAGCTGGATATGGACCCAGACTTCTCGCTCCCCTCCGCCTGGGCCTCGTCGTCGCTCTTGACCAATTTCCCTTTCCTGGCCGCCCCTCCACCTCCTCCTCCTCCTCCACTACTCGCCCAAGCATACCCGACCGTACCTATTCCCACAGCCACCGCTCCCAGACTCAACGTCTTCATATCTCCACCTCTCGCTCCTCCTACCAATAGAACAGAAATGGCTAGACTGACTGCCTTTCTCACCACGAGGACGAGGGTGACGCCTACGGAGGATACGCGTGCGGTTAGTCTATTGACGCCATTGATGCATGCTAGTTGGGTGAGAATGTTGAGTGCTAGAAGGGGAAGGATGGAGGGGAGGTAGAAGCCTGCGCTTGGCAGGAGGGAGGAAAGCTGGCGGATGGGGAGGAGGATGGAGAAGTCCCATATGCCTCCGGGTGGGGGCCAGCTCCCCTTCGAGGCGAGACTGCTTTGGCCCGCAGCATTTATCCCCAGCCAGGCCTTTTCGCTACCCATTGCCAGTCCTACCTCCTCTTTGAGATTTCCCATTCTGAGCCCGAGAAGAGGCATAGAGAGGGCATGCGAATAGAAGATGGCCTCCTGCCAGTGATCCTTGCCGTACCGCTGAAATGTGATTTCTTGCCAGATGCCCATGAGGGAGGACAGGAAGAGGGCGAGGAAGAGGAGAGAGATGCCGATGAAGTATTTTGATAGGACGGCTGGTGATGGCGAGGATTCGCTGCTTCCTGAGGCTGGAGGAGAGGGAGAGGTGGAAATTGTGGATAGGATGACGCCGAAGGTGACCAAGAAGACAGAGGTGATCTGCAGCAGTGAGTACCTGGCGAAGATGGGAGCCGTACCGCTTCAGTGTCAGCCTTTGGCCACTGAGCTACGGTAGAGCCTCTTGTGTGCCCGTCTGCTCACCTCTTGCCCCTGACCAGCCATCCCATGAGCATATTCACCACCAATCCTCCACTCCTGAAAATGATATGCACCGGCATGGGCACGTCGTAGGCAAACGCCGTATTATTGAGCAGCGTCGTCGAAGCGTATAGTAACACCTGCACTCCCCATCTCGACAGTGGTACTCTATTACGCCTCCATCTGATTCCGGCGAGTCCGCCTTTGCCACCCGAGCTGGTGCTGGAGGCAGACTCCAGCTGCGAAGGTAGGGCGAGGAGCATGGTGAAGAGGAATTGCAGAAAGGTGATAAGTGTGCCTAGGTTTGGGATCTGCGAGGTGGAAGACTCGAGGTAGTAGGCGTTGGAGCAGCATCCGACGAAGATCAATGAGAGGACCCATGTCCATTGTGGGATGACCGAGAGAAGGAGGGACGTACTTAGGCCAGAAGTGGAGGGAGACTTGTTGGAAGGTGAGTGGGTGAGGTGTCCGTTGGGCTGGCCCATGCTCTGCTCATGACGGGAGGAACCTTCGCTGAGCCGCGAAGACGATGGTGCCCTCGACTTGTCTACCATGTAATGAGACTATAGCTGCGGACTGCGAGAAAGAGGGTAGTAATGGTGGAAAGAAGTGAGTGCTTCTGGTATTTCTTTCCTCGGAATTGTGGCCCCTGTCATCTGCCGCGTTGCTCTTTCCGTAACTGCAACACCAAAGACCAACCAGAGATCTCCGCTCGCTTCCTGAATACTGCCGCAACTCCCACCGGGACCATAACCACCACCGATACCATCCATACAGAGCAGAGACTGGGGCGCTCAGGGGCAAGCACATCACACCCTCAGCGCAAGTGACGCCTGCGATGCCCAGCCTCAACCCCACATCGTCCTTCCAATCGCCCATAAGCGGGACAGACTCTCTCTCCACCCTCTACCAGATCCTCTCCCTGCTCAGTCTCCACTACCTCACCCTCTCCATCTTCACACCACCCTTCCTCTCCGCCCTCTCCTCGACTCCAGCATCCACACTCACATTCGATTCACCACTCAATTTCGAAGGTGGGGCAGCTCAAGTGGGGATGGTCCTCGATTGGAGGGAGGTCTCTTCGCGAACCACATTCGATTGGTCTCCCCTCGGCGAGGATTTCTTGAGTTGGAGGAAAGGATTGACTAAAGAGCAACTGCTGGAAGGATTGGACGAAGGAGATCGAATCGTAGCGCAGCACTGGAAGATGGGCAGCGTCTGGCTAGGAGATGTCGCTGGCGCCGGTGGCCCCCCTCCAGTGCTCATCGATGCACCGCGGGTAATACGCCAGGGGAGCAGTGCGGCAGCTCAGCAGGCCATCAGCGGCGAGACGGCTCAGGAGATCAAAGATGAGCTGGGTAGTTCGGGTGGGTCAGAGGCGGAGAGCGATTTACAGCAGTGGGAATGGAAGGCGACGAGGGATCCTTGGAGGGGGTGGGCAATCGCAATGGCTTGGGCATTGGCCTGCGCAGTCGAGTGAGTATGGCTGAGTACATCTGCACATAGCAGCTCGCTCCCAAACTCATCGGCTCACACGCCTCTTCTCTTCACACCCTGATCAGCGTCTTCCTCCTCACAACAATCATCCGTCGCCCCAAGCACATCCTAGATCACGTCTTTACCCTGCATCTCCTCAACCTCCTCCTAACCTCCTGGTACACCTCATCCATCCCCACCTCTCTCTTCTGGTGGGGCGTAATGCTCCTACATGGCGTCTGTTGTGTGCTTTGGAGCGAGAGGGTGGCCATTGGGAGAGAGATGAACGTGAGCGTTGGGGAGGGATTAGTGGGTAGTGGAAGAGCCGGAGCGGGTGCGGGTGGGGATGGACCTGGTGATGCGGGGGCTGCAGAACAAGGCGAGAGTGGGAGTGGAAGTGCGGGGGCTCCACACGTCCTCTTTGATGAAGAGACCGAGGATGTAGAAGAGGAAGAGGCACGAGAGACGGATGGGATGCTCAAGAAACCCACAATGGGCGCTTTTGCTCCTGGTGGAGGGCGGAGCAGTCCTTTTGGCGGGAGAGGCAGAGGGAGTGGGAGACAGACACCTACAGTCGGTGGTAGAGAGGCAGAGGGAGAATTCATCGAGATGGATAAGATGCGCTCCTCTGGCCCTGCTCCTGGCACTTGATCGACGAACACTATGTAAAGGGAAATGGTATACCGGTATCAACGAAGTAGTGTGCGTGGTCAAGACTCGGAACAGTGACATGAAAGAATGTCCTCTGTAGGAAATGCATAAGATGGTATCATTGTTAAGGTAAAAAAGGTACAAGAGAGGAACAGCCTCCAGATATTGCCGGTCGGAACAGGGTGGCTCGAAGGTTGATGGGAGGCAAGGGGCGGTGGCCGTGTAGACCAATGCAGGAGCGGTGCTGCCGAATCAAGACGGAGCGCTCTGCTTGAGCCTTGAGATGCCCGGAACAGCAGGCCTGACATATTCCTCTAGATGTACAGCTCGATCGCGCTGCTCGGCTTGTTTGGGCTAGTCGAGATCCTCTGTGAGCAACCGTCCACCGGACACGTGAAGAAGGCTACTACCCGCTCCGATTCGGCAGTCTCTGATGCCTGACCCTTGGTGCTGTGACTACTCTTAGTTGAAGCCTTGGGAGACAATTGTGGATTGCCTGACCCCAGTGCCTCACTTTGCTGCATAGCGCGATGGCGCAGAGCTCTGCTTGTACTAGAAGCGCTGCCTTCGCCCACGATTACCGCAGAGGAGGGCAGGGATGGACTGATGGCACGATCTTTTCCTTTAGGATCGAGTGCCTCCGGACCTGTCGCCAGTCTGACTGATGGGTGTGGTAACCCGTCCTCGTCCTCCGTAGAACTACTGTCTGCTTCGTCGGGGTGGGAGCGCTTGACGCCAGCGAGTAGATCGGTGATCCTGGTGTGTTGCTGCTCCCGCTGCTCCCGCTTCTCCCTCTCTACTTCACCGTGCGCCAGCTCCCTGGCGGTCTTGGCATTGACGCCTGCGCGGTAGCGCTCGTAGCATCGTCCGTCTACAACATGACCGCACGGAAGAGCCCACATCCTCTTCTTCCCATCTCCACCCAACACTAGAGCACAGTCACAGCCAGCGCAAATTGGGCTTGTGTCGGGTAGAGCGCCTCGTATGATCCGAGGGTCCTCTTCGAACGTCTCGACGTCCAGAGGCGGCTCGATGATCCCAAAGGAAAATCCCACCTTCACTGGCCGCTCCCTGTGGTTCAGCACCATCTTGAAGTCGTGCTTGGTGGGAATCTGCAATGCCAGATGAGGGGACTGGCGTGGTCGATGGCCTCCTCGCGCAGCTGCGCCTCCCCGTGCAGGAGCATGATGATGAACACGCAGGAGGTTGGTGAGATTGTGCAAGTCGAGGCCTCTTCCATCGGCAAAATTGAATAGACCACCGAAGAAGTCACCATCTTGGCCTGGCAGAGCTGCCCATGGACCGCGAGGCCGAGCTGGCGCAGGCCGATGTGGACCGGGGGCGACACTGTCGTGCACTCTCAGCATCGTCTCCCAGTCTGGCTGCCCATTGCGTTCGGTGAATATTCTTCGCGTAGGTGGAGCATTTCCAGTCTGGTTGCGAGTACCTTGAGATGGGCCTGCGCCGTAAGAGCCTGGCGTACTCCGAGCATTGGCAGTGAGGAAATCTGGCAGGCAGAGGGAAGAAGAAGCAGGAGGAGGGGGAGTATATGTCAGTTGCACTGATCTTGCTTGCGAGCCCTCAGATTGATGCTCTGAGCTGTGCCGGTCTACTCACCTTGCCTCCACCGCTGAGATTCCTCTGCCTCTCGCCGGGCCCTCTCTGCTGCTTGTCTGGCGCCTTCCGACATTCCCGTCAATTCAAAGCCATCATCAGTAGGATCCCTGACCATGGGTCTACGGGCGCCAGGTGTAAAGGCGGTTGCAGCTGCAGCGTCGGCGAGACTGACGGGGTTAGAGGATCGTCTCCTGTTTGTTGGGCGACCTCTCCTTGCAGCTGACGAGCTCGAGCTGCCACCTGCATCATTGAGGAAGTCACGATCACGGCGAGAAAGGACGGCTCCAGGTCTTGCGGTCGATGCTGAGGAGCTGCTACCCCCTGGCCTCCGTGAGCCTGAGCTGCCCTGAGCAGCGCCACTCGAGGATCCTGAGTTGCTTCGTTGGGCAGATCCATTTATCACTGTATCAAGAAAAGATGGTGGAGGTTCTGAGGCTATGGCAGAGCTACTAGGGGTAGCGGTACCGCCTGTTCCTCTGGCAGGACCTGTAGGCGTCCCTCTTCCTACGGGTAGACTGAGTGCTGGAGGTGCAGGCCTAGGAGGAGAGTCTGCGTCCGCTGTCAGATCAATGGCTTGCGACATAGTGTTGAAGGGTGACAGAATCTACAAGCCGATATGACAGCCTGTTGCTTCACCACTTGCTTGAGCCGACTAGGCCCGGAAGGCGGGTGGCGAAGCAAGCTCTGTTGCAATGGGCTGCACGATGTTCGTAGGAGGAACAATATGAAGTGGTGGGCTCAGCAGCAGGTCGGTACCGCAAACGGAGCGGCAAAGCGCAGCTTGCTGCCAACGAAGGGGACAAGAGGTACAGTTGCGGACCGATTCAGATGGTAAGAGTGGCACCACTAGACGATGTCACTGGTCGCCAAGGTGTAGAAGGAGGAGATGGTGTTGGCGGGTGGAGGAAATACGGAAGCGCCTTCAGCCTGCTTGCTCAGACGGACTGACGGCAGGCGCGGCCGGGCGGGGCGGGCCGGCGGACAAGGGACGGAGACGAGGACTTGTAGTGGATCCCCCCTTTGCTCGCCATCATCGTCCTACCATCCACTCCCACTCATACACATCCTCATCTCACCTCGCCGTCATCGTCCTGCTTGGACAGCGGGCCTCACCAAGCGGCCTCAGTGCCTCTCGATCCCTCCCTGCGCTCAGACATGGCAGCCTCAGCCGTGTCCCTCCTGAGGTCCACCCTCGCAGATCAGGCTGCGTTTGCCCCGCGTAGCAGCGATTGGCAACAACGCGGAGATGGCGGCAGCAGTAGTGGTGGCATCGAGGAGGTGCTGCAGGGCAACGGCTTGGGCATGTCAGCCAGTGCTGCCAACAGCCGTACAATGCGCTACCAAAAGCCTGTATACCAGACCGATGCGCCATCTGCCCCTGAAGTGGTATTCGACATCCTCTCAAAGAGGCAGGCTGAGTCGGATTCAGCAACAGTGACCACGCCATCCACTACTACAGAGCCCCTTGAAACCGCCAGTGGGACGGTACACCTTCCGACTGGGGTGACCGACATCTCAGGACAGCCCTCGGCGACATCAGAGGCGGACGCTCGTGACAATCTCTTGGCAATCATGCCGGCATTTGTCTTCTCCATGCCCGCTCAAATCCTCGTCACCGGCATCAACATCGCCCTCGTCTCTGTCATTGCCGTGCATCTGCTATTTACAGTCCAGTACCATCTACCTCTCAGCAGGGACAACTGGATCTTGCAGATGTGCAGCACGCTGATGCTGCTGGTGAGCCTCATCGTCTATCTAAGTGTCGTCTTCTCGTCCTTGCAAGCGCAGAGCCATACTTGGCCATACACTTTCGACTATCTAGCTGCTGCGATACCGCCCACCGATGGGTCTTGGTCAACCGTACGGTGCGCCTTCTACCTGATCATGAGAGCCTTGACCACACTTCTCATCCACCTCACGCACATTCAATATTTAACGCTATTGTACCCATCTGCACTCGAGGCGCGCTTGATCCTTTGGATGCTGGGTCCACTGGCCGTCATTGCAGCTGGCATGGAGTTCACGGCACTCTCCCCTATGGACGACGTCAAGACTAGCGATCTCGGAGATGCTATCCGTAACATTTGCAATAGTACCCTCACCCTCCTCTACTCATGTGCGCTGCTCATTTGGGGAGGCCTCGTCAATCGGAGGAGAGCTTGGCGCAGCGATGGCGGCACAGCTTCCTTCGGAGGGGGGGCCATGGGTCTCGCGATCATGAACACAGTCATGTCATTTGTACAGATCCGATATGATCGCCTATGGTGGCTACCGGACATCTGCTGGACCCTCACACTCTGGCAGAGCTGGCTAGGCTTCTGGTGGTGGGTTGGAGCCGGAATGGGCATCGGAGAGGTCGAGGACCGAGAAGAGAGAGCTGAGAGGAGGAGAAAGAGGTTGGAGCGACAGAAGAGGAAGGCGGAGAACCATAATGGTGAAGAGGGATCCGAGATTTTGACCGGCTTCAAGAAGCTCAAGGACAGATTGACTGGAGACAGCAGTCAAAAGACGACGTCTTCTTCATCGACTGGTGGCACACTTAGCAGACGAAGACCCAAGAGGGCCGACTCAGCAGAAGATCAAGCTGTCCCTGCCTCGGACTCTATGGAGTTGCAAGAAGTACGGACCTCGCGCGAACAGGGTACCCCGAAGAGCAACGCTGCCCCAATACCAGCCGCTGACGGAGCCGGATCCCACGAGCTGACTAATGTCTCCGTAGTTGCGCCCGACCACGATCAGAGTCTTGAGACACAGGACGACGACACGCCCGTCTCCGCCGCAGGAAGTTCCGCAACGACTTCTGGGCGATCATCCTCTCGTGGCCTGGCAGGGCGTGCTTCGATCCTATTGCAGGCCTATACTCCTCATTTCATTCAGCAGCGCATGAGGAGGCTCAGAATTGCCCACGCTGCAGCCGCCGCAAGAGCTGCCGACGAACAGTCGATTGTGAGGAGTCAAGTGCTCGGAGGTACGCGCCAGCCAGGGCTTAGGGCCATGATGCTAGACCGGGATCAAGATGTTTCGCAGAGTCGCAGAAACAGTCGTGCGACTGGCACAGGTAGCAGACGACAGTCTTCCGCTACCGTGGGGACGAGTGGAGAGAAATCGTCCATGGCTGTAGACGGACGTGCGTCGAGCGCATCTAAGAGAACTTCTTCAGCCCTCGGTCTGGCCCCTTCTGCCTCAGCTACCAGCCTGGCCGCCGACCCGCTCACGCCCAACAGCCTCAGCTCCACCGCCTATCCCGCCTCTAGCGCGTCAGTCTCCGCCTCAGCCTCAGGTTCCAGCTCAGGCGCACAAGACCAAACAAGCATCCCCCGCCCTTCCTCGACTACATCAGGGAGCGGACTCCCTCGGGATACTGGCGTAGGAAACGCAGACACTTCTGACCTCTCGGACGACGAAGATGGCGTGTGGGTCGAAGAGGAAGGAGGACCGCACGACGTGCGTGCCCAGCCAGACGGCGCAGAGAGGTCCGCGAGCACTTCTGGCTCTGGAATCGCACTCGCTTCTTCTTCCGCTGCTTCTAACCGTCCAGCAACAGAAGCGTCCCCATCCCGACAGAGTCTGCATTTGCAGACGAACAACCCGCTGAGGGAAGAAGAGGAGGAGGAGGAGGAGGGGGAGGGGGAGGACGAAGAGAGACACACCAGCAGTTCAGGCTCAGCGACGGAGATTGCTCCTGGTCAACAGTTCACCAGCTGGACCTGGCGGGGTGGACTGAGCAAGGCGCGATTAAGGGATCGGAGGACATATGAGTAAGCTGCCTTTCCCTCTTTGCTCTTCAGTGAGAGAGTCAGCGAGCGAGGGAGTGAATGAGGTGCAGAGTTGCTACCTTCATATCTACTTGCACGCGCGTCTTCTGGCCGCTCGCCTCTTCTTGTATCTATATTCTTCTTTGTTGTCGTTGTTCTTGTTGTTGTTGTGGTGTCGATTTCCTGGCTCTGGATTCGGATTCCTTCTCTTGTATCAATACCAATATCGATCTCACCGACTCTACATAGCCGGCCATAGTCGTAGCTATAGCCATAGTCGTAGCTATAGCCATAGTCATAGGCATAGTCATACTTGAAGTCACACACTTCTCACTCAATTCCCAATCGTCTGTGCAAAGCTTCCTTTTCTTACATTCAAGTGTGGTAAGAGCGTGGCGGTCTGCCGGTCTGGCCTACAGTTACAAGGATACCAAGTAAGGTCTCGCCTAGCTAGCGAGAGTGTCTACGAGGTCGGGCCGCGATTCTCATTTCCTGTACTGCTGCTGCTGCTCCTCACACTCGCATTCCCTCCAGCAACCCCAGCCCCACTAGCAGTCGTACCGGTAGCGGTACCTGTCCCAGCACTTCCATTGAGCGACGCAGATGCGCTCAGATTAAAAGGCTTGATCTTTCCCAGTGCTCTACCCTGCCCTCCCCCGCCAGCCCCAACCCCAGTCCCAGCAACACCGGAAGTCTTGAGCATCATACCTGCTCCCACTCCCACTCCCGTGCCAGAAGTGTTAGAGAATCGACTGAGCGTAGAGACTTTTTTCCCTGCCCCTGCTCCTGCCCCTCCCTGAGCACCACTCCCGGCTCTCACTCCACCCTTGAGGTATCCCCCGGCCCCGCTCCCGCCCACTTGCGGGGTAGAAGGCCAAGCGCTAGCAGATGTGAGATCCGCAAGGGACGAGGTGGACTGGGCGAGGAGTGCCAGGTCTGCATCTGTTAGAGCGCTCGAGGTGGAGTAGGGCCGCTTGAGAGAGTTGCTTGTGCTGCTGGCCATGCCCGTATTGGTGGAAGAAGAAGAAGAGAGGGAGGGTCTGCTTGTGCTTATGCTGGAGGAGCCGGTGCCAGTCGAGCTTCCGACGGTCGTGGTGCTGCTGGACGGTCGAGAGGTGCCAGTTGCAGCTTGATTGCTGCCGCTGCTGCTGTACGACTTGCCCGCAGTGGCAGGGAGAGCAGCAGCCTTCGAGATGGTCCCTGTCGACGGTCCCGCTCTCTGCTCCACCGAGGGAAGGGCTGCATTTGCAGAGACGCTCCGTTCCCTTACGGCTGCTGGGACTTCAGCACTTGCAGTCGAGGTGGCAGAGGGGACAAAGGGTCGCTTGCTACTCGTCGCAGCCGAGCCGATTGATGTTGCTCGCAGAGGAGCGTGAAGGCGTGACGAGGGACCAGACTCATTGCTTGTGGGAGCGGGAATGGGAGCGGGATTTGCTGCGGGCATCGTGACATCGCCATCCTCGTCATACTCCTGCTCTGTCGCACTGCGAGCCACCTCAATCTCTTCCTCCGAGTCGGTCGATGGAGCTGCAGGGGCAGCAGCAGGGCGAGTGGAAGCAGATCCGGCTCGTGCAGAGCTGGACGCAGGCGGTACAGAAGCGACAATGGTGTCCTCGCCCTCGTCCTCGCTTTCCTGGTACGAGATGGGCGTATGCGATTGAGTCCGACGGCGATCCCCTTTGACTCCGTTCCTCGGCCAGCTGGGAGCAACTTCGTTCTCCCTCTCGTCGGCAGAGCTCTCGAGCTCGCTGTTGAGCGCACTGCTCCTGCCGCGCTCATCGTCCCCATCTGCATCCTCGTCCTCACTAGGGCCCTCTTCTCCATTAAGACGCGAGCGACTTCCGTTCTTCGAGGGCCGACTCTTGGCAGGACGAGACACAGAGCTCTTGCGTGCAGCAGACGAGGCAGAGGTAGTTGAAACGCCCTGCCGCATCTGTCTTTCTCTCTTGATATCCTTCAAGTCTCCATTCGCCTCTCCCTCACCCGTGCCGACCAATGTCGCAGGACCATTCAGCGCGGCAGAAGAGAGACCGGATGTCCCTCTGACCTCTTCCGGATCGGGCTTGCGCATCTTTGTGTTCAGCTTCGGCAAGGCATAATTGATGGACGGTCTCGCGCGGACAGAAGAGCGTCTAGAGGAGCGACCGCCAGAGGCTGCAGGTGCGTCTTCCTCGTCCGTGGCAGGGGTATCGTACACGTCTTCTAACGGGTCTGTATATGTGGGCAAAGCCAGAGAGGTAACGTCGGTGAGAATCGTTGGCTCTCGTCCAGAAGAGGGTTTCCGCTTGCGAGAGGTGGTGCGTGAAGGGCTGGGTTCGTCGGCGTTCACTAATGTCTTGCTCGAAGATGCTGAACTGACTCGTTGCTTGGAGGACTCGCGGACAGCAGCGACTCGCTCAGAGTCTGTCACGACGTTATCCTTCGGCGCACGCTTGGACTGTGTCTGTGCAACATCTTCCATCGCCTCATCCAAGTCCTCTCGTGATGCTGAGCGGGCTTGAGGCTTCCCCTGCTCAATCATCGTAGCCGGCTTCCTCGGCTGTTCTCGCGACACCTTGGTGGCTGCCAAAGCCCTGCCGTTGGGCTGGTCTTGCCTATGGCTAGCACTAGAAGACAGAGGTGCGACCTTCTTGCCCTTCATAGCCTCGCTCTTCTTGGGTCTGGCAGCAGCCTGGAGGGATGACTCTCCATTGGATGTGGGCGGCAGGAACGAGGTCCACTGAGGGGCAGAGCGTTGAGGGGCGGGTTCGGGAAAGGACGTTATGCGCTCGGGTTCCGGCCATGCAGGCGCTGATGGCTCTTCCTGTAGGAGAGAGGCTGCTGGTGAGGCTGCTACTGACGAGGTTCCTGAGCCATCGATCTCATTTGCCGCGTGAGACCACTCGTGTAACCGTTCATCCTCCTCGTATCCCGCATCTTGATGTTGAGGTTCCTCCATTGCTTCCTCCTCAGACTCCTCGAGGATCCCTTCCTCTCCCGGAGCTCTTGCAATAGCCCTGACCACACCACCCGGCAAGCTCTCCGGGTCCAGCTCAATCCTCACGGAAGCCATCGATGGTGCTACCGGCCGTCTGAGCCTCTTCCCAATTGCACTCCCGCTAGCTCCAGCCTCATCATTGAGGAATCCCATACTCTTTCCCAATTCCAACCAAATATCTCTCCCATTAACACTGCCCTGCTGTGAAGCTTGATGGAGCTCATACTTCAACCGCGCTATCGCACGATAGTTTTGATGCTTGTCTACCTCCATGGATTGGATGCGAGATTCAAGATCGCGAATGCGGAGCTGCAGAAAGGCGTTGGATTTGATGATGTCGCGATTCTGGGAGATGTGTTTCCGCTTGACTGTGGAGAGAGAGAGATTGGGAGTGGGTGTAGCATCGAGTCAGTGGCGAGTACGTAGCAGTAAATCGCAGATCGGCTACTCTGGTTACTCACACTGCTCAAGATGCTCTAGGAAGTACTCGATGTTAGGCCCCCCACCTCCTCCCTCGCGACCAGGCGTCTCGCTGCCGTTATTAGTCCATCCGCTACTCCTCCTAGTATAAGGAGGCATGACCCAAAGATCACTTGATTCGAGTTCCTCACTCGAAGTCTTTCTTCGCAAGCGCTACCAGGACAGAAGTTCCAGAGGTGTAGATGAGGCTGGGGTATCAGTGTTGGTGTTGGTGGTAGTCTAGGTGGAAGCGGTGCGGAGGCGATGGATGCTTTCCAGGTTTCGGAAGCAGCGTCGAGGCGAGGCGAGGCACGCAATCAACACTGGAAGCGTGAGCCAAGGCGCGCCTCGCACACAAAAGTCACGGGCAGCCCATGCGCCAAGCCATGAGTGGCTCCTCCACGCTTCGCACACGCAGGGCGGCTACGGGGAAACACCTCGGTAGCATGCAAGGCGACTTCATTCAGCAGTACACTCAGACAGATGCTCGCATGGCAAGCTGTAAAGATGGGATACCAGATCATTTCATCCAACAGGGTATGATGGGGAAGTAAAGGCGGGCATTGCAGTCGACTATACTCTGTCTCTCAGGCCGCTGCAACCTCGGCAGCGCTGCCCTCGATCTTCGACTTTGCCGCCCCCAGCCCACCCAAGCTGAAGACCGGCCCCTGACCCTTCAACCCATAGAACATCAACCAATTAGCCACCTTGGGTGCCTCCCTCCCTCCGACCGAGTTGAGAATCTCCTGCGAGAGGATCCCGCCTAGAACAGCAGTCGTGGGCGCAAAGTCGGCGGGCTGTGTTGGGTGTACTGGCAGAGCATTGGTCAGGAAGGTCTCTGCCCATTTCTGAGCGTCAATTCCTTCTGCGGACCACAAGAGATTGACGTCTAGTTTGACAGACTTCATGAGCTCCTCGACCGTTGCCAGGAGAGTAGAAGGGAGAATGTCCTCCGGACCTTGAGCAGAGCCACTCTCTTGCAGCTTCCAGATGGCTGTAGAGCGTTGAGACAACGAATATCATCAGACACACGCTGCAAATTGTTGTCTCCTTGACGACCGATCAACTCACCCCATGTTCCCCACATATTCTCACTACCCTTCAGCGACCTCTTGACAGCATTAGCATTTCTGGCCTTCCAATCATGCTGCAGCGCTGCAGTCAGAGGTACAAAACTCTGCTCTTGCAGCTCTGTCCAGGTCTTCTCCACTGCTGCATTCTTCTCGTCTCGATGTGTGCTCTTGCGCTCTACAAGGAACTGATGATCATCTCCAAGATCTTGGAAGATCCAGCCATCAAGTCCTTGTGAAGAGGATGCGTGGAACTTGACTTTGGCTGACCTGCATTCGGCATTGAGTTGCTGGAGTGATGACTGGCTGAGGCTGGAAGGTGAGAACGGATTGGAGTTGGTGTACACGACTGCCGATAGGACCTTGTCTGAACCAGTCAGGAAGCGAAGTATCGACTCTGCGGTAGGCGGCTTGACCACTGTGGTGATTGTGACATGCGGATTGAGAGAAGAGAGTCGAGCATGTGCGGCTTCCACCCGCTAGTAGATAAAAGAGAGCGTTAGATGTGAGCAAGGTCCTCTCTCGGCGAGTCATTTATCAGCTCACCTTTTGCCCCACATCCTCCTCTCTCCAGACAAAGCCAGCAGTCAAAGAGTACCCATCTACATCTCCATCATCGAGTAGAATGACCTCCTTGACTCCTGCCAAGATGAGGTTCTTGGCAGTCTCGATGGCTACTCCACCTTGGAAAGGAGCAATGAGAACGCGACACTGGCGGATGCGGGATTGAGCGACGGATCCCCACAGTCTGAGCTGTCTATCATAGAGAGCTGCCTCCTCTGGAAGAAGGTAAAAGGAAGTCATAGAGTAGGCAGTCGGTACTCTGTGCAACTAGCTCTGATTCTACCGCCTCCACCTGCCCTGTCTCACCTTCTGTCATCTGCTCGTCTGCTTCCTGTCTGTGGTTGGTAGCGCCATTGACAGCTGAGCCGTTGCTGGAAGACGCAGTGTCTCTCTGTGCAGCTTCAGGAGCAGCTGCTGATGTCGATGTTGCCGCAGACATTGTTGCGTATGTGTGTGAAGAGGTGGAGAGTGAAGACGACTCGTTGTGTCATACGAGGTGTTGTACTCTTCCCCCTTTATTCTGATCTTCGGAAGGAACAAGGACGTCGGGGCGGAACGAGTGTCTGCACAGGCCTCTCTGCTCCAGGCTGGCCACAGTCTTCCCCCGCCTTGGGTGCATCGACGCGCAGCGCAACACTCCGCCTCGACGGGAGTGGAGAGGCGACGACGACGACCAGCAGAGACGATCAACGGCATCACCACCACACTCGCCGTCACCATCCTCACCCCTCACAACACCACGCGCCGCTCCTTGGCCCATTCGTCCTCTTCGTCTGGTCTTGCCATACCTGGTTCTCGTCAGCAAGCATCGAAAGCAGGCAGAAAGGCGCATCGCATCATCTCCTACACAGCATATAGCCTCCCTTTTGGGGCGACGTCGTCAAGATGACGTCCCTCTTCACCCGCTCACAGCAAGTCGCCGCCCTCGACCCTCGTCTGGGCGGTCTGATGGCCTCTCTGGGTCTATCCAACCTCCGTGCACTCATAAAGGCTATTCGAGCGTGCAAGACCTACGCCGAAGAAAGGGCCCTGATCCAAAAAGAGTCGGCAGCGATCAGGACGTCCTTCAAGGACGAAGATCCTCTGCTGAGACACAACAACATTGCCAAGCTCCTCTATATCCACATGCTTGGCTATCCAGCTCATTTTGGACAGATCGAATGTTTAAAGCTTGTAGCCACGCCCAGATTCACAGACAAGCGTCTCGGCTATTTGGGAGTGATGCTCCTCTTGGACGAAAACACCAATGTGCTCATGCTCGTCACCAATGGACTCAAGAATGACATGAACCACTCAAACATGTACGTCGTTGGATTGGCGCTGGCTACATTCGGTAACATCGCCTCCGAAGAGATGTCGCGAGATCTGAGCAACGAGATCGAGAGGCTCATGGGATCTAGCAACACGTACATCAGGCGGAAGGCGGCAATCTGCGCAATGAGGATCGTGAAAAAGGTGCCGGACCTGCTGGAGAACTTTACGTCCAAGGCAAGGTCTCTGCTCAACGATAAGAATCATGGTGTGCTCCTTTGTGCAGTCACGCTTGCTATTCAGATATGTCAGGACGAAGAGGCAAAGGAAGAGTTCAGAAGCGTGAGTAAGGACAAGCAGGCAACTAGGAGCAGACGATACTCCAGCCGTCGCGAGTCTTGTACCTTGAGCTGACTCCGATCGATTCACTCGGCTTTCCAACCTGCAGACCGTTCCCCTCTTGGTTAGACAGCTCAAGTCGCTCGTCTCTACTGGCTACTCCCCCGAGCACGACGTCTCTGGCATCACAGATCCCTTTTTGCAGGTCAAGATTCTCCGCTTGCTACGGATACTGGGCAAGGGCAACGCGGCCGCTTCTGAGGCCATGAATGACATTCTCGCCCAAGTAGCCACCAACACCGAGGCATCCAAGAACGTTGGTAATGCCATTCTGTACGAGACTGTCTTGACCGTACTGGAGATCGAGGCGGAGAGCGGATTAAGGGTGATGGCCATCAACATTCTGGGCAAATTCCTCAGCAATCGGGACAACAACATCAGGTGAGTCCGGGACAGTAAGCTCTGTTTCTGCGAGGAGGTCTTCTCTGGTGCTGACATACGTCTCTGATGCGCTCTGTAGGTATGTGGCCCTGAATACTCTGAACAAGGTCGTTGCCATGGACACAAATGCCGTGCAGAGGCATCGCAACATCATCCTTGACTGTCTTCGAGACGGCGACATTTCGATCAGGCGGAGATCATTAGAGCTTACTTATGCTCTCATCAACGAAGCCAACGTTCGGGTACTCACGAGAGAGCTTCTCGCCTTCCTGGAGGTGTCGGACAATGAGTTCAAGCTCGGTCTCACTACGCAGATTTCATTGGCGGCAGAGAAGTTCGCACCGAACCGTAGGTGGCATATTGACACCGTGCTTAGGGTCCTGAAGCTCGCAGGAAACTATGTAAGAGAGGAGATTTTGTCTGCTTTCCTTCGCCTCATCTGCCACACCCCCGAGCTGCAAGCTTACACAGTTCAACGACTGTACTCTGCTCTTCACGAGGACTTCAGTCAAGAAGGTCTGACCATGGGAGCAGTGTGGACAATTGGAGAGTTTGGAGAGCTTCTGACACAGGGAGCAAGTCTGGAAGACGAAGAGCTCGTGAGAGACCTCAAGCCCAGCAATGTCGTCGACCTCATCACATCGCTGCTCGACTCTCCCTACGCCAACTCGCAGACAAGGCAGTGGGTCCTCACAGCGCTCGCAAAGCTAGCTGTTCGATACTCTTATGATGGATCACAAGTGACGAAGATCCACCAGATCTTGACGCGCTATGAGACGTCGGTGGACATGGAGCTGCAGCAGCGATCAGTCGAGTTTGAAGCTCTACTGAAGCGGCAAGACATCAGAGAGGGCGTCTTGGAAGCAATGCCTCCTCCTGAGATCAAGACTACAATGGTGGGCACGGTCAGTGAGAAGAGGGCAGTAGGCAGTACAAGAACAGACAAGGATGCTCTGCTAGACTTGATGGGAGATGAGATGCCTGCTGGTAACAATGGCAATGCCGTCGGAAGCGCCAGCAACGGCTCGAGAGCAGGGGGAGCACCGCAGAGCACGCAAGACCTACTGGCGGACATCTTCGGTGGCGGTGATTCAAGCGGAATGGCGGCAGCAGCAACGTCGTCCGGACCGAGCGGTACTGGTGCAGCTGGGGCTTCTAGCAAAGCCTCCGTGAATGATATTCTGGGACTGTTTGGCAACACAAGCAGCAGCAGTAGCAGTACCGCAGGGCCTTCTTCCGCCAGTAACGGTCTGGCAGGGCTCGATGGTCTCGGAAGCCCGACTGGCGCTGCCAACAACTCGGACTCGCTCGCTGGACTGGACATCTTCGGCGGCGGCAGTGCGGCTGCATCTACGCCTACGTCAGCGCCAGCACCAGCGCCGGCCAAGCCTACGCCCTCTCCTGCTTCGACGAGTTACACGGCCTACGATGCCAAAGGTCTGAAAATCACATTCACGCCCAAGGTCAGCCCCGCTAGACCAGACGTGGTGAACATCTTGGCCGAATTCACCAGCTCAACGGATGTGGAGGGCGTGACACTGCAGGCTGCTGTGCCCAAGGTGAGTTCGAGAGGAGCAAGAAGACATGAAGAGCAGGGCAACAGTAGATTGACTTATTTTTCCCTCCCCCTCACCTTCATCCATTCTGTCCTCTCTTTCTGCAGTCACAAAAACTCCAAATGCTCGCCGCATCCAACAGTACGGTCCTACCAGGCAAGACGGAGACGCAGCAAATGCGCGTAATGGCTCCTTCAGGCACACAGATTCGTCTACGACTTCGTATTGGGTTTACAGTTGCGGGAGCACAGGTGCAGGAACAGGTGGATTTTGCGGGATTTCCTGCGGGAATGCACTGAGGTGTTAGTGGAAGGTTGGTAGATTGTGAAAGGGGGGAGAGAGAGAGGGAGAGAGAAGGTGGGGGTGGCTTACGGAGAATAGGGGCGTGTACTTGTAGAGCAGGAGGTAGGGAGAGACGCAGACGCAGAAGTGCAAAGATCAATGAAGACATTTTCCCTTGCATTGAAGTGAGCACGAGTGATCTCGAGCGAGCGATCGATCATAGGCGCGGCGGATCATTCTATTTGCGAAAAGGGGAAAGCAGACAGACAGACAGACAGACAGGCAGGTATCCAATCAAGACGACTTGACTCATTCCTCCTTTATGCACAGCTGTGCTATGCTATGCGGTCCTGTACATGTGCCGTGCTGTACATGTGCTGTACATGTGCTATGCTGTGTATGTGCTGCGCATGTAATGTGCTCTCTATATTGATCTTAATCTCCAGCGAAGCGAAAAGACGCGAGCAAGAGGAAGCGAGCGAGCAAGAAGGAGTGAGGGGGAGGGAGCGAGTGAGCACTAGGCAGAATGTACAGAAGCGAAACGAGAGAGATAGAGCGAGAGAAGAAGCGAGGGAGCGCGGGAGCGAGAAGTATGGAAACCGAACGGAGAGCAGGGAGCAGGTAGCAGGAAGCAGAGAGCAGGTAGCAGGAAGCAAGCAGGAAGCAGGTCTGTCTGTATTGATGAAGGAAAGAATTTTGCAAAATGAGCGAGATGAGAGAGAAATCCTTGGACTGTAATGGTGACACTGTATGAGAGATGATGAGGCGAGATGAGAGAGGATGCGAGGAAGAAGAAGAAGAAGGTGAGGGTGATACAGCAAAGCAAAGCAAGGCAGAGGAGGAGAGGGGATAAGAGGAGGTATACGAAGCACTTCTAGAACGTTGCCCCAACTCTACGAGGCTTGCCACGAATCAAGCTCACCCTCACCCACCCTCCCTTGGTAGTTGTACAGTCCTGCGAGCTCAAAACTCGCCCGTGGGCGTAGCCGATCCACTCTGGTGCAGCGGGCTGGGCAATCCCGCCGCGTTGCTCCCAGGAATCGTTGCGGCTACACCTCCCACGCTAGGGAAACCTCTAGGGGAGGGACTCCCATTGCGGCTGCGACCACCACTGTTATTCCCACTACCAGTGCCAGAAGCGGAGACTGAGCCGATGCCGAGGGCTGAGCCAGCACCTCCTCCTAGCCCTAGGCCTAGTCCGGGAACACTATCGCTGCTCCAGCAATACTTCTGGATCAACTCGCTCAGGTCTGCTGCAGAAGTGGGGAGCTTATCGGCAGGAGCAGTGATGCTGCCTGGGGGAGACCACCTTCTCTGCGATACAAGACGGGGCGTGGAAATGTGCGAAGCATCATCGCTGCCACTGACACTGCCGCCGCCACTGCTGCTAGTGCTGTTGCTGCTGCTGCGAGTACTACTGCTGCCACTGCCGCCAAAGGCACTGGGGAGACCATCGAGGGACGCCATGTCTGGTGTGACCAGGTCAGAGGACTCGCTCTCCATGGAAGAGACGGATGTGCTTGGGGAGAAGAGGGACGAGTCGGACATGTGCGATACCGTCATGGGCCTCGTAGGGGACTGTGCAACGGGCGGTGAATCGTAATTCTCCAAGACGAGACCATCGTCCTTCTTCTGACGAGCCTTGAGAGTAGAACGAGGCAGTGTCAGGATTCTGGCTGGAGGAGGAGCACGACTGCTTCCGCGAGTATCGTCTACCTGATCTTCCTCTTCGTCCGAGTCTGAATTCTCGAGCGAAGTCTGGCCCGAGGCCAATGGCGACACGTGGCCCTTTCGAAGCGGGGCAAAAGGGAAGAACTTGTTGCCACCAGTAGGAGAGCGTTGCGTAGGCGAATTGCCATCGCCTGGACTCAATCTGCCGTCCCTACCAGCCGCTGCGACTGCGAGACTGGCGGCGTACATCCTGTCTGGAGAGTTGCTTGCTGAGTTGGCCGCCGAGCCTTCGAGCGATGATGCGAGGGAGGCGCTCAGAGAAGGTGAGCTGACTGGCTGATGGTGTGCAAAGACGTCGCCGACAGCTGGACTCAGCATTCCAGCACGAGTCTGACCGAAGTTGTTGACCATCGGCGTGGACACGACACTGGAATTTTGAGACGGAGGCGAGGCAGCAGAGACGTAGAGGGACGGAGCATTGGAATCGACGTCGCCCATGGCAGAGGCCGGGGGAGGCGGCTTTGAGTTGAAGTAGTCATAGACAGCGGGGCGAGAGCGTGCAGATGAAGAGGTGGAGTTGCGGAGAGACTCATTCCAGTCGTAGCGGGCGCTCCACATTGGTGACACCCCGTCCGCACGAGGTCCGGGTGAGCCTGGAGGCGATGCCGTAGATCGCTTCTGCCTCAAGCCAGCAATGGGACCACCGACGACTCCCGTCGATGCCACAGCCGCAGCCATCTTCTTGGTGATGATGGGCAAACGGTCGTGATCTTCCTCGTCAGACTTGAGCTTGTCGAGCTCTCTCCTGAGATCCTCGACGAAGCCTCCACTGCCCTTGCCACTCTGAACACCATGACGTCGGACCATCTCGATGACGCGCGCTTGCTGCGTAGACAAGGGACCACTGAGGGTCTGAGCTCGTGTAGATGGTCGAGTCGCATTGGGCGTAGGCATGGGGGTCGACGGAAGCTGACGTTTCCTGAAGTCCAGCTGGTAGTTCAGGCCGTCATTGTTGTCCCAGTGTTGTCCATCACAGGTAGTGTAGCGCAAGCAGAGAAACATGGTCTTGGTCTCGTGCTGACCAGCGCCTCGAGGCCAGTCAAGGAGCTCATTGAGCTTGATGGAGAAGGCGAAGCGATCTGCTGAGCCATCTGCGAGGGATTCAGAGTACTCGGCTGACACCTCATTGACAGTGACCCAGTTGTCGAGCGTGAAACGGATTGCAACCCACTTCTCAAAACTAATGTTCCTCACTCTCACTGTACCTTTGACTGAGCGCAGATCTTCGGCCAGGTAGATCCTTTCCAGGAAGACCGTCTTATCAACGGACAATCGAGCCGAAGAAGGGAAGTTGGGCAATCGGAGAACCAGCTGTTCTTCGACTGGTGCCTGACCAGGGATGCTGCTGATGGTGGGCGTGGTTGCACTTGGGGTGCCACTTGGCGGCGAGGGACCCTTGCGACCGTAGTTGACAAAGGGAAAGAGCTCCCTCTCCTCCTCAGTCTCGGTTTCCGTCTGCTCAGGTGAGCCGGACCGTGAGATGGCGGTGGGCTTCTGTTTGAACTTGAAGACCTTGATGTGCTCTAGATGTGAGTCAAATTGCACCACCTTGGCCACCGAAGGAGTGTTGGGAGTGCTCTTTGCTCGCATCTGCGCCGCGCTAGCAGCGGACGCTGGCATGCTGTCGGAACGGCTCATCCTGGTCACTCGTCCGCCGGAGGTGCCACCGACGAAGGAGCTGTTTCGGAGAGCGGGCTTGATGAGTCGACCGCTCTTTGTCCGGACTTCGTTGGGTAGATCAGAGGTGCTCTGAGGAGCCGATGCGTCTCCGACGGCTGGTTTGGGCAGGTTACTCATGTCCAGCGACAAGGCAGAGGGAGGTTCCAGCGGTGGGGTTCTGGGTTGACCTCTGATCTGCTCCAAGACAGATGTGAGACCATTGTCATCCTTATTTGATTGCGAAGAGGGCGCTTCATCGGTGGAGCTGGGAAAAGGCAGACCAGGTCGACTGTTCTTGGAGGTAGCATCACCGGTCTGCGGGATGCGGTTGGGCATACTAGCATAAGCTGGTGTGAGCCGCATCAAACGAGGTCGACGACTAGCTTGAGCTTCGAGTAGAGCCCTCAATCGGCTCTCGTCATCTCCTGGCAGAGCCGAAAGAGAGGTCCTGATTGCAACGGGAGAGCCTTCAGTGGAAGAGACGGCCGTGGATGATGCTGGGCTGACGCCATCGTCGTGCTCGTCATCACGGTCAGGAGAAGTGTTGTTGCTGCTGTTGTTGCTGCTGTTGTTGCTAGAGGACGATGGTGTACCAGTACTCGAGGAGGTACTGGACCCAGACGTAGCAGCAGAGGCAGTGGGTGGGAGGTTTTGACTGATCGACATCTTGAGATGGTGAGAACCCTGAGACCCATGACTGGGCCGTCTTGGTGGGCTGAGGTTGAAGGCGGTGACAGAAGGAAACCGCGACGCTTCTTGCGATACACTGCGAGCGTGGTGGCGAGGTCGGACGGGTGACTGCGAAGCTACACTCTGCTGTTGCTGCGAGGATGCAGCAGAAGAGGAGGAGAATTGTTGGTGCGATGAGGTGGCAGTGGGCGTAGAGGCAGAGGAAGAGGATGTGGATGCATCGGCAGGGCCACTACCGCTGTTCCTCCTCGAGGAGGAAGCAGAGGACGTTGTGCTCATCCCGCGATGATTGGCCGTGGAAGAGACGTTGCCGTCCGACGAGTTGAAGGGGTGGTATGGCAATGACCTCACCGTTGGCGACGATTGACACAGCATCCAATCTTGCTGAACGGAAGGCGGGTGAAGGAAGTGGGGGTTTGGGTCACTGTCTGGACCAATGCACAAGGCGATGTTACAAGGGATGAGCCGAATATGTGCAAGGCTGATTCCAGGGTATGGTTGCGCTTGTATACGTTCCTCTTGCGGTAACGAGGGGTTTGAAGTGGACCCTTTTTGCGTTGACTTTGCTGCAGGGGCTCTAGGCTGAGCCGTAGGATTATCGGATCGAATGAGGAGGCAGAAGGAATGGACCAGAAGGATATACCTATGCTATAGTTGATGCAACGCTGACGGCGATGCTGGAGTAGATGGGCGGATGAAGGATTGCGAGAGAAGAAGCTACAGGTTGCGGCCTTGGATCGATGGGAATAGAATGGTGGGAAGCGCCAAGGAGGACTTCGCGTAGCACAGCACACCTTGGGTGGGGCGGAGAATCGGGCGACGGGCGCCGGTGGCTGGCTGCAGCGGTGACTTGCGTGAGAGCAAAGAGCGGGTAGAGATAAAGGCAGCTTGGGTGATTGTGGTCCTCGGCCAATGGAGCAGACCCACGAATACACCAGATGACGGAGGATGGCAGAGGAGAGTATACAAGAGTGCGAGAGAGAGAGAAGAGCAGAAGGGTAAAGCCAAGGGAGGAGGGTCGGATGGAAGCCGACGGGGTAGGCGGAGAGGCAGGCAGGCAGTGAGCCAGGCGACTACGAGGACCTTTTGCAGAATCTCTCCTTGTGCGTGTGTGTGTGTGTGTGTGTGGGTGGGTGTGGGTGGGTGGGTGTGCTGCGTGCATATGCCGCCTGCGTCTGCCTGTGCCCTTGCCGTGGCGAGTTTTGGGGCCAGCGGTGCGGCACCAGAGCAACTCACGGCCCTCCGCCACGGCCTTCATCTCCGTCAGACATCAGCCCTTGACTCGGCCGCCGCACTCCGTCCTGCTGGGGCAGATGGAGCCGATCGCCCGACGAATTCCTCGATCCACGCCAACACGACGCGGGACATTGACATCCTCCCCCCCACGCACGCGACCAGGCGCCAACCAGCAGCAAAGAGCGAACTCGAACGCAGAGGGAGCATAGCCGCCTCACAGCATTTCCCTCATATCTAAGACGTGACGTGATCCTACCTAGCGATTGCCATGTAAAGACCCGTGTCTTGGATAGAAATCTGCGCAATGATAAGAAAGACATCCAGGCCTCCCACCTTGGTGCTTCCATTGTCTCGCCACAGTAACATCGCTTCTTTTTCTTTTTCTTCTCTCTGCGGGGAAGACAGGCAGACAGCACTGGGGAATGGAATGGAGATGCATTCTCCCTCTTGGCCAATCGCCGTCTTCTCCTCCTTCTCCAAGGCGAGCGGAGGGGGGGAATGAATTCCAGCAAAGGGTCAAGCGAAAGGGCTAGAGGCTGACGGACTGGAGCTGAGTATTCACTGCAAAACTCCTCTCCTTGGCCAGCCCTACGTCTAGGAGCACCTGGGGATGCAAGGCACTGCAGCGGAGCGGGGATTACTCTACTCTTTCGGCTTGTTCTTTTTCCCTCGCGTGAATCCTATCTCCGCCCTTCCCTGATCCAAAGCCCCAAGAAACGGAGATAGGGTCCAAGTCAGCAGGAGGGGCGGAAAAGGAGAAGAGCAAGGTGAGGTAATGGGGGGGTTGGAAGCAGCGGAGTAAAGGGCGGAGCGGTAAGCCTCTTTCAGCCAGTCGTCGATGCCATGCAGCCTTCCCTATGCCAGGGGCGGACAGCATGCCTGCAGCACCACTGGCCTGTATGCAGCACCCTGCAGCGGACTATCAATGCAGCCAAGAAGCCACTGGACCCTGAGCCTGGTTTTGCTCGTGGTCCTCTCTTCCTGCTACTGAAACATTGGTCTCCTTGACTACACCAGTCGGCCGACTTTGATATGAACCCCACTCGACCCCCGCACGCGGACGCACAAGGCGCTCTCGAGGGCTACAGGAATTTCAAAAGAGGCACCTCGAGCCTTCACTGCTTTTCCTCATGCATCCTTAGCCCCACACCGCTCCCCAGCCTGCAACCTGTGAGCGCTCATGGTCCTCCTATGCCATGCTAGCTAGAAGCAGGGGCGCCGTGGGGGAGGGGTTGACACTTCTTCATGGCATGACAGTTAGGGAGCCCCGCATTACTTTGCCTTTACGCTTACACCTGCATGACGTGGGCTTAGTGATCACTTTAAGCCTCGTAGACGCGTTGTGTCTCTGCTTCTGGGAGGGTCTCAGTGGCTTGTGTAAGTCAAGATGAGCTTAGCTAAGATTGAAAGGGGAGATGGGAGATGGGAGATGGGAGATGGGAGATGGGAGAGACAGGTTCCAGCTGACGGCACCAAGGGACCGGGTCAGACGAGACGAGGAGATCATTCATCCAAAGCCCCTGGCGACCGACACCTTCAGGTCAACTCTTCGTATTCTTTGTGCCTTACTTTGCTTCTCTCGCCAATCACTCCTGTCCTCCCTCGCTTACATCTTTCCCAAAGAAGAAGAAGAAGAAAGGAAGGAGCCAGAAAAGTACCCGACACGAAGGAACGCCCGTCCGTGCGCCCCATCAGGGCCGAACCGAGCCGAAGCGAACCGAGCCAAAAACAAAATCGCAAACAAGCTCAAAGCTCAATCTTCCTCTTTTTGGAATTTTGCTATACTCCGCCTCTACTCTAAACTAAAACAACCCCAATCATTTCTCATTCCTTCTTTTTTGTGTCGGTTTTTTTTTTCATATTCCTTTCTCGTTTGTGCTTGGATTTTGAGTTCATCCTTGTGTCCTCTGGTGGCTTTGAGTTTGAGATTCCACAAGGGGAGGAGGTGACGGGGGTAGATCCCCATCCCCATCCCCATTGGGGCTAGTGGAAAAAAAATTCCTTTAGCTTTGACCGCCTTTTGCCTCCTGGAATGTCCAGGAAGAGTGGAAGCGCACATACTAGCTTGAGGGGTAGGGGGAGGGGGAGAGGGGGACGGTCGGAACTTCCGCTCGGTCCTTTCTGGAGCAGAGCAGAGCAGGGCAGAGCAGAGCAGAGCAGAGCAAGGAAAAAGGGGCGATCAGCAGCGCACCGACATGGGAAGGCTCTCATGGGGAAGCGAGGCGAGGTGCAGCAGGCAGAGGGAGCATGTACTGCTACTGTTGTTCGTTCAAATTGACATCTTCGTTATGCTCGCAGAGCAGATGAGACGGTCACCAGTGATATGGATCTCGAGACTGCAGAGCTCTCTATGCTGGCAAGATTGAAAAAAGTGATTCTCATTGTGATAGTGATGCTAATGAAGTGGATTGATGTGATGTCAAGTGAAGTGATGCTTTAAGAAGCTTTTTAGGTGCTGTAATGAGGCCGCGAACTTGGTGACTGGTGACAAAGAGAGAGCGTTTTTGTGTGTGGACATCTGAATGTGTGAATGTGTGAGAATGTGTGGGTCTATTATGAGCAAGAGAGAGGGGTGAAGAGGGGCCTGAAAGTGGGTACGAGAAGTGCAGGCGAGGGACTGCGGGTCCAGCGGTATTTAGCCGGCCCGGACTCGAGCCCCGAGCCCCCCGTGCCCGTATGCTGATGGGATGAGAAGAGGCACCGGCTGGACCGTCATGCTGAGGGAAGGACGGTCATCGTGACTTGATTGTCGTGCTTGTCTGATGAAGACTGCTCGCCCCATCTGATGGAACCAGAGCGAACTTTTGACTGAATGCTGTGAAGTGGTGGTGTCCCTTATTCGCCTCCTTGCCTTGTTGTTTTGATGTGTGATGTGATGTGTTGATATACAAATGAGTCGTGTCTTTGGTTTTGAGTGAAATGCTTCTGGTTCTGTTTGTTTCGCGAGGACATAGGATGCGAGCGTACTTTCTCACGCTTCCAGCTCGAGATTCTCGATGTCGTCGAATCCGGGATCGACTTTCGCTTCGGCATCGTAGCCGCTGTAGTCGACATTGCTGTCGTGCTCGGCTTGGCTTGCACCCGCCCCCCTTCCACGGGACTCATCGAGCACAGCAGAGCACTTGTTGTTGGGACTGGCCCGGGACATCTGCAAGGCCCTTCGCGAGCGCTCTACGGGAGATCGCCCACGGCGAGGTTCATCCTCGTCGTGATCCATCGAAGCAGCTCTTGACTCTACTCCGTCGTGCAGCGCTGCGCCCGGACTGTCCTCCTCATCACTCCCTCGCTTGGACGGCGACTCGATGGCGATGGGGTCACTCCTAGGGCGCACAGCATCGAGCGGTGGAGAGTCTGGGTTGACAGCCTTGCGTTGGCGCTCTTCGCTTTGCAATGCCACGGAGCGACCTCGAGCTGCTGCCCTAGGTGGGCTGCGACTGCGCCGAGAGACAGAGCGTTGACCTCGAGCCTTTGAACGACCTCTTGAGTTGGACGCAGGCTGATCTTCGTTCGCGAGATCCACTGCGGCATCTTGCTCGGGTACGGCAATGTTCTTGGCAACATCTTGTGCAGTCTCATCCCTCCGAGACTGAGCTGGAGTCATTGCCAAGTCGCTCAGGCGTGCTCCGCCAAAGTGCTCATGAATGCTGAGGCCAGCTTTCGCGCTGTGGGTATGCTTGTGTCGAAACATTGAACGACGAGTCGTCTGCTCATCAAGCTTGACCGAGGCGTCAATAGCGCGTGCTGAGTTTGCAGCACCAGTCTGCTCCGTTTGCGATGGTGCGCTGTTCTTACGGCCGAAGGAGAAGGACGAGGTGTTGAAGTACGAGGTCCCGAAGCAGCTGGAGAGCGAGATAGTGAGGAAAGGATCCGAGACGTATATCAGTACCGCGGCAGCCATGGTGATAACAATTTGCTTGTATGAGCAAGGAACAAGTATGAGGAGAAGAGAAAGGTGATCTGCTTCTATCAAATATAAGACACTCACCCTGGTCGTCCGCAGACTTCATTTGAGGCGGTCAAAGAGCCGGGACTTATTGCTCGCATGGTTCGTGCAGCGGAAGAACTTCCAGAGGCCCCTGAGTCGTGCTGTTCAGGGGACGCTTCGCCCTCCGCATGAGCCTGTATCTCTGCTGAGGGGTCTGACCGCGTCCTCTGAACGCGCATGCTCAGGCCAGTGTCCAGTGGGGATCGGGCAGGGGTGTCGACTGAAGCTGCCGAGGCGCTCGGACCTCCAAAAGACCCGCAAAGGCCGGCCTTGATCTGATCAAAGGACCTTCGCAAATCAGACCGGCTTTTGTAAGATCTTCGGGTGACCGTGCCCTCAGCATTGACCGTGGAATTCTTGGCAGCCAGCACGGGCGAGTAGAGGATTGGAGCGGGAACATTTGTGCTGCCCGGTCTTCGAGCAAATGCAATGGTTGAGCTAGGAGCAGCGCTGGCCGTCTCGCAGCCATCACCGACGCTTGTCCTGGGTCGACGAGGATACTGGTGTTGCGTGGGAGAGACTTGGCGATCGCTACGACTTCGATGGTGGTACACTGACTGGTGGTTCGCAGTGAGCATGGCAGCAGTGGCCGGCGATACCGAAGGAGGCAGACGAAAGTCGCTGCTGTTGAGATCCTCATCGTCGATGCTAGCATTGGAGCGATTGCTGGAGGCAGAGTCACAGCCCCGGTTGGCCATCCCTGGCGAAGGCGTGCTGGGGTCGGTAAGGAAGGCGGAAGATGAGGCTAGCGAAGAGTCGGTCGAATCCGCAGAACTACGTCGTGCAAGTGATGGCCTGATCCCGTGAAATTCGCCCCTGCTGGAGGTGCGACTGACGTTGCGAGGTCGGTAGGAGACATTGCCCTGTGCGCCAAAGAAGTTCGTCGGAAGGTTCCTCTCGCCTGGGGTAGTCTTCCGCTGAGCAACGAGGCTGGGCGAAGGTGGGCATGGGTATCGGAAGCGTTGGAGGCTATCGATGTCAGCTGCCGTGGTGTTGGGAAAGTAGTGTCGAGTTGATGGAGCCAGCTTGGCTGTTGGAGGTGCCGACGCAGGAGTCAGGAAGGAGCTGCCATGGGCGAGGAGATCATCCTGATGGTTGCGATGGTTCTCAGCTCCCTCCTTCTGTCTGCAAGCGTCGGAGCAGTAGAGCTGGGAAGCCTTGACCTGAGCTCCACAAGCTGCACATTGCTCGTCTGGTAGCCAGGAGAAGAGCTCCTCGGTGGGTGTAAAGGGCGTCTCGAGACCTGGCGAAGGGGCTCCTCTGCCAGGAGAGAGGGCATACTTCCTCCTGGGCAGAGCTGAGCTTGGCATGTCAGCTCAGGATTGGTTGGCAGAGCCGTGGGCAGTGCAGTGTAGGCTTGTCAGCTATCAGAGAGGTGTTCTGTAAGGCTGAGCTGGTAAGGTGAGGTGAGGAGGAGGAGATGAGGAAGGAGTGGTGGTGGAGGAGGAGGAGGTCTTGTAGGAAGATGTGCCTGTTGCGTCCGGGCTTGGGGGGTGCGCAGCCCGGTTGTGATGCTTGGCGTGAGGGCGATAGGAAGAAGGCAAGTGTGATTGTGACTCGGACTAACGTGACCGCCCTAAGATTGCTGGAGGTCAAGCTCTGGGGGATCACTTGACTGTGCCTTTGCGGGTTTGTTCTCCTGTCTTTGCCCAGCCAGCCCCTTGCAAGGATCTTCCCTAATCAAGGGTGGGCCTGAGGGTGCGAGCGTGAGGAGCCCGGGGCGGGTCGGTGCGAGAAGCCCGGATGCAAGGGCGGAGTGAGTGTGCAATGCTTCTTCCTTTGTCAGGAACAGAAGTGGCCGAGGCGGTGATGGGTGTTGCGCTCAAGGTGAGGGGCGCGGTGGAAGTGATCTGGCGGCGACGAGGGGCGTGTGATGCTAAAGTGGTATGAATGGATACGATGGGAAAATACAAGTTGAGCACAGCAGCAGCAGCAAGGGCCTGCTACCCACGATGAGGACCGCCAAGAAGTGTGCGTGGGAGGAGCTTGCCTGGGGGGGGCCTACCACCGGCCATGTTCCCCCCCTGAGTCATCTGCACCTCTGCCGCCCTCGTGCGAAGGGCTGAGTTCCATCCCCGTTCCGTAGAGGTCCGCACAGAGCCGAAAAGGCCATGCAGCCGCCCACGCCAGGGTCCGACCCGAAGGGTCAGCAGGCAGGCGCATCCATCTCCTGCACCCAGCCCCTCGGTCCCCATCACGCCATTCATCACACACCCACGCCCTCCCTCCACTCGGCACAGCAACAATCTCGGCCTCGGCGCCGACACACCAGCGAGGGGGGTAGACCACCTCGGAGAAATACCCACCCATCGGCATCCCAAGCATCGCCCTATCCTACCACCACGAATGAGATCCAGGCTGCAAATCCACGTCATTCATACATACATCTAGGGCCTACCATCTTGTGACTTTTTCAGCCGATACGGCATCGCCCTCGCCCACCCGTGGCGGGTACAAGGCAATCGAGTGCTCAACTCGGCGCGGTCCGTTGCGCTCCCGGCTCTGCACTGCTCTCGCCTGCGCCTCGGAACGTGCTCGCTGAGCACAACGTGGAACCAACGTGCGTGCCTAGATATGAAAAACGCTCCGACAAGAGCAAGGCTCGCTCTGCTCTGCTTTTCAGCGACAACAATCTTCTCGAAGCCTCTATGAGCATTCCTTCGACTTGTTGTCCTTGCTACATTGCAACGATCAGAGAAGAAGTCCGAGACAAGAAGCTGCAACGTTTCCCGATTTGCGGAGGCGTCGCGACTAATTGACTTCTTGGCAAAATCACCGCTGCACGGCGGGGTACCGACTGGGGGAGCTGCGCGGCCCTTCCTGTTACTTGGCAATTTCAGTGACTCGGCAGACAGAGAGAGTCGTGGGATTGCACAGAGTCAGGTGGTCTCTGGCTGCCTCGTCGTCGTCGTCGTGACCGTCTGCCTATCCCTGTGCTGTTTCCCTGTGCTGTTGAGGGCTTCGGCAGGGCTATGATTCCATGCTGCCCTTCCGTTCCGACATCGCGAGCGGGCGCACTCCCACTCCACACCCCACACTCGCTTCGGACCCTGATCTGATCCGCTTCTGCTCCGCCCCTCGTCCTTACCACACCTACCGTCCGCCTGACCCACCGCATCTGAGCCACCTCATATCAGGATGCTCTTCTCTCCTCTTCATCTCGCCTTTGCTCTGTTTGCAAGCCTGCTGACTTCATCGGCACAGGCAGGCCTTATTCTCCGTCCAGATGAGCTAGTTGGGGCCAGTGCCGAGCAGGCTGCGCACGTCCAGGCACTCGATGTAGGTGCCAATGGTCTGATGAGAAATGGGACAGCTGCACCAGTCCGTGTGAACGTCACTCTGGGCGTGATGAGTCGGTGAGTATGACAAAGCTTGATATGATTCCGAGCAAGCCGGCATCGCCTGACCCAGACTCTCGCTCTGCTCTTTTCTCCCTCCATCCCGTCGCCTGCCATGCTCAGATGTCCCGACGCCATCGCTGCCGAGTCTGCCTTTCAGTCTGTCATTGATAGGATCAATGAGAAGATTCAACTGGAATTCAGCTACATTGGCTCGCTGGATGAAGAAGAGGACTACGGCGTCAAGTGCATGCATGGTCCGCAAGAGTGTGAGTGTGCACACACGATGAGCTGCTAAACATCCCATGACTGAACCAGTCTTCACATGTCTCTTGCTCCCTTCGCCTCCTCATCAGGCGCTGGCAACATTCAGCAGCTCTGCGTGCAACGCATCCTCCGCCCTTCTCGCGCCGGCCGGGACTTTGACCTATCCCCCTCGGCAGCCCAGCGTAAAGTCTGGGACTTTGTAGGCTGTCAAGACTACGACGGCGCAGCCCACATCGGCTCTCCTTCCCTCGCCAAGGAATGTCTCTCCACGATCAGAGGCCCACGCTGGATCGAGGATGGGGTCAAGGAGTGTGTAGAAGGCAAGCAGGGGCGCAAGCTACTGCAGGAGAGTGTGAAACGTTCTGAAAAGCTCGGAATCACCAAGAGCGCTACGATTCAGCTCGAGGGCAAGACGATTTGCATTCGTGATGGAGGACAGTGGAAAGATTGCGACGGCGGTCATGAGACGAGAGACTTTGTGAGGCAGATCGAAGAGGCGTGGGACGAGAAGATGAGGCAGAGGAGATTGCTCGACTGAAGTCGTTGGGAAGGCGAGAGAGATAGCCGGGCTTGCGTCTTCAACAAGCCAGCAGGCCATCCACGACGATGATGTTCCCACAGCCAAAGCTCTATCATGACCCCTTGTATTATTCTGCTGCCCTTAGTGTCCATACTTGTAATCGTATCTAGTGCTGACCGCGAGTGACCTCCACCCGGCTCAAATCTTTCCCTTTCCGCTCCTCCTGGCAAATTACCCGGAGCGTGTTGTACGGCTCGCTAATCACTACCTCGCAATTGGATCGTACACGTGCCAGGTGGGCCTCATCATTCGTTGTAGTCCTGTCCCTTCCACAACTCCTCACTCAGACCTCTCTGCCCTTCATCAGTCTCTCTCACGCTTTCAGGGCGAGTTCACATCAGGTTATGAGCTCCGCCTCAGCACGATGCTACGACTGCATTATCGCAGGAGCCGGCATCAGCGGTCTCGCAGCCGCTCAAAGGTTGACGCAAGCGGGGCGTAAAGTGCTTATACTTGAGAGTCGTAATAGGACGGGAGGGAGAATACACAGCGTTGAAACATCCTCCGGTACCACTGTCGGAGCGCCGCAAGGGAGTGAAGGTGGGGCAGATGCCTCCGGCTCAGGTCAGCAGAGGACAGAGCCCTCGTCCTCTAGAAGCTCTGCTTCCTCTTCGGTCACCACTTCCACCAAACTCATCGATCTAGGTGCAAGCTTCGTCCATGGTATCATCGATAATCCTCTCACAGAGCTAAGCCACAAGGTCCCTTTTGACTTGCATCTCCCCTCACTCGCAGATGGGAGTGAGGCTCTCGCCGCCTATCCTCCCGAAGCGCACGGTAAAATGAGGGACGGCGAGGAAGCGGCTCGACTGGAGTACCTCTCCCACTTGGTCACTTTTGAGCGTCTGCACGAGTATGCTCAGCGCGGAGGTCCCCATGGGCTCGCACCTGAGCCGAGCGAAGAGGACAGTATCTGGAGTGAGCTCCTCCGACAGCAGTCTGGTAATGGCAAAGCAGACAAAGAGGGCGTCTGGCGTGGAATTGATGCACCCACGAGGAAGGAGGTACTCAAGATGGCCGGTCTGTGGAGCGGCTGGACAGGAGCGGAACTAAAGGACGTTTCCCTCAAGTACTGGGGATGGGAGAGGGAATTCAGAGGGGAAGACGCGGTCGTGCTTCCTGGATACAGGAAGTTGGTCGACTATCATGTGCGCTTGATCGAGGAGGCTGGTGGAGAGATCAGATTGCAGAGCAAAGTAGACAAGGTGGAACTGTTGGAGGAGGAGGAACGGGTGAGTATTCAGATCATCGGAGATGATCAATCGAGGGAGACCTTCGAGGCCAAGTACTTCCTGTGCAGTCTACCGCTCGGTGAGTAGTCGCGACGGTCACGAGTCATCTTGGCTACAGCCACAATGCTCACTTTTCCCCCCGGATGCCTCATTTGCATTGCAGGCGTGATGCAACAAAGTCCTCCACACTTCAACCCACCTCTCCCCTCTCGCAGAGTAGCGGCCCTCAACCGCCTCGGCATGGGTCTCCTCAACAAAATCGTCCTCACCTATCCCACTGCGTGGTGGCACTCTTCTTCCTCTTCCTCTCCGGAAGCTCAAGCCAAGAAAGGCAGCAACAGTGAATGGCTAGCTCTCCTAGGAGATGACGAAGACCTGCCTGAGGACGCCTCCCCTCTGGAAAGACTGCGTCGAGGTCGCCTGTTCGGGCAAGACTACTCGCGCATCAACCAATCGCCCACCATCCTCTTCTTCATCGGTCCGCCACTGGCGCAAGGCATTGAGAGCTTGGAAGATGGAGTGATAGAGGAAGTAGTTCACAAGCGCCTTGTCTCGTGTCTCGCACCCAAGGGGGAGGAAGACAAGGTGCCGAGCCCGAGCGCAAGACATATCACTCGATGGCTCTCCGATCCACACTCCAGAGGATCCTACTCGTATTTTCCCAATCGAATCTCACCTCATTCGTCTGCTGAAGGTGGTGGACAGGAGTCAAGAGAAGGCGGTGGACCCCTCGATATGCTCGAATGCGCCCGTCCTCTCTGGAGCGAGAGGCTGGGCTTTTGTGGAGAGCACACGGAGGAAAATCACTTTGCGAGCGTCCATGGACCTCTTCTTACTGGCTGGAGGGAAGCACGCAGGCTGGAGAGTCTGTTGAAGGAAGAAGAGGGAAAGAAGGAGGAAGGGACGGGAGACTGGGAGGTCGTGCCTTGATCGCGGGTTGAGTCGGAGCGGCTATTCTGCAGTGGCTAGAGACGTCCCAACGCAGGTCTCTCATCCATCTGACTCAGATTAGATACTTTGTTTCGATGCCAAACGGTGATGAATACAATCCGGAAAGTGAAGGACAAGTAGGGAACGGCGGTGAAGTGGTGGATACGAACATTGGGTTTCTCAGTTAGATGGAGTGATGCCGCTGTTTTGAGTGGGTAGAGGATCGGACAACTAGCCATATCGCTCTACAGAGTCGCAGCTGAGACGTAGATTCAACGCACCATTGCCGCCCTCGAATCCGCCCTGCAACAGAGCGTACTGCTCCTCCGTCCCGGAGATCTCCTTGCGCATTGCACCGCGGTTCTTCTTGACACGAGCAGCAGACGGAAAGCTTAGTGTGGGACAAGTTGCCGCACTCTCATATTCGTTGTAAAGAGCCAAGTGACCTGGACCATCTACGTTGGGGCTCTTGAAGTCGTATTCGGCGGGGACCTCGGACCATGAGCCAGACTGGGAGAGACTCGACTGGGACCCCAAGGTAGACATATTGAAGCTGTGGGGAGCCAGAGTGTCACCACAAGTCGATTCAAACTCCTTCTCGTCCTCGACCATCGACTCGTGATCAGTGGCGCGCGGTCCTGTCGTATTGTGTATGCTGCGAACGTCCTCAGCTTGGTTGTAGCCGAACAAGGGGACTTGCTTGATAAAGAGACTGGCCACGAAGCCAGCAAAAGCGAAGGGCGCAAGGACGATGAAGCCGACTCGTATGGCTTTCTGATAGCTGTCACTGAGAGGCTCTCTTAAGCTGTCCGGCAGTCCATAGAGTCTATTGACAAAACTGATGACATTGCCGCGGTCGATGCCGACATTAGCAGCACCTGCTATCTGCACGAGACGCTGGCCTGCCTGCGATTGGAAGGCGATGAGAACAGAAGAGACACCCCAGAGTGCTCCTAACGAATGGACAAAAACAGAGGCCCCAATCGCTTGTGCTAGCTCCTCGGCAGGCATGGCAGCGCAGGTCACCGGGAACGTCAGCGAGTGAAGACCTCCGAGGCCGATGCCTCCGATGACTTGATAGAGTGCCCAGTCCCGAGTCAGTGTCTCTGGGTCCATGCAGATGAACGAGAGGAAGCTCAGAGTCATCAAAGCCTGACAGGCCGTTATCGATCCTTTGTACCTTCCCGTCAGAGCCGTGAGCATGCTTGTGATGAAAGCGGCAGGCACGAGAGGGACGCTGAGAGGTAGTGTATCGATGGCCGCCCGGAGTGGGGTGGCTTGTCGAACCTGAAAGTAGATGACTAGCCCCTGAAGGGCTCCGAAGAACAGAAATCCATGAAAGAAGGTGAGCAGGTATGCGATGACCGATGAGCGGTGTCGGAAGAGCCATGCCGGTAGTATCGGGTCTCGCACAAGTGGGCTCGGTACGGTTTCCAGTACGCAGAAAAGTATCACGCCTGCTCCGCCTATGACGATTGATCCCCAGACACTTGCGGATGTCCACAGACCATATACACCTCCATCAATGAGGCCGAACAGAAGCGCAATCGTGGACCCGAATAAGACGATGGATCCTACGAAATCGAGTCTGCGGATCTTTTCGTGAAGCGGGAGTTTAGGCTTCGCAAGCTGAGCGGGCCAAAGCAAAAGAAGCGCAATGACCCCGAGAGGAACGTCGATGTAGAAGGCCCACCTCCAATCGAATGTCGCAAACCATCCTCCAGCGATGGGAGCTACGATAGCCGCAAGCCCGAATGCTAGCCAAACATGGCCGAGAAAGTAGCCACATTCACTTGGTGTCGTCAGGTCTGACATAACGAGCTGTCCGATGAGCAGCATACCGCCTCCGCCTAAACCTTGCATTCCGCGCCCAATGACCAAATCGAGCATACTGTGTGCCAAACAAGCAACAAAAGAGCCAACGAGGAAGACCATGAGCGCAGACACCAGGGCTTTGCCACGATCGATAGCGTCGGCAAGGCCTCGGAAGAGTGGTAGGAAGCTGATAGAGGTGGCTAGAGAGGTAGAGGCAAGCCATACGGGGGAGATTTTGCTCGGTGGCATGTCTGCCGCGATGAATGAGATGATGGGCGCGATGATCATGAAGTTGACAGCGGATAGGAAGGTAGAAAGGAAGACTGCGGTAAAGGCGAGCCAGAAGTCCATGCCACGGCCCTCGGTACTTGAGCTGGCGCGCTTGTGCTTCCAATTCAGCGTCAGACTGAAGCGCTTGACGGGCCCACCTACACATCTTAAAGGTGCTTTTGATGGGGTTGAGTGCCGACTATGGTGTTGAGCGCTGTCTCCCGTTACGAACGGAGTCTCTTCTGAATCGAGTCGTTTGTCTGAGGTAGGTAGCGGCTGGCCCAGCTGCAGACTACTCGAGTCGGGCCGAATCCAGCTTTCTGTCTCCAATTCTTGCTCATCCAGCCTATCGAGGACGTGGCCGTAGGACTGAGAGGCTCGAAGGCTACCTCTTCGGGGCGGCGGAACAGGCGCTGGAACTTGGGCTTCTCCAGGTACAAGAGACAAAGGATTGAGCACCTTGAGAGGAAGAGCTTCGAGCGAGATCGCGGAGGCAAGTGATTCGCTTGACTCGTGATCCGACAATGAGGATGACCAACGCACCCAGCCGGGTCCGTCAGAAGGAGACTCGGCAGCATGTGGCTTGGTATCCAAGAGTAAAGGGAAGTCTAGGGCTTCAGGTGTCCGGGGGTGATGAGCCATGTTGAGACAAGAGGGGAGAGGAGACACTCAGGCCGGTCTAGGTCAAGAAAAGGAGGCGAGGAGGTACGACAGTGGTAGCGAACGGAAGGAGGGCAATACAAGAGTCGACTGCTCCAGAAGAGGTGCTTTGCTTCCTCCCAGGTGCATCAGCACCGACGTGTCGCTGCCACCCGATGGGCGATCATGCATACTCTTACGCCTGGCTATCGCGCCTCAACCCTCGCTTTACACAGGAGCGATGGCTCAGCTTTTCACAAGCGACGCGTATAGACTGTTAGATGAATACAATTGTCGACAAGACTCATCTGCTAGGGTACTCCATGAACCAAGACGGAAATAATTACAGTGCTAGAGTGAAAGGTCGCGCTAAGGTTCCTTCTCTGACGTGGAAGCCTTCGCCTCCGCGTCTTTTATCAATTGGACCAGCTTCGGGCCAAACCTGATCTCATTATGCCCCCGCAAAGGATTCCCCTTCAATGTCATTTGAATCGGACTCGTCAAGTCGGTGCGAATGAGATATCTGACCTGTTCGGGATTCTGGAGCAGCTTCTTACTAGCAAAGTGCCAGACCCTTTCGAATGCCTCTACCTCTCTGTCTTCGGGAACCCGACCCAATGTGTTGCCTTGAAGGACTATGCCCAAGGCATATCGACCGTGGCCGATAACGGTGAGCGCTCGAACCCTATCGAAGCCGAGCACGTCTCGCAAAGCCTCCAGGAGGAAATCCTCCAGCTCCAGTGCTCTTACTGCCGTACCGTGAGTGCAGCGAAGCCAGTCGTCTTCCCTTCCGGCAAAGGTCACAAGATCATCGTGCTCACCCATAGTGGGCAGCTTGCGAAAGGTGTCGAGAGTATTCCAAGCAAGAATCTTCGGGTCCTCTGGGTATGGCACGATCTTGTCGGAGGGACAGCGCAGACCGGGAAAGTCCGATCGAAGCCAGAGCTGGTAAAGCTCGGGGTCTGCCGCCGTCTGTCGAAAGAGCATGTGAGTTTTCTTACTGGGCAAGGGCTTGAGCCAAGTGAGGTGGCCGGTGTGCTCCTTTCGGCCTTGAAAGAGCAAGCCAGCTTCTGTGAGCGCGAAGACTTGCAGTACCGACAAGCCGTGCCGCTCGAAGCAGTCTGCTTTTTCGACGCTGACGGGTGCTCCTCCCGTGTGGGCCTCCTTGAGATTCCTGACTGCCTCTCGCCAGATCTCCTTCGAATTATGCGACGCAGCCTTTTCAAGCATGGCCTGTAGTAGGTCAGGGCTAGCATAGACTATGTCGGCTTTGGAAAGGTAGAGAGAGTCAAGAAGTTCTGGAGGATCTGGCACCAATTTCGCCATCGGGATTGTAGTGAACGAAGCGCCTAACACGGGAAACGCACAGGCAGTGCCACACATCAGAGATCGCCAGACTGGGTTCTGGAAAGATAAGTGGAAGGGCAGCTGTGGAGTTAGAACATAGAGGAGGTTTATATCGTTCAGCCGCTGACTACATATCGAAGGAGGTGGTTGTTTGAAGATCGCACTCACGCTGGTCTGCATCTGGCACTTCCATCGCTTTTCTACGGGCTGCTGATGACACCAGAAGGCAGCATCCTTTGCGCTCATATTGGCAGCTTGGTAGTCGATGGGATACAGCTTCGGGTTGGCTGTGCTGCCGAAGGTGTGCAGATATACGACTGAGTGGGGCGTTCAGGGAGTGTCCGACTGGGTCAGTATACGAGCTGCATTGACCGTAGCCCTACTGGAGCGTGTGGACTTACATGGTTGAGGCTTGACCGCGTGCAACATCGGACCGATGACGCTAGGGCTCCTGGTCTTCGTTTCTGCCAGTGTCAGAGATGATCAGAGCATCAGCTGCAGAAGTTCCGGCTTGGTTAATGGCAACTTCGAGGGAAAGGCTGTCGCTGGCGACTCACTTCTGAAGTGCTCCACAATCGGGACGAGGAGCTGGTTTGAAGACAGCTCTCTGAATTCCAACGGCTTACCTGATTCTCGGGTCATAGCCTCGACCTCCTTGATCCAGCCGGAGTCCATACTATGATGAAGAACCACGTGAGCTTGACTCGCTCTGATGAGGCTCGCAACGATTTTGGGCGTGTGCAAGGGTGAGATGAATTGCACGGTGAAGCCAAGAGCCGCCATCGCGAACCAGGGATTGATGACCTCATGATTCGGTGCAATGAGGAAGGCGAGGGTACACTCGCGGGTTGACCCGCCTAGACGGCCAGGAGCTCCCACGGCGAGATCGCAAGCGAGCCAGGCCGCTAAAAGGTTTCGGGCCTGCATCCACTCGAAAAAGGTGATTGTCGCCATACCCTCGGCCGGTATCTCACCTCGGGGGATCTTGAGGGCTGGCTGATCTGGTGTGACGGCAGCCCAGAAGTCCAGCGCTTCTATGACATCTTGAGGGAGCTCAGATAGAGTGTACTTGTCGGTGATCGAGGGCTCGTAGGGAGCCATGAAGTAGGGTAGACTTGGGTAGAGTGTGCCGTGCGGACGTCAGTGGTGGTAGGCTTTGTAGATTGATCGGCTGGCGTAGAGAGGATATGGGGTGACACGAAGGGGCAGAATGAGGGACGAGAGGCAAGTCGAATGGTGTTCACCAATCGCTTCCTCTCTTGTTGGGTCAAGGACACCATTCTAGCCGCCTGCACCCGCTGCCTGAGATGACACATCGACCAGGCTGTCTGCCCATGCGCCTACGGTGACTTGGGCCATGCCGAAGACGATTACTTAGCACGCTCAGATGGCGAGGGCAGCTGTTTTCTTTGAGAATGATCTTCGACGATCTCTTGTGTACTGCTCATGATGACCACCGATGTTGATGAGACCATTCACGATACAGATGACCAACAAGGGATCAAGTGGTATTCTTCCCCAGCGGGGCGCTCCACACCCGATCGTGTCTGGCGGAGTCTGAAACGCGTGGGTGCAAAGAGGCGCGATTTTGATTGGCCCGGAGGAGCACCATCGATGGTCGACTATACCTACGAACCAGCTGGTAGACACGGTCAGATCGCAAATAGTGCATTACACTGCTATGGACCTTCCTGTGCTGCAACTGCCTCTGGCGTGACGTGATCTGGCGACCAATGCGCAAGAATTGGCCTGACTTCGGCCCCGCATAGCACTGTGTCAAGGCGCAGAGGAGACGAGCTTGGTGCGACACCTCCCACATCACCCCATCTGGTGAAGAGAGGATACGTCCAGTGCTCCGCTCAATACAACATGATCCCTCAAGAGATGAAGTCGCCGAAGTGGCCTCGGGAAGGTCGTAAAGCGAGGGGCGGGCTGACCTTCCTTTGAGACTGCCGTGGCCCATTACGCCGCCTGCATCGGCCAAGGCGACCCGACAGTAGCCGCTGAGCGTACGTGAGTGTGCTGATACTTCGCCACCCTCACCGTCTAGTCCCTCTTTCCTCCTTCTCCTCCCCCTCTACAATTCTGGCATCCACGACAATCACTTTGCCCTCTGCTCTCCTCCCACCATCCCGTATCTTAATACTCAGCAGTAGATAGTGTGCCCCTTGTGCTCCACCCAACCAACTTGCACAGATAGCAGACTTGCAAGTCATGAGTCTCCTCAACGATCTCGGGACCTGTCCCGCTCCCACCTCGATCTTAACCCCATCCTTCCCTGGTTGCCTTACTGCTCAGCCCTCCGGGCAACCTTCGCCAGTCAGTCTCGCCATCAACCTCACCGCCTCGGTCCTCGATGCTCGCTGGCAGACGCCATATGGCAAGCCTACGAATCCGTTCGCTTCGGCTGTCCCAGAACATGTCATCGTCGCCCTCCCTTACATTGGCATCGCCGCCTTTGTCCTTACCATCGCATACTTTACGCTAGCTGTCACCTACTTCTCACCCTTTCAACGTCTTCAGAGGCCACCGATGAAAGGCTTCTGGTCGCTCTTCATGGGTCATCTGGCTGAGATGCAACAGTACGAGCCTGGTCATATCCAGATGGATGTAAGTGCCCTTACCGACTGGGCCTGTGTGAGCCCTTCGAAGATCGCCGATAGCCCACTGACGCGTCTTCGACCCCTTGGCTATCACAGTGGACCAACGAGTACGGCGGTGCCGTCGTCTACCGCGGCCTGCTCGGGACACCTCGAATCCTCCTCTCAGACCCTTTGGCCCTCTCCTACGTCTTGACCAACGCCTACAACTTCCCCAAGCCAGCGGGTGCCCGGGCTGCCTTGTCGACTTTGCTCGGCGACGGTGTTCTCACTACCGAGGGACATCAACACAAGGTACAGCGCAAGCTCGTCAATCCCACTTTCAGTCAGAACTCCGTTCGTGCTTTCGCCCCATTGTTCCACCGCCATGCTCGTGCCCTCAGCGTAGTTCTCAATCACCTTATCAAGGCTGGGGATCATAGCGAGCTGGCACCCGCAATGGGCGAAAGACGAGCTAGGATGGCTCAGCGTGGCGTCGGCCCCGTCGTTGACATTCTCCACTGGACTTCTCGCACCACCCTAGATGTCATCGGTGACGCTGCCTTCTCGTATGACCTGCAGTCTCTCAAGGCCGGAGAGCATGGCGGTGGTACTGCCATTGCTGAATCATTCCAAGCGATGATGACTCGGGTGGGTCAGCTCACCATGACCGAACGTGCTATGCTTCACTTCGAGCAATTTCGCATCTTCGATGGCTGGCGCCCTTTGCCCACTTCCTTCAACAAGGCCGCACAGCAGACTCAGAAGACTGTAGAGCAAGTTGCCGGAGTCATGATCGATGACGAGAAGAGAGCTCAGGTTGTCGACGACTCTGATCTGCTCCAGAAGCTCCTGGCACTCAACGAAGATCCCAAAGTGGCTCCCGCTAACAAGCTCTCACGCAATGAAGTGCTCGGACAACTCACTACGCTGATCCTCGCCGGCCACGAAACGACTAGTACTGCTCTCACCTGGGCCCTCTGGACCTTGGCCCATCACCCAGAGAAGCAGACTGCCCTTCGCAAGGAGATTCGTGAGCACTGGGTCGATGGTGAGGAAGACTTTAGCTTCGAAGAAGTCCACAACCTCGACCTTCTGGATCGAGTCACGAGTGAAGTCCTCCGCTTACATCCACCCGTCCACTCTACCAATCGGGAGTCGGGACGAAAGGATGTCATTCCCTTGTCCAAGCCTGTCCGTCGAATCGATGGAACTTACGTGAACCGCATCGCCGTCCCTAAAGGCCAGCCCATCATCATCTCCATCGTAACCTACAACCGCCGCAAGGACATCTGGGGGGAAGACGCCGAAGAGTTCAACCCCGATCGATGGCTCGACTTGCCGGACACGGTCAAGAACAATGGCATCCCCGGCGGTCACCTCTCCTTCATTTCGGGTCCTAGGAACTGCGTTGGATCCAAATTCGCCCTGACCGAGTTCAAGATTATCATCAGTCACCTCTTGAGGCAGTTTGAATTTGCGCCCTTGCCCCCTGATTTGGCCACGATTAGCTCGAAGCAAGTCGTGGTTACGCGACCGCGTGTCAAGGGGCTTGAGGAGAGCGGGACACAGATGCCCCTGCGCATCAGTCGAGTCGAGGACTGAGCAGGTGAGCTCTAAGCGAATGCTCAGCCATGTAGAGGAGTTCCCTGGAACGACTCGTTCTTGGCGAGCGAGCAGCACTTCCCACCGCTCCTGCACCGTCCGCTTCCCTCTCTGGAAGCCAGCTCTGGCTTTACATCCCCCATCACAGTCCCACACATTCCCCCTGGCGTAGGGTTGTCCGTCCATCCGGACTGAAAGATCATGTATATCCAATGTTTTCCATCACGTCACGTCACCGCGCTCGGAAATCGTATCAAAGTCCATCCATTACTCGCACACCACTGACTGTGGCTTTTGCCTGTCTGCCTGCAACAAGATTTGTACAAGCTTGCCGAGGAGGAGAAATGCTCAAGGTGTCAAACTTCTGCTGTTGCTGTTGATGCATCTCCCCATTCAAGAGGTAATGGAGCGGAACTTGTCCGTGGCGTAGATGAGCTTGTCTGTGATGCCGGGCTCCTTGGCCGAGTGACCTGCATCGGGAATGAGGAAGAACTGCCGAGGTGGGGATGAAGGGTGAAGGACATAGTCAGCGCTTCCCAATCCACAGCCTCATACCTGAAGACAGCACCTCGTCTCATCTCGTATCTCCACACCACTCACTTCCAGCGTGTCCTTGCCACCGGGCGCCTGCATCCACACCTCTCTCAAATCCCAAGCCGTCTTTGCTGGACAAACAACGTCGTACCTCCCCTGTACCACTACCGTGGGGATATGAGCAACCTTGGCAATGCTCTCCTTTTCGAGAAGCTGTCCGTCGCGCATCCAGCCGCGGTTGTGGAAGAAGTGAGACTCGATGCGGGCGAATTGAAGGGCCCACTGGGAGGGTGGGAGGCATGGGGGACAAAGGAGAGATAAGTGTGAGTGAGGAGTGAGAATAGGCGCTCAGAGGGTTGACGCGATAAGCTTACCTTGTCGTCGTCTCCCTTCTTGATGTGCTCCTCATCCAGGTAGAGCTTACTAGTTGCATTCTCCCACGTACTCCATCGCCTTGCTGCCTCCAATCTAGTCTGAGCATCTTCACTAGTGAGCCTCTTGTAGTAAGCAGCAATCATATCGTCCCTCTCGTCTGTAGGGATGTGATCCAAGAAGGGTTTGAATTGTTCTGGCCAGAGAAAGCTGGAACCTTCTTGGTAGAAGAAGAGGAGCTCGGCACGACGCAGGGTGAAGATGCCACGGAGGATGAGGGCGCTGACTCGCTCGGGATGTGTCTGAGCGTAAGCTAGGGAGCTACAGAGGAGAAGTGAGGGTACAGAACGTGAGTCAGAAGGATATGAGAACGGTGGAAGGGGTGCAAAATGACTTACAGCGTCGATCCTGAAGGGGTGATCGGCACAGAGCGCGGGAATGGGGACAGTCAGCGTCAACATGGGTCCTACCGACTGAGCTGTCCGATTGACCTTGGCTCACTCACCCCAGCTGCCTCCAAAGACGTGCCACTTGTCGACCTTCATGACCTCTTTTCTGAGCCTCTCAATATCCTCAACTAGATCCCAAGTCGTGTTCCCCTCGAGCTCAGCAGCGGGTGTGCTCTTTCCAGATCCCCTCTGATCAAAAGTGAGAATCTGGTAGTGCTGAGGGTCGAACCACCTTCTGTCTCCTTCGGAGATTCCACCACCGGGACCACCATGAAGATAGACGACGGGATAGCCTCCTTCCTTTCCCGATAGTTCATAGTAGATCTCATGCTCGATCGACTTTTCCGCTGTTGGGGGAAGCTTGAGGGTGCCAGTCTTGTAGGCCTGCACGGGAGGGTATTGCTGCCTCAAAGTCTCCTTCTCAGCATTGAGTGAGCGGGCAATTGGGTGATACGATGGGAGGTTGGATTCAGCGCTCGACATGATGGGTCGTGAGAGCAAAGGTGTGGAGGAGGTGTGTGAGTGAAGCTGAGCAAGGCGTGATGAGAAGGATATCAGAAGAGGACTAGGGCGCGACACCAATCGTTGCTGCAGCTGCCTTCGCACAGGCCACGTCCTGGCCCTTGCGCCTCTGTCCCTGTTGCGCGTCATCAGGTACAGGCAGCTCCTCCCCTCTGTGATCCTCGTGGGACGGATCATACGCCGGAGATGTGATCAGGGCAGAGCAGTTGCTGTGGGAGTATAGCCGTGCTTATCCGGACTCTCACACTCCTTCTGATCCTCCGGAACATTCGTCGGAGCAATAGCAACCCGTCGAGACGGAGAGGCACCACGATGTTCTGTGCACAAGCGAGGTACCGGCGGAAGCGTGCAGCCGTGCTTGTCACTCTAGCAACGCCTCCTTCGGCGATTCGGCCCGACGAGGCAAGCTGTGCAAGGGGACAAATGAGAGCGGAAGGAAATGAATGAGATTTCCGGTAGCGACGCAAGAGTCGAGGGAATTCCACCGTCGCATCCTCGCCTCAGTTGCGAGGAGAGGGGAGGAGCGGTGGTCCTGAGATCTGACTTCATTCATTTGATTTATCCGTCGCTACTCCACCGTCACACACACACACACATGACAGGGCAGTACTCCGAAGAAGATCGGGAACGAGGGATTGGGAGTTGTTCTAGCTTCTTCTCACCACATCACCGGCCACCCGCCTTTACGATCCTTCGTCAGTCTCCTCTACGAATATACTCATCGCTCTTCGTGCAGAGGCACACCTAGCGAGGCCACACTACGGCTCATCGGCTTTGTCGTGGCTCTCGCAAATCTTTCCGAGCTCCAAAGGACACCAGCGCGGCTCCGCGGTATCGCATAGGGATCAAGAGCGGAAGACAGGAAAGGCAGCGTAAGTGAAGAGTGGTCAAAGATGGCATTTCGGATACACCCACACACGCACGCAGCCCCACGCACTGCGACACTCGCGAGCACCTCTGAGTCGGACATTCGAGGTCAGGAAATAGCCATCAGGCAGTAGACGAGCGTCAGGCCACCACGCGCCACGCCTTCTTTTTGGCAGCCAGTGCGGCGCTGCTGCTGATTCGCCCATCGGCGTTCTCGCCGTCAAAACGCCAAGAGAAGGCCAAGATGGAGGGAGGGAATTGCAGAGGGGATGTCCGCCGGTGCTCGAGTGCGGAGCGGGGAGTCAAGGGCTGATCCCCCAGCGCCTGGACTTGATTCGGAGCTGCTAGAGATGGCCAAGCTTTAGCTGACCTCGATAGTCTACTCTACCCCTGTCTCAATCATGGTCACCCTTGCCTTCTCTTAGATCGCTACAACTTTACAACCCCACCCTTTGCCATCAACCTCGTTGACGCCATCCCTTGGTCAGACTCCACCGGGGATCATCGTCTGGCAGGATACCCGGCAGATCTCGAAATGACTGCCCCCATTGCCTTCATCGGGAGACTTACAAGTCCGTCCCCTTCCGCCCCTTCATCCTCCTCTTTGTCTGCCTCACCCACCTCTCCTACCTCGAGAGGCTTGGCTAGTACTTCGCTAGCCGGCCGCAGATTGTACCTCGCAGTCGATTGCGGTGGCACAAAAGCTGCTGCAGCTATCTCCGTATCCTCTGCAACGCCTGGGGGCCCACCCGTCTTTCTCTCGAGAGGACATGGAGGTCCGGCCAACTATACCGATGTAGGACTCTGGAGATTTCTCAAGAGTGTGCGGCAGGCAGTAGAGCATGCGCTGGACAATTCTGGCATCGAATGGAGGAACGAAGCTTCGACGATGGCCGATGATAGAAAAGTCTCTGCAAGCCCGAACACCGTGGATGCCGCCGAGTGCCACTCGGCTTGCTCGTCCTCGTCATCCAGCTCACCACGGAGCACTACTTCCTGCTTGGACGACTCCGATCGCGCCTCATCGAGTACTTCTCCCTCATCTCGAGTACCCTCATTCACCTTCCCACCCATCTTCTACGCAGCTTGGCTCGGAGTAGCCGGCGTAGACTCTCCTCAGAATATTGCGGTCCTCTCACCTCATCTTGCTCAAATGCTGTCCATCCCATGCCCATCATCAAGGCTGATTGTTGCCAATGACACCAGTCTATTGGCCTCGCCCGTGATGGAGAGGGACGGTGGAGATGAAGATGTCAAAGAAGGCGTCGTTGCCATCGCAGGGACAGGAAGTATCGTCATGTCCTTCCGGAGTCGAAAGCAACAAAGCAAACAAGGGGACAAAAATGGGCGCAAGGGCAACACGATTCCGGAAGCTGTCGGCCGGGTGGGCGGATTTGGTTGGCTCCTTGGGGACGAAGCCGGAGGCTTCAGGGTCGGAAAACAAGCCATTCGAGCTATACTGGATCAGGTCGACCAAGAAAAGTTGGGTTTTGACGATGACGATGACGACGGGGTTGAAGACAGCGAAGGGTTTCAAGACCGCAGCTTCGACAGCGTCTCTGCGAACAACACCACCCGCGGTGGTCCCATCCTCGAGGTGCCCTCTGAAGGACCTGCCGTGGACGCTCAGCATCTTCTGCGCGACCGTGTTCTGGCAGAGTGGAACCTGGACAGTGTGGGAGAGCTCTTGGACGCCGTCTATGCTGATAGTCCGGGTACGCCAGAGCAGCGCCTTCGCGCCAGTCAACTACCATCCCTCAGTCCTTCTCAAGCTTCAAGTGAATACGCAAGAAGCCGAGCAGGAAGCACAGGGGCCGTGCCTGCTAGCGTAGTATCTCAGAGATCGACGGGGCACCTGCTCGAAGTGCCTGAGCTGACCAGCAGCATGGATGAAGCAAGTCTAAGCTCGGACACACAGAGCTACCCTGCAACACCTACTACTGATAAACCACTTGAGGTTGACGTACAAGGTCTCACGGAGTCGCTCGCAACGCCTAGTGCACTCACACTGATGATCGAGGGTCACAAGACATCAGCAGCTTATGCAGAGGCCGGCGACGATGTCTTTACAAAGGGCATGGAGCTCGGCGCACCACTGACACCTCAGGCCCGACCAAGCTCTCGCAGCTCGAGTCACAAATCTTTGTCTTCCACCATGGCGGCTCGTAAGCAACGTCTGGCTGGACTAGCACCCTTAGTCTTCGATCTGGCCTTCAACCAGGGAGATGAGTTGAGTCTTCAGATTCTACGCGAAGAGATTCGAGAGCTGGCAAGTCAGATCTCTAGACTGCTGGCTAAGCCTTCGAAGAGGTGGACTGGTGCGAAAAATGCCGGCCTTCACGTGCCTTCTCGAAAGGACAAGGAGACACTCGTCCAGCCACACCGAAGTGTTCTGTGCCTGGGCGGGTCTTTGCTGGGCGTATCAGGCTATCGTCAGATGCTGGTAGATGAGCTCAAGTCGAGGGGATGCGAGTTTCAGAAGGTGGTGCATGTGGAAGACGTGGCAAGGAGGGGGTGTGAGGCTCTGGCCAAGGGCTGGGAAGGAGAAGGCATTGAGGTCGTTGCCTGAGTCCGGCATGGGAGAGGTGAGCTGCTGCAATGCTCAGCAGCGCTTTATCCCTATCCATGCTCGCTTACATTGTATCATCTACGAAGATTCGACATCTTTCGTTTTTCTATTTCGATCTATCTTATCTGTACATATCGTCAATCTCTCCCACTGTCGCGTGCTCATTTGCAACTGCTTGACATCAGTGTCCAAATTTTGTCAATCTGCTCCACATTCTCCTTGTCGACTCCCTCTCCCTACATTCCACCCGATGGGATGACAGTGTAGAGATGGTGATTAGGGGAGGGCCGTCTGGGCGCCTTACGCGCGCGGGGCGTAGACTAGAGAGGCCAGAGCGCGTCGCCTCCTTCGCTTCCGCCAGACCTTCTCGCTTTCCGATTGAGCCTCCTTGTCCTCGAGCTTCTCATCATACTACCACCACTACCACTCTTGCTAGTCTCCCCATCAACCATCGCCTACTCATCTTCTGACTGGCTGGACTAAGAGGCATGGCTCCCTCCATCCGCCTGTCTCGCTCTCGAGGCTCCACCTCCAATCTCGCCTCTCCTGCCAACTCCTCCCCCGCACCCGCTCCAGGCGATCTCTCCCGCCGATCCTCCGGCCGAGCAGCGGCTGCCCGCATCTATCAGACCACACAACAACTAGCTCGCTATGCGGATGAGGAGGAGGACGAGGATGATGACGAAGATGATGATGAGGATGCGGAAGGGGAGGAAGACGATGAAGGCGTAGGCCCGGCGGCTACCCCTTCACGAATTGCCGGCGGGTCTCGCCGTGCGTCTAGTGGCAGAGCTGCAGCTGCTCGAGGTCGCGGGCAATCAAGCGGTACTACTGTCCGTCTGAGGGGCAGGCCTCCAGGTCGGGCTGCTGCTTCCCAATCCCGCTTGCCCTTTCCTCAGGCAGAAGAAGAGGACGAAGATGAAGATGAGGATGAGGATGAGGAGGACGAGGAGGATGAGCCGATGCCTGAAGCAACGCCTTCTGCTTCGAGAAGCCGGGGAAGACCCAAAGGGAGGGTTTCAGCAGCTAGAGGTACTCCGCGGGGACGAGGCAGAGGAGCGCGAGGTAGACCCAGTCTCTCCAGTGCTCGAAAGGTCAGCGATGACGAGGAGGACGGGGATGATTCAAGGAGCCATGCTGGTGAAGAAGAGGAGGAACGACCCGCCTTCAAGAAGCGGCCATCACGTCTTCAGGGCTTCAGCCTTGTACTCGACAATTCCCAAACCCTTCTCGCAAGAATCCCCAATCCGGATCCAACCGCCGATGATAAAGGCCGGCGCGGCAGAGGTGGTCCGAGGGGCCGAGGTCGACCACGCAAGAATCGCTCGCAGACTACGAGGATCATAGAGGACTCTGAAGACGAGGACTCGGATGATGATCGCCCTAGACCAAAAGACCCAAATGAGGTCGAAGTGGATGACGATCATGCTGTGCCGCCTGACGAGAAATTCAAGGTGAAGCTCATGGGCAAAGAGTACATTCTGGATTGCGATGAGCTTGAGTTGCCGGGAGATGAGGAAGGAGATAAGAAGATTGACGCGAATGGAAATTTGCTTGGTGGTGAGTAGCCGAAGTAGATCCCCACAGAGACGTACAGAGAGGCTGACGTCCTTACTATCTTCCACACTCCCCTTGCAGGTCGCGTGTGGAAGGCTGCGCCCTTTACCTCTTCTATGCGATCCAACCCTCACAAGGTGTATCTACTCTCGGTCGATGCAGCTCGAACAGTCGGCTTCCGCGACTCACTTAGTCTCTTCCGAAGCCATCTGCGCCTGGTCAAGCTTGCATTACTACCTCAGGAGAAGGACGATCTCATTGCGGCTGGAAGACTCAATGCCCAGCTGAGGGGCCGCAACGTCACCATTGTCACTGCCAAGAGCGTCTTTAAGCAATTCGGTGCCAAAGCCATCAAAGGCGGACGCGCAGTCATTGATGACTACTATGAGGCCGACGCGAAAGCCGCCTTGGAGAAGTCTGGTCGACACGAAGACCAAGGTCAGGTCGTAGAGGCAGAGGACTATCGTTCTCACGCTGAAAGACGTCGAGATGCCGATCGGGAGCGCGACCGTACCCGTCGACCTCCCGATGCGCACACTACGGCTCTGTACGACTTCCACGGTAACCTCATCACCACGACCTTTGGCGACAATGGCGCTCCTCCCTTTGTGCGCAGCTCTGGCTGGCCCTCTAGACGTGCAGCTCAGATCCGTGCAGATCTCAGCGAGGAGAATTGGATGCTAGAAATGGCTCGCAATGTTCAAGGGATGAATGCCGAGCTGGCTGAGAATCGCAAGGAGAGATTGATGAAGTTCACCGATCCTGTCGAAGGAGTGAGCGCAGCCTATGCCGAGGAACAACAACGTCTGCAGGAGAAGCGCAAGGCCAAGATGCAGCAGCAGTATGGTCAAATTCAGCAGCTTGCCCCCTCGAGATTGCAGCTCCTACCGGGAGAGTTGATGGATGTGGACGGAGTAGGATCAGCTTCAGCTGCTGGCGGAGAGGACGGCTCGGCAACGATTGCTCCAGTCCATCCCGTCGACCTTTCCGGCCAAGCTTCGCCCACGGTGGGTGATGCCGAGTCAGCAGTAACGCCTCTTGCACCAGCGACGACAGACGAAGTCGGGGACGATGATGACGACCATGAGGCAGACAGATACAAGGATCTAACCAACGTCCTCGCTCCCCCGGTGGGTCTGTACGACCCCACTACCAATCTCCCACACTTCTCCTCGAGCACGCAACCACGTGCTGCTCGCATCGAGAAGATTGGCAAACGACCCCTCTTCCAGTCGCTTACTGGTCGAGAGGAAGAGGCAGAGAAGGAGGAAGAGGTAGCGATGCAGAAGAGACAGAGGGAGAGAGCAGTGCTCCTTGGGACGCGCATTGGGAGTGGAGCGATGGGCGTTGCTAGCTGGTCGACGGCGGTGGATGTTGGCGTGCTGAATGGGGCTGGAAAGGCTAGTCTGATACCAGCAGGAGGTGGCGGTGGGGAGATCTAGGCTGATCATGAAGGGTCGGTTCGAAAGTAGAGTATACCTGTCACGCACTGGAAGGGCGCTGTATCACAAGAATCAATCTCCAACTGTCACTTCGCTTGTGTGGTGAGAAGAACGACATCTATGACAATCGCTCTAGGTGCAGAGAGTGCGCTCGCTGCCTCTCCTCGAGCACAGAAAGCTCTACAATGACCATCTACATGAAGTCCAAGTCATCTCCATCATCCAGCACCTCATCTCCATAAGCTCCCAAGTCATACGTGTTCTTTGCACTGGCAGTGCCCACCGTCTTTGGCTTGGCAGCTCCAGCCGCTCCGCCCGTGGCAGCAGCAACGGCCAAATTCGCCCTTCCACCACTCTTTTTTGCCTCTTTATCCGCCTTTGTCTTCTCCTCGGCCCACGTCTTGACCGAAGTAGACAACTTGCGAATATCCACATCGCGCGTGGGAGCTACCAATTGTCGAGTGAGGGCAGGGACAAAGTGTTTTGCGTAGCCGGTTGGATCACGAGAGGATTGGGTTTTGAGAATGGAAACGAAGATTTCTGCTGCGAGCTGCTCCCATTCTTCCTTTGAAGAGGGCTTGGCGGCGCTCAGCGAGGTTGCGGTCGAGTCTGAGTATGGGGAGGGAAGTGAAGGTCAGTCGGAAACACTACTGGCGTGAGCTTGGGAGCGCCATCCCCTTTACCCTCTTGCCTGCACTCACCCTTGCTGACACTGGCAAAGCCCAATAGGCTCGCTGCCGACTCTACATCTGCGTCAATCTCAGCCTGTTGCAGCGCCCTCTTGCGAGCAATGGGGTCGTACTCCATCGGATCCACTCCATCTTCTGGCTCCTGTCCCATGGTGAGAGCCTGCTGCGCTCTCCTCCTCTCCTCCTCCTCCTTCTCTGCAATCTTCTGCTTCACGCTCTTCTTCTTCCGAGGAGGTGGTACAACAGCAGAAGAGGAAGAGGCAGCTTTGTTCTTGGCCTCGTCGTCGGAGGACTCCCAGTCGTCCTTGATCTCTTCTTCGGCATCTTCGTCGTCGAACCTGCGTCGAGGGACTGCTCCGGCGCCAATGGGAGCAGCAGGGGCGGCTTTGGGAGGGGCTTCGTCCCCAGAAGATGCGTCCCAGTCACTCATGTTGCAAGGTGAGGCTGTGAGCTGATTCAAGGAGGGGTGGAAGGGGCGGTCGTAGGTGCTGGTATGGCGAACAAAGTCGAAAGAATCGCCAAACGGGAACAGCTGCTGCACCTCTTTGGTTCCTTTTTACTCTGCAGCTCTGTCGCGCCTTTGTTCCGTTCCGAGGTTGGTCCCCCTTTCTGACTCCTTTCCGCCGGCTTGGGCTGCCTCGCCTTGGCCTGGCCGCTGGTGCCTACCATCCGATCCATCTAAGTCCAGGAACAGAGTCGTATCACTGCAGCAGCAAATAGGACCATGACCATCAAAGGGGTGAGTAGAGAGATAAAGGAAGTCAATAAGACTCCATCCCCTCGTCCTTTCCTTACGTTGGCTGCTACCATCTGCCAATCGTTTGCAATGACTCACATGCAACTCTCTGATTCGTATCAATTCCAGCCTGCTCCCAGTCCCTCCCTTGCAGAGGTCACATCCCTCCTGCTAGGAGGTGATGGGACCTCATCGCAAACCTCCAAGGGCAACACCGTCCCAGTCTATGTCACCATCCCCGCCGATCTCATCACGCCAGTGATGGCCTACCTTCGTCTCACAAAAGGAGCCCAGAAAGACTGCCGGAGTTTCCTCTGTGAGAGCGTCACAGGTGGAGAGAAGATCGGACGGTATTCCTTCGTGGGCGCAAATCCCTACAAGGTCATCCGATCCGGTCCTTTGCCAGGCATGGATGTGCAAGGGGACCCGCTTAAGGCCGTAGAGGCCGAGCTGCAGGACATTCAGTACGTTGCTCTGCCCGAGCTGCCCAAGTTCACTGGAGGAGCGATGGGATACCTGGCCTACGACTGTATCCAACACTTTGAGCCAGTCACAAAGACGACTCTTAAGGACAACCTCGGCATTCCCGAGTCGGTATGGATGTTCTGCGACGAGGTGATCATCTTCGACCACATCTACCAGAACATCAAGGTCGTCTCTCACGTCGCCCTACCCAGGGCGAGAGCATCGCAGCATTCCAATGGCTCTGCTGCGTCGTCCAGCTCAGCTGCTGCTGCTGCTGCTGCTGCTGCTGCTGCTACGCCCGAGCTTGTCTCCTCGCTCTATGCTGCTGCATCGCAGAGGGTCTGGAACCTGCTCTCCGTCATCACTTCCGACCATACGCCTTTGCCCTACCAGCCCAAGATCACTGGCGATCACGCCGCCGTGTCCAACGTAGGCAAGGCAGGCTACGAAGGCTTTGTCACCGCTCTGCGCAAGCACATTGTTGCCGGCGAGATCATCCAAGCTGTACCTTCGCAGCGTCTAGCCAAGAAGACGGAGCTGCACCCTTTCAATGTGTACCGGCATCTCCGGCAGGTCAACCCTTCGCCCTACATGTTCTACCTGAACGTCGGCGACGACTGCGAGATCGTTGGTGCCTCCCCTGAGACGTTGTGCAAAGTTGAAGCAAACAAGGTTAGCGTGCATGCCATTGCCGGAACAGTCAAGCGTGGCGCTACCGCCGAGGAGGACGAGCGGTTGGGAAAAGAGCTGCAGGGCAGCGACAAGGATAAGGCGGAGCATGTGATGCTGGTTGATCTGGCGAGGAACGACGTCAGCAGGGTTTGTGACCCGAGGACGACGACAGTGGAGACGTTTATGCAGATTGAAAAGTTCAGTCATGTCATTCACTTGACGAGCAAGATTACTGGTATGCTCAGGGCGGGCAAGAACAGGTGAGTTCGTCGAGCTAGCGTCGGCAGACTGATGGCCCGTCACCAGGACAGCAAGAGATTTCGGCTGCTAACTCTGCCTCCTTGACTCTTCCTTTCTCTCTCGGATCGCTCTTGCCACAGGTTCGACGCCCTTCGCTCCATCTTCCCAGCAGGCACAGTCTCCGGTGCTCCCAAGATTCGAGCAATCGAACTCGTCTCTTCCCTCGAGCAAGAGACTCGCGGCGTCTACGCCGGCGCCGTCGGACACATCGACTATGCCTCTAGTGAAATGGACGTTTGCATTGCCATCCGTACCATGCTCTTTACAAAGGGAACCGCTTACCTACAGGCTGGTGGGGGGATTGTTTATGATAGTGTAGAGGAGGATGAGTATATTGAGACGATTAACAAGTTGGGAGCCAATGTAAGGACGTTGCAGAGGGCCGAGGAGTACTACCGACGTTTGCAGGAGCAGGAGTAGGATTGGGGCGCAATGCAATGCCCCAAGGCTAGTCTAGAGTAGTCAAAATCGCCTTGAACAGCCCCTCTTGTATAGCTCACCGAGGTAGAGTGATATAATAGAATGGACACTCCACTCTCACACACAAGTGCCTCGACGTCTACACCAGCGTGACCGTCCATTCATTTGAAAAGCACACTTGCATCGTCTGATTCAACCCCCAGTCTACTTCGGCCACATGGAAAAGGTTGAGAAGTTCAAGCAAATTGGATGAAAACATCAGAAAACAAATTCGATGCGATGCGATTCGATTCGAATCACTTCAATCTGACGAGCTGTGGAAGTTCTTGGATTGGTATGCTAGAGCAAGGGGGAAACAAACAAACCAGTTCGTGCAAAGAAAGTCGAAAACCTTTATCGACATGGAGAGAACGAGACTGAGACTGAGGCCAAGGCCGGGGGGTGAGTTCAGCTCGCCGGGAGCTGAAAGAAAAAAGGAAGATGACGTGAAGCGAAGCGAATGGAATCGAAGCTGAGTGGAAAAGGGGGATGGAAAGCGATCCTTGTGCCTCTCCTCTACGACAAGGAAGAGATCATGAGGAGATGATTTCCGTGACCGATGAACCGAAGATGGATAAGAACGAGGGAGGGAGAAAGAGCACTGCGGCCGATCGAAGACGAAAGAAACATGAACAGAGAAGAAGGGGTAACGGCCGGATCAAGCGAGCGTACGTGGGAGCCTGACGATGGGAATGGGCCTGTACGTGGTAGAGACGAGATGGTGGACAGAGGCTACTTCGCCCAGGAGACGAAGCTTGCCACGAGCCGCCGTGAAGCTCGCATTGTGCAGTCCCAGAATGTCCTCTCTAGGAGTTGGCGAATTGAGCCAGCTGAGCCATACCGGCGATGACGTCGCTGAGGTTGTTGACGTTCTTGGGCTCAGCGGCCTCCGATGCAGAAGCAGCGGCGGCAGCAGCGGAAGAAGATGATGCGGCCTTCTGTGGGGACAAAGTAAGGAGAGAGGGCGAAGGAAACAGAGTCAGCTGGTGATCTTGATGGAACTTAGCTGTCGGAAGGGAGACGGTGGCCGCCCCTTCCATCGCATCAACAAGAACAGCACGGGATGAGGGACACGAAGATGCCCATGCCTAAGATGAAGCAGCCGGTAGCCTAGGCCTCAAGAAGAGTCTGTAGCCAAGTACTGAGCCGTCCAAGAGACATCGGCTGGTATGATCGTCGTCAGACCATTCGCCAGTCCTTCGTCCTCTTCCCGTCTGTCTATGCCGCTTGTAGATGAGGGATGTTCTACCACTGGTGAAGCGCCGACTGTGGCCATTGGGCTTCACCGTAAAGGGAGACAAGACGGGGAGAGGACCAAGGACCGAGGAATTGAAGGAGCGAGTCACTTACCAGCTCTGATGCCTTGGAGTGCTTAGCAGCTACAGAGGCTCTTGAGGCCGAAGCCAGCGACTTGTGCCTGTGCACAGAGGCAACTGAGGCCTTCGAAGCAGATGCTCTCGAAGCGGCCGCAGATGCTTTGGAAGCAGACACAGATGAAACCGATGCTCTCGAAGCAGACGCGGCTGATGCTGACGCCCGGGAAGCAGAAGACTCGGATGCGAGACTCGCCTGATGAGACTTGTGAGCCCTCGACTTGGAAGCCTTGGCTGCAGAAGAAGCCGAAGCCTTGGCCTCGACACTAGAGCGTGATGCCGCTGCTTCAGAGGCCTCCGAAGCAGAGGAGATCTCTACAAAGTTGCGAAGCCCAGGTGGGAATTGTCAGTCGCGTCGCACTCATCATTTTTGCTCTTGACAGCACTCACTGGCCAACTTCTCGACCCTGCTGTCAGACGATGCGGCTGCCTCGGAAGCTGAGCTCCTACTGGCAGCGGAAGATGCAGAGGCAGCAGATGCAGCCGAAGCAGCAGCCTTTGTTGACTTGGCGTATGCGGCAGCTTCTGAACGACTGGCAGCAGCGGCAGCGGCCTGTGAAGAGTGGAAGCCGGTTCGAATGTCAGCGGTCAGAAGATGACTGCGTGGTCCTCTACGTGGGTACACTTACTCGTGACGCGCTAGCCTTGGCTGATTTTGCTGCAGCGGCATCGTCATCATCATTGTTGCTGTTGCTGCTGCTGTGGCTGCTACCGCTGTTGTCATTGCCACTGTTGTTGTTGTTATTGTTGTTATTGTTACTGCTGCCCGAGCTCGAGCTGCTTCCTCCACTGGAATCACCCCCGAACCACCACTCCATTTGGAACACTCCCGTGCCTGCCGAGTAGAAGTAGTCGAACAGAGCGGGACTCATGTCCAGGGCACCGTAATGACAGGTCTGGGCGCTCTCTGGGCATTCGTCCTGAATCGTGGCGGTGTGAGTTTTGCCGTTGGCACTGATGGTGATCGTCTTTCCACACCATGCGTCGGTGTACTGTCCGGAGTTGACAGCGACGGTGTAGCCGCTGTTGCTCAGGTATTGACCGCACGAGCTAGTGGTAAATGAGAGTTCAAGCAAGATCAAGAGTTCAGCATCGGGGCACATCCGAGACAGCGAGGTCTGACTTGATCGCACTGATCTACACTGCAACTTACCCCTGGTTTCCAGTCTCGGTGTCGTACCAAGTTGCCTGCCCCGAGTATGACCTCTTCTGCAGGTTGTGCTTGTGGCCTGCCAATGCCCTGTTGCTGTGCCTTGCCGACGAGGCATCTACAGCGGCTGGTGAGATGGAAATGAAAGCGGCAAGTGCGCCGAGGGCAGTGAGAGTAAGAGTCGACTTCATCGTGATCTGTGTTGTATGAATCTAGGTTGAGGGAGGATAAGGCGAGCTGAGATGAAGAGAATGCAGAGGAAGTAGAGGAGGCTGTAATGGAATTCGACCAAGTGAAGGACAGTGATGGAGGAGCCGGCGTAGACTGAGGGATGAGTGACCCGAAGAGAAAGAGCGAAGTGGGTATCGAAGAAGGCGTCGTGGCCGCGGCGGGGGTGGAGTGCTTATTTGGAGGGAGAGAGAGGGAGGAACAAAGGATTGACGATGAGTACGGGGAGCAAGGGGGAGTGTCGAGGTTGAGGGGTAAAGTATTTGCCTAGCCAGGGGGTCTGACCCACCCACCCACGCCGAGCCCCATTGTGGGAGAGTTGCTTTCCCCTTTGGCGGACAGGCGCCGGTGCTCCGCTCGCCTGTCAAGTGCGATAGGCAGGAATCCCTGTTTGCGTGCCTGTGTGTGCGATGGCATTGTTGCTTCGATGCAGCGAGTTCCCTTGGAGACCTGGATGGCCACCTGCGTGCTACTGCCCATCTGCCCTCGGGCCTCCTCCTTGGGCGTCGAGGTCTTGAGATGTGTTGTTCTCCCTGCCACACTGGCGTGGTGCGTATGCAGCGCCTCACATTCCTCAGCCTGCGAGACGCGATGCAGCTCCCTGGGCGCGTGGCGCACCGCCAGAGGGACGCCAAGGACTCCCGCTCGCTCGAGCCTCGTCAAGTGAGACGTCGATATCGCGACTCTCCACGCCTCTCACCACTCCGTTCTTTGCGCTTCGCCTTGCTCGCTTGGCCTTCGCTTGGCCTTGTCGGCAATGCTGCGAGACTTCTCTTGCATTGTACCGCCGCCGCCGTAGGGCGAAGCAGTTTCTGACCGGCACTCATCCTGTTGATGGATCTCACTTCGATCGCAGTTCCCTTCGGGGCAAAGATAGCCTTGGCTGCTACTCTTGTCCAATTACCCGAAGATTCCGCCATCTTCGGAATCATTCAGGAACGTTGTTGATCATTGTCAGACAGTCTACATTGACTCCCATCGGCGTTCCTACTCACTTGTCTGAGGCGGTAGTCCAGTGCTACGTGTGCCGATCCAGTGGTTCTACCATTCCTGATCGACTGCCAAGACTTCCTGGGCATGCTCTTGTCGGGCGTCTTTACCTCATTCCCGCTTTTCAGACGTGAAGTTTCGACGTGTAAAATACCTAGCCATGAAACTCTAGTGGGCGAGCAGCATAAAGTTGTCCAGGGCAACCTTGTCCAGGGCACAACAAGCAAGCGCCAGGTCTCTAGCTCGATGAGTAAGGCGACAGCAAAGCCAGGTCCAGCGTCTGCTCACGTATTGTAACAGCACGTGAAATACATCCTACTTGAGCTACTGGTCGCCTCGAGTGCTTTAGTTGCTGTTGTGACCACGACTTTGTAAGGCCAAATGAGTGAGCCAGGCATTCCATTCTTACATCGGCTACCACCGACGCTCTTTGCATTGGGCCAGACAGTGCGTCTGACCGAGACCCAGGATTCGGTGATGACCGAAACGTCCTTGGAATGCAGAGCAGTGAACGCAGAATGATTGACCTAGACGTTCCATTCGACGACTGACATGCCTCAGAGCAAGCTGTAGGACGTGACAGCCACTCCAGGCCTTACCGCCTGATCCTACCGACGACGGCTTTCCGTTCCGCTTTGGCGGCCGGCGCTGCTTCCGTCGTGTCTGCCCCGCCTCTTCTTCCTACCGACCATCGCTGCACGTCCCTTTTCTACCCGAACAGTCCACTCCACCGCTCCACCATCATGTCCAACGGCGAGGGTAGTCAGAGCGGGCAAGCAGCAGCGCTCGCAGCTGCGCCGCCGGTGCCCGCGGTTCAAGGCCCTCCGGAGTCAGTACTGTCTGAGGTACCAAGAGGCAAAGACACGCGGAAGCACCCAATTCAGTATAGCCACTTCTATCCCCCTCCGCCTATGAGCACAAAATGTAAGTAAGAGTTGAATTCTTTGACTGACTTTCTGAGTGTTGACGCTCGCTGTTTTCGGCTCCTTCATCAGATGTCACCTCATCGTACATCAAAACAGACCAGCAGACAATCGCGGGCAGGGAAGCAGCCAATGGAGCCAGAGTGACATGGGCGGCGAGGAAGAGGAAAGCTGGCTCAGTAGAAGACGGTGATAGTGATGAAGAAGGCGCCGAGGTGAGTGCATTGTCTTGGCCGAGAGCCGCCACAGACTAGCGATTGTGGAGCTCACTGCAGATCCATCTTCCCTGCAGTCCGACAAGAGCCTCGCAGCCCGTACCATTATCATTCACCCTGGTTCTACGCACATAAGAGTCGGGCTTGCAACGGACGTGGGTCCTGTGCAGTGGCCCAATGTATTGGCTCGGCGTACTGAGAAGGTAGGATCGCCTTCGAAGTCACCCAAGGCCTCATCACCAGATGGCCCGCAGAACGGCACGAGCGGAGTGGTGCAGCAGGGCGAAGATGAAGAGATGGAGGGAACTGTTGAAGGCGAGGCCAAGAAAGCTGATCCAGTGAGTTGCCACCGCGTACACTGCTCAAGAGCTGCTTCTGACCCTGACCCTACCTTGGCTCCAGCTGGAAGCCCGGATTGGTCTCCTTCGGGCCGACTTGCGCTCGATAATGCGCAATATGAAGCTACGAGGCGTCTCGAATGGCAAAGGGCTGGCAGCAAGCTACAATGCTCAGGTGCAGCCAGAGAAAGTGCCCTCACACAACGACTTCGGTGATGAGTGGACACCTGAGAAGCCAACGACGTCCCGTGATGTGGAGCTGGGAGAAAGAGCGCTTCGTATACCCTCTCTTTCTCCATCTCCGGGCAAGGAGGCGGAAGTACAAGCAAAGCAGGCTGGGAGACCTTGGAAGCTTTACCGTCCTTTCCGAGCTGGTAAACTCAACTATGCGTCATACATCGACGACTTCGGCTCAGCAGCCGAACGTGTGCTGCTGAACGATACGCAAGCGATCTTTGAAGGCATCATCTCTTCGCCTCGGGAGGACTTGTCCGCGCCTGGCAAGTCGGTCGAGGGCATGGGGCAGACCCTGTACGGACTCGGCATCCCTCGCAAGCAGTACTCTGCTCACTCTGTGATCCTCCTGGTGCCAGATCTATTTCCGAAATACGACTTGAGAGCGCTCACCCAGCTCCTTCTAGTCGACATGGGCTTCTCTCAGATAATTGTACAGCAAGAGAGCACAGCTGCTACCTATGGCGCTGGCATGAGCTCGGCATGTGTCATTCATGCCGGAGGCGAGCGCATTAGCATTTCGTGCGTCGACGAAGGCCTGCTACTGCAGGAGACAAGGATGCATCTGGACTATGGAGGTGAAGACGTTACTCACTTCCTTCATCAGCTTCTCACCAGAGCCAACTTTGGCTACAAAGATTGCTCGCCCGCTCTTCGAGTTGCCGATACGCTCGTGTTGGAAGACCTGAAGAAGCAAATAATCACACTGGATGCTTCTCAGATCGGTCTCTTCATCTTCAACTTCTACCTTCGACTGCCCTCAGTCGCAACGAAGAAGTGGGAAGTGAGAGTATACGACGAGGCAATTCTGGCGCCGATGTCCTTCTTCGGTCTGGGAGTGAGAGTCCTCGACTTTGCCAAGAAGGACGACGAGCGCAAGGCGGAGGCCGAGTGGGGTCAGAAAGATGACGAGGACCTGGATGATGGCTCGGAGAGAAGGTACGCGATCACATCGGCTATGAACAGCTCGGTGCGCCATTTGATACCTCAGGCAGCTCCCACACCGGCTCCAACAGCCCCAACGGCAACAAACGGTGGTGAGGAGGCAGTCGATGGCGCCACGCCCAGCCGTGAGACGAATGGGTCTGCCCCTCCCGCCGGAGCGAGTAGCATGACTCTCACTGCATCCAACGATGGCCAGCAGAAGGCACCTACGCCAGCGAGGTCTACCCCTGTCCCCCCGCCATTGAGTTTCTTCGATATTCGCAAGGCCTCATCCCAGCTGCCCCTCGATGTCGCACTGTATCACTCTCTTCTAGCCTCCACAAACGCTGGTGGAACATTGGCCACCGGGGAGGAGAGGATGAAGAAGCTCGCCTCCAATGTCCTCGTTGTCGGCGGGAGTGCCAGGATACCAGGATTGGACAGTGTGATTGAGGCACGGTGAGTCAGCGCTGGTGCCACACATTCTGTGTCGTGCCAGGGAACCGTACGCTAATACGGGAACTGACACCTTTGGTTTCTTCTTCCTCCTACTGCAGTCTCATCCCCCACCTGGAAGCCCACGCCGCGTCCAAAGCAGAAGCTACTTCCGCCGCGATGGCAGCGAATGCTACAGCCATCGGAGGGGCCACTGCACCTGCTCCTAGTGCGCCAGCCTCCTCAACAGTAATCTCCCCCTCTGTCATTCCACCACCGCGAGACTTGGATCCGACGCTGCTAGCATGGAAGGGTATGGCCGTCTTGCCAAGGCTGGAATCTGCCAACGATATGTGGGTGACGAGGAATGAATGGGACGCTCTTGGGTGGAAGGGGGTCAGAGACAAAGCGTGAGTGACAGTCGTCTCCGATGTGATAGAAAACAACTCAGAAAAGTCTCGGTGCTCACGTCCTCCTATGGTTTCTCGCTTCCTGCAGATTGTACCTCTGAGCAAAGTTGTACTGACCAGCTAGATGGACCAAAGAAATGCATGAACACATGTATGTCAATCTAGCGTCATGATGTATCGCGTAGAAGTCTCGGGATGTCTTTCTTGTGTGTGATCTCGTGTATGATCTCGTGTTTGAAGTAGTCGGGGAAGCCGTCTTTCGTGGTGTCTCTGCAGTTCATCAGGGTCCAGGCGGGCGGCGCGGGGGTGCGTGGGCCGTGCGGAACGTCCCATGTCGAGAAATGCGTTTCCTCGTTCGCTGCCATTCCCGATGTTCCCTTCGCCTCCCACTTGTCACCTTCAACTTCCCTCCAAGTAGCCAGGATGTCCCATCCGTCCTCAACGTCATCTCCCTCCGCCCCATCTACTCTCAAGATCCTCACACTCAACGTCTGGGGTCTTGCCTACATTTCCAAAGCCCGCCAATTCCGTATCCGCTACATCGCCGAGCGCCTCGCCGAGGGGGACTGGGACATCGTCGCCCTCCAGGAGATCTGGGTCGAGAGTGACGACTGGCGCTTCGTCAGCGCTAGATGTGCCGAGAGACTTCCGTATACAAAGTTCTTCTATAGTGGAGCCTTTGGATCCGGATTGGCTATCCTGTCGCGCTTCCCCATCTTTGCGACTCATACACAGCCTTACACCCTCAATGGTCTTCCCCTGAATGTTGGACAGGGGGACTGGTTTGTGGGAAAGGCAGCAGGTTCGATCTCCATTGATCTTGGAGATGGCATATTGGTAGATGTATTCAATACGCATACAGTGGCAGCGGGAGGGGAAGATGGACCAGAAATGTTGAGAGCTCATAGGCTCATGCAGGCTTGGGAGCTGTCAAAGCTGGTGCAGAATAGCGCTGAGAAAGGCAGACATGCCATTGCAGTAAGTCGGAAAGCAGTCAAAGTCCTACGGTGTCTTATCTTAATCTGAAGTGGTCTCTTTGCATCACACGCTCAGGTGGGCGACTTCAATTCGACACCCCCATCTCTGCCCATTGCAATCCTGCGGAATCTTGGCAGTTTATCGGATGCCTTCCTCAGTACACATCCCTCTCTGCCGCCCAATGCCGTCACACTTCCAGGCCAGGCCGCTCTTGGCAGTACTACTTCTCCCGATCCACACCTCGCCATTGCCAAGCTCGGGGTGACATGCGACTCACCGTTAAATAGCTGGACCGAAGGGAAGCCACTCGATGGTAGAGCTAGAGCAGCAGCAGGGAAAAGATTGGATTACATCTTCTACAGAGGACCATACTCTGCCGACTCAGAGGGTCAAGATCCAGCAGCAAGATACACCAATCATGGGCGTCTCAAGCCCGTGGACTGCAAAGTATGCTTTACCGAGAGAGTACCTGGCTCAGACATGAGCTGTACAGACCACTTTGGCGTTGAGGCTACCTTCGAGATCCTTCCTCGTTCCATCGGACAAGCCACAAAAGACACCGCTCTCAACACACTTGCCGACCGCGATCTGACCTCTACACTCAACAGCGCCGTCTCGGCTTTGGGCGCTTATATGCATCATTGCAGTAAGACACAGCGCTCTCACCTTCTGGGCTTCTGTGGCTGTGTGACCGCTGCCCTTACTCTAGCTATCGCTACGCCATTCTTGGGCTATCGCGGGTACAATCTATTCGCTGCTGGGGCAATTGTTCTGGCCATTGCTGCGGGTTGGGGTGGCACGACTCTGTTATACTCTGGCGTCATTTGGGGAGAATGGGAGAAGCGTGAGTATAGTACGGGGAGAGACAATGCTGCTGTTAGAAGTCTGATAAGCTGACATGACACGAGGCCGATAATGTGATTGGTAGGTGCTCTGAGGACAGCCATCGAGTCTATGGAATTGGACCTTTCGCACCTGTCCCAGAGGCAGTCGCTCAATCGACCCAATGGTCAGAGCCGAGAAGATGGATCTCCTACCAGGGTCAGGCGAACTTCTCGAGACCAGCGCTCGCATGGTCCGGCAGCAGAGGCAGAGTCTCTAATTTAAAGCCACCACGCCTGCCCTGAATCGGGCGCCCTGAGTCAGGGCAGAGCTATAATCGTCATGGCGGGTGATGATGAGGGTCGAGGTACCTGATTACCTGGTTCGCCCTTCGGACCCAATTACCTCCGGGTTCCCGACCTCATCGAGAAACCTCTTCGCCTTCACCGTTGGCTCACAAATACCTCTGAGAAGTACTGAATCTCTGCACTGTCACTGTTCGCATGACCACACGTACTAGACCTAAGAGACCCTGCCTCGTCCTAATCACATATGCACACACTATCCTTCCTCGTCCTCCGACATCTCTCTTCTTAAGCACCCGACAAAATGGCAGCGACACCACTCCCTGGCGATGCGGTGATGACGACGGTGCAGGTGCTATGCTACTCGACCGAGGAAGTCAAGCAAGAAAAGGCCAGCTTGGCCTTCCTCATGAGTCTGGGCTTCTTCCACTCTGCCGGCTTCTTCCTCTCGACGATGTGCTTCATCTCTATGGCAATCTTGATGAAGTCCAGTCGGCTGCTACGAAGCCCCATCTTCTTTCTGCTGCTCATTGCGATCATGTCGGGTGCTGCTAGTACGCTCATGGCGGTTATATCGCATCAGCATAATCTGCTCGATGATCCCAAGATGATCAAGGAGGTGTGGTCGACGAAGATGATGACTATATCATTGAGTTTACTTGGATGTGAGTGTCAATGAAAGGGAAGAGAGGCCACTAAGACGCGACTAATCCAATATCCTTCTACTTTGCCTCGCACCAGTGGTTCCCATCTTGGCAGACACGACGATGATCTTTCGCATCATGCTCTTCTATCCACGAGAGGACCCAAAGCTCTTCAGGAAAGGCTTGCTGGTCATTGCAATACCCATCATCTTCAAATTTGCTCGCATGGGACTGCAGACCATCTCTCGCATTCAAGCTCTGCAATTGTGGAAAGCACAAGATATGACGGCTCCTTTCGCCTGGAACGTCTGCTGGATTCTCAACGCACTAGACCCAGCCCTTTGCACTATCTTCATCTGTTGCAAGCTACACCGCATGTCGCTTCGCGCCCGTAGTAACAAGAGCAAAAAGGGACCAAGTCGGATCTACAAGTATCTACGTACGGCCTTGTGGACGTCTGCTGCAGCCGCTGTGAGTAGAGGGACGTCGTTGCTGCTCGTTGATGGCGTGCCGAAGTACTGACAAGACTCACATTCTCTGCATAGGTCCCACCCATTGCCTTCGCGGTCACTATGGGAGTCCTGCTTTTCAGCAACCAAGGCTCAACCGCTGTCCGACTTTACGTGGCCCACTTGTACGGGTGGTCTATCATCATCGCCGCATGTTTCTCCTCCTTCTGGCCAGAGATCCAAGCCTCACATTCGAAAAAGGGCGAAGCGACTGCACCACGCTTCGTCATCGGATTCGACAATGACCTTCATCGGGACATTCATGATCCTGTCACACGATTGCCGGCTGGCACTTCAGGCTCGCCGAACGAGGCAAGTAGCTTCGGTTCGGCCGCAAAAGAGAGACAGATGGGCGAGAGAAATGGTTTGTCCGCGTTGGACTTCCACGATGGCGTGCAGACCATGGGACTTCAGTCGTACGGCAGACAGGATCGTTTGCAGACCCTCGGCGTCACATCGGGGGTGAATCCGAAGCATGCCCACACGTGGGCTTCTCCTTCTCCCGAGGACACCAGCGTTGCCTTTACTCGTCGACCGGTGAACCTCACGCCTGAGCTCACGTCGGCTGCGCTACCCAGTAATAGTACCTCGAATGCCATGTTCAAAGGCAAGCGTCAGCCTGTCGATGCGGCCGAGAGCAAGCAGGGTCACCTTGCCCATCCCCTTGACTCGCCGAGCACCTACTCTAGAGCCTCCATTGAGCAGGAGCTGACCGCGGATCAACCCTTGCAAGAAAAGAGGTACGGTAGCAGCAGCAGCGAGAGCAGTGCCTATCAACCGCATCTCCCACTCACTGGAAATCCGAGAGCTTCGTCGACGCCTTCCCTCGCATCCACTACTGAGGGCTGGGGCTGCGCACGCCCGGTGACAGCCCTCGAGGGGTACGAAGAGATTGACATTGAGCACACAGAAGAGCTGGCCCCGGGAGAGGCATTACCGGCCCGAAACGTCTCTCCTTCGCCTGTCCGTACTCGCGATCTGGCCCTCGTCACCAAACAGCAGCAACGGAATGCACGCCCTACGCTACTCCGGCAGTTCTCCGATGGCGCCACCATCGCCTCATCTCTGCCCAAGTCGCCGGCTCTAGTGAGGAGCGCATCGCAACATGTCCCCCACTTTAGGCAGGCATCGCATTCCTCAACAGGATCAGCCTGGAGCAAGCTCGATCCCACTGTTTCTGCCAGTACTATTCCTCTCGCTCGCCGAAAACCCTCGTTTCGCCTTCAACACTTACCTCCCTCGTCCTCGAGGGCAGAAAAGGATGAACATCAGGAGCACGTGCAGGACGAAGCAGGTAAGAGGGAGTCGCACTATGTCCTTGCACCTGCACCTGCTTCGACTTCTGGAGATGCGGTAGACGAACCCGCGATGCACCACTGGCGAACCGCCTCGGCCGCTTCTGAACCCACCGTGGGCGCGGGAGCCGGCGTTGGTGCACCTCCCCTGATGCCTCCTCGTAGAAGGGCTGCCAGCCCTCAAAGCTACCAAGCTTCGCACCCGCCCTTGAGCTCACAGCAGCAGCAGCAGCAGCAGCAGCAGCAGCACTACCACCACCACCAACAACAACAACAACAATACCGTCAGCAGCAACAACAGCAGCAGCAAGTACAGCAGCAGCGGCAGAAGCGACAAGAGGAACAACGACTACGAAGTGGCAGCGCCTCTTCTTCTTCTCTCTCTGCCTCTGGCCTCTCCCTCGCACCACTACCCGCGAGCCTTTCTGCCCGAGCTCCTAGGTCGGCACCTGCTGCCCCTTCTTCCACTGGGAGCATGGGTGCGGCTGGTTTTGCGGGCCAGCAGCAAGTGCAGCAGCTGTCACGACGAGGCGAAGGGCAAGGTCAACGGCAGGAGCCAGAGCCAGAGCGGGAGCGGGACTACTACGAGCAACCCTACCCTCCACGTGTCCACAATAACAGCCATGGTCATGGTCAGAGTCACGCCCACGCCCATGATCAAGGGCACACTCAAGGCCACGGTCGTGGACTTTTACCCAGCCCAGGCGCCAGCTCAAGCTCTACCTCTACCTCTACCTCTACCTCTACCTCCAGCCATGGCACCCGGTCGGCCTTTGGGTTCAGCTTCGGCCACGGTCAGAAGCCCCGTCCCCTTTCCATTGGTTCAGGCCGCAGCTTAGGCGTCGGCACGGGCAGTGGGAGTAGGAGTGCTGGTGGTGCAGGAGGCCGAGGGGGAGGGGGAGATGCTTCACCGGTCGATCTGGGAAGTATTGGTATTTTTACAGAGACGTACGTGAGAGTTGAGTGAGTGTGGGGAAGGGGAGGGGAGGGAAGGGAAGGGAAGATATGGAGAGGAGGGTGGGAGAGGGGAGAGGGGAGGGGGAAGAGGGGAGAAGGACAGGAGAGGCAAGGGGAGAAATCACATTCCTTGTTGTGCTCGTTCCCATGCTCGATGCTCGATGCTCGATCCAACCACTAGACTAATTAATCCATCCATCTCTTGCGTTCCAAGGTTCGCTCAACTCAACTCAGCACCACACGACACGACACGACACGACACGACACGACACGACCTGACCTGACCTGACCTGACCTGATCTTCTAGAGTAGCTCGAGTAGCTCCGACCGACTTACTTACTCGAAGAATGAGACTGAACATGACATGACCAAAAGACGTCAAGAAAGAAAAACGAACAAGGGAATGTAGATCAATGGATGTGGATTTGTGGATGTGGATGTGGATTTGTGGATTGAAGATTAAAGCGGTATATAACAATTGGGGTAAAGAAATTGGTACTGGTAAAGAAAATGTTCGGCATTCCTCTTCTTCTTCTTCTTCCTCTTCCTCTTGCACTCCCCTCTGCTCCGTGCCCCTCTCTCTCTCCTGCTTCCCATTCCCTCTCTTCTCCTCTCTCTCAAGTCCTATTCCCAGCCTTTTCTCTATAACTCTCCATATTCGTCGTGACAAATGGATTTTCCTCACCAGCAATAATCTCCTCTGCAGACTTTTCTGCTGGATCCTGTAGGAGGGTATTCGACGACGAAAAGGTGTCTGTGCCTGCCTTGGCGCTGGCGACTGTCCTCCGCCGTAGCTCTGTACGTTCTGCATCCGTTGTGCGCAGAGTGGTAATGGCGGAGCCGTTAATGATGGGCTGTTTTCCCTCCTCACCGCTACCGCTACCGCTCCCACCGCTGCTACCGCTGCTCTTGCTAGTACTACCGCTCCCTCTCGACTCTCTAATCTCATCCCTAATCTTTCTACTAGCTGCCTTCATCTTATCAAACTTCTCTACTCCAATTCGTGTCCCAAAGAGTACATCAAAGTGTACAAAGAAGGGTTGGGAGTAATTGAAGCGTAGTCCTTGCATTTGATGATGCACATCGTGATATTCTGCGCAATTGGGGAAGACTAGATGGAGGGGATCCAGCCACCAGGGGAAGGCGTAACCTCCGTGATCGCAGACGGTCTTGAGGGTGGAGAAGGTGAAGAGGAGGATCCCTTGACGGATCGTCATGAGGGCTAGAGCGTGGGAGATGGCTCCTCCCGCCGAGTCTAGGAGGAGACCTTCGAGAGGATGGTTGTAGAGGGCGCCAAAGGCATAAGGGACGTACAGGCGGTGGTGATGGGAGTGGAAGTGCCTGTAGAGGAAGCGTGACTCGTGGAAAGCTCGGTGGAGGGCATATTGCCATGCGTCCATGACGAAGCTGGTAGGGTGGGAAAGCGACATACAGAGGTTAGCGATGATTGGAAACAGGCACTTACTGTGATTAACTTCATCGTCGTCTCTTGTACTCACAAGGCCCACCAGAATTGCACAAAGGGTAGTCCCCACCAGTACAGCCACTGTACTGCCTGCACTCCCACACCTCCATCCAGTATCCTCAGACCAGCCTTGTAGCCAAAGGTCCCGCACACAACCTTTGCCAGGTACACCCCCACCTTTTTCATCCCTTCTTGATGATCAGCAAATACCTGCCTTCGAGCAGCCTCATCGTCCTCTAGTACAAAAGCGCCCAAGACGGTCTGCACTGCCTGTTGTAGCAGTACCATTGCCACGACCGTCGAGGCAGGCACCTTGTTCCTCTTCCTCACCTCTTCTGGCTCATGCAGACGGTACTTTTCGAAAAAGGGAATCTGTGCATGGTCTAGAAAGGTGAACCAGAGGGATATGAGCCAGTAGATTGCTACTGGACCGACTAGGGAGAGGTACTTGTCTGAGATGAAGGGTAAGAGGGACTCGTGTGGGTAGTAGTAGAAGGGTTTCCATGACTCGGAGGAAGAGGGAGAGTAGTTGATGTTTGTGAGGGAGAGGGGAGAGACGCCGAGGAGGGATGCGGCCTTGAGTGTGAGGTTGCTGGTCATGGTGGTCGTACTCGTGCGAGGTGAAGGAGGCTCGGTATGACCCCAGTGGCGGAGGGCTCTGTATGGCCGAGGCCCAGGCCTGAGTGGAGATGTGGGGCTGCTACAAGAGTGAGGGTGAGGCTGAGGAGGATGGCGGTATGGGACAGATGCCACGCAGTGTGATGGTAGTGGTGTGCAATGATGAGATGGAACCAAGAGGGAAGGAAGCGTGGATGCTGAGGCTGCTTATTTCCTTGTGTGTATATGCTGCTCGTGTGTGTGTGAGTGTGAGTGTGGGTGTGTGCATCTGATCTCGGCTGTTTGGATGCCCGCCCCTTTGGACACTCGTCAAATCTCATCTCCATCCCGTCCGTCGTGCGTACGTCCGTCTGTCCGCCCGCCCCCCGCCACTTTTCCTTTCCGGTTACTTGAGCCGACACGGGCCAGGCCGCCGCCCCGCGCCGCGCCACTTTGAGGCTTGGAACGGCGAGGCGGTAAGCCGTTCCCGCACGACTCTTGGCCAGGGGGGAGGTGGATCGCTTAGCTCAGCAACGGACAGGAGGATTGTAGACAGACGTCGAAAAAAGGGCAAGGATTGAATGCATTTGTCCCATCTACATCTACACTCCATAAGACCGCACAGTGGAAAAATGAAAGGGACGATCATGCTTTTGCGGCAAAGGCAGCACCTCGCCCGTAGACAGATTGATGGAGCAGTACTCGACCATTTCCATCTTGTTCCACTTGCCGCGACTGGTGCATCGCAAGGTGAGGACCATACGAAAGGCATACTTGGACATGTGTCGGTCTGTGAATACACGTAAAGGGGGAGAAGGAAGGAAAGAGGGTCTCAGCAACAACTTTGCCTTTGATCTTCTGTCCTCCGCTCTGATTGCCTCACTCACCCTTGAGATCTTCGATGATCACTCTTGCTCCACCTCGCCTGCGTCTCTTCTCCTTTTCCACCTCCAACTCCTCTCCTGCGCTTCCTCTGTGAGCCCCTTCAGCACCATCAGACATCTCCACTCTCCACCGTCCCACTGCGAATCCCTTGTCGCCATTTCCCGCATACATCCTCCCAACCGTCTCCCTAGGCGGGTCCGTCGTCAGAAACGTCAGGGCCTTCCCATCAGGGAGAAATCGGATGGATCGGTAGAACTCCACAGTGTGGAAGACGCGAACCCAGGGATTGTCCACACTTAGACCTGGGCGCGAGTAGTGACAGGCGGCAATGTAGCAACCCGTTTCGCGGATGCGGGGGTGGTGGATGAACAGCAGGCGCGGATTGGCGAGGTTCGGTAATGTCGATGGCAAAGCAAGTTGAGGAGCGTGGTACGTCTCGCTGATGATCAGTCTGGTAGAGGAGACCAATATGGGAGGGTCAGCCAACCGTGGACGGGGGATCTACCTTCTCCACTCAGTCACTTCGGTGCCGAACTCACCTCCAGATGCCTTTGACCCTCGATGCTAGACGCCACTTCCACGAGACTCTGGCCAGCATCTCCAGACTTTGCCAATCAGCTCCAGCCAGGACCATGCCCACGCCGGCGGGGCCCTTTGCAGCTCGGGTAGCTGTAGAGTCATTGCCTGAGGGAGGGGGTCTCTCCTTGTCGTGAACTGCCTTGTCCTCTCCCTTCCCCGCGACCTGAGCTCCGTGCTTGTCCTGCACGCCCTCGATCCGGGGCGGTCGGATCTTGGTGCCGCGCTGCCCTCTAGGCTCCACTACAAGCCTGCAGATGTGGGCTAGGATCTCATCGGGCAGCCTGGCTATCAGAGGCGGTGGTCCTTCCTCGCCTTCTTCTCCATTGAGGCGTGCCTTGTCCAGCTTTTCTGTAACATCGCTGACTGCCGGATCTGCATCGGTCTCCAGTGGCTTCGGCTTTTGAGAGAGCCTGACAGGCGATGGACGGCCGGTGAAGGAGATTTGTGAGAGATCCCGTCCTTCGACTGCCGTGCTCGATCTGGCAATGATAGCCTCCAGCTGATCATCCTCTTCAAGGGTAGGAGGCCCCTCGTCGTCATCAGCAACGGGATGAGCTTCACTCTGCTTGCCATTGTGTGGCAGCTTCGCTTCAGCAGCTGCTCTACTCTTCTCCTCCCGCTCTCGCCTTTCCATGGCAATCACCCGGGAGTCGTCAAAGTCCGTTGCTCTGCGAATCATGTCTCCCACTTCCGAGCTGGCCAGAAGAGCGTCTGATTGTGCATCCCATGAAGCTCCCACGGACTTGCTTCCATCTATCTTGAGTAGGGATTTAGCCCGCTCATATAGCTTGTCAGGAGCCGAGTCCAGCCGGAAAGCCCTCCGGTAGTGATGTGTAGCCTGGTCGAACTGGCCCTTGCGCTCCATTTCCGCGCCCAAGGCATACGCCTGCACGGCCGCCTTCATCTGCGATTTCTTAGAGGCACTGGCATTCGTAGGTGCTTCTTGATTGAGCTTCTGCCGAGGTGGACTGCGAATCTGTGGTGGTAGGGTTGCGCCTTGCTCCTCTGCTTCCTGGAGAGCTGCACGGCGTTGCTCTTCTGCTAGCTGTAGCAAGTGCCGAGTCCGACTTGGGGAGTGAGGCTGAGCTTCCTCGTCTGAGGACATGTCTGCTTGTCCAACACTGTGCTCCTCCTCAGGATACCCATTGGCTCTCGACAGACGGGGCTTCTCTCTATGTTTCTCCTTGCCCTTAGCATTCGCAGCCGGTATCCGGAGTGGCGGGAGGCTCGAAGGTCCTGCTTGGGGCGCAGCGGGTTCTGCCTTCCTGCGCTGAACCTCGGCCTGCCATTCCCGCCTAAAAACCTCTAGCTCTCTCTCATCGTACTGTGTCCCATCTGCGCGCACCTTGCTAGGTGATGCTAACGGTTGAGAGTGGGGCGAGGATGATGACCCCTCTTCGCCTGGGGGAGGGGTGAAGCTCGGGGTAGGGTAAGCCGGCGTACCCTCGTTGGAGCTCATGTTGAGCAGCACGATTCAGCTGGCCCTGCCTTAAGCCAGAGAATGAAGCTTTACGAGCTACCAATGTATGCTGAGGTAGGTGATGCTAATGTCAGAAGGGAGAAGGAATGTCTGCAGAGACACGGACCTCGTCTCTACGAGGCTCACCGGAAGTGGAGCAACGGCGGCGGAGCGGAAAGGGCAAATTGGCTCACTCTTCCCGAGTACGACTTAGTTCTGCTATCCATTGCAGTCAAGCCAGCGGGAGCTGATGGCGACGACCTTCTGGAGACCAGGCACGGCCAGGCCGGGTGAGTAGCATTGATACTGACTGGGCGGTTTCTCCTGCTTTGATGTGCTTAATAGTGCGACTCCTTGTGACGCAGGTTCCTCCCTCGACCGAGCGACGGAATCGGAAGAAGTTCTTGATGGTGCCGCCATTGCTGGACAGATACAGGCAGGTCATTTGGGCATACAAGCGCAAAGGTCTCGACTACCAATTGCAAGGCACAGGGAGGCTATCTCGTATGCTCTAGAGAAGTACCCAGTCACCATTGTAGTAGGGCAAACAGGTTGCGGGAAGACAACGCGTGAGTGCGATGCAGCATTGCATGACGGTAAAGGAGACTCTGACTGATGTCCGTGTATCTGGCAACATCGACAGAGATCCCTCAATATCTCCTCGAAGCTGGCTGGGCTTCTACAGGGCAACAAATCGCGATCACTCAGCCACGGAGAATCAGCGCCATCTCAGTCGCCTCGAGGGTAGCAACAGAAGTAGGATCGGTCCTGGGAGATGAGGTCGGCTACTCGATTCGCTTCGAGGAGGTATCGAACCCGCTTCGGACACGCATCAAGTTCCTCACAGACGGAATGCTATTCCGAGAGTGTATGCGGGATCCTTTGCTCAGCAAGTACAGCGTCATTATGATTGACGAGGCTCACGAGAGAGGCGCGTACACCGATCTCCTACTTGGCTTGATCAAGAAGATTCGCAGGAAGCGGCCAGAGCTCAGAGTCATCGTTTCCAGCGCCACGATCGATGCAAAGAATATGCTCGACTTCTTCGCCAACGGAGAAGCGCACGACGAAGCGACAATACTTTCGCTAGAAGGACGAACCTATCCGGTTGAAGTCTCTCATCTCGGCAAGCCATGTAGTGACTACGTCAAGGCGGCTGTGGACACTGTATGGTCCATTCATCTCAATGAGGGCCAAGGAGATATACTGGTCTTTCTCACCGGCAGAGAAGAGATCGATCGTTGTCTGCAAACAATAGCAGATCGATTGCTCGACTTACCGAAGGGCTCGTTACCACTCGAGTTGCTGCCGCTTCATGCAGGGTTGACCTCGGAGGAGCAGATCGCCGTCTTTACGCCAACGGCAAGGGGTTCGCGGAAATGCATTGTAGCTACCAACATCGCGGAGACAAGCGTGACGATTGAGGGGGTCAAGTATGTTGTTGATTGTGGCTTCGTAAAGGTGAGCTGGCGTGGGAAGGTCTCAGGATGCTGCGTCAGTATACTTACTCTCCTCTCCCCTGTCCGCTCAGGCACGCCTGTTCAACCCAATCTCAAGCATGGACATACTTGCGACGGTCCCCATCTCACAAGCTTCCGCGACGCAAAGGGCAGGGCGAGCAGGTCGTGTCTCGCCGGGCAAATGCTACCGCTTGTATACATCGTCGGCCCACAAATTCCTGCCTCGTACGACGTTGCCGGAGTTGGCACGGACAGACATCACTCCCTATATATTGCGGCTCAAGGCCCTCGGCATCGACAATCTTGCCAACTTTGAATACCTGCCACCCGCTCCGCCGAGCGGTATGATGGTCCGAGGTCTCGAATTCCTCTCTGCGATAGATGCTCTCGATGAGTGGGGCCGCCTTACGCCTGTAGGTGAGAGGATGGCAGAGTTGCCCGTCGAGCCGATGACAGCCAAGTGCTTGCTGGCTTCCCAAGAGTTTCGTTGCACTGCTGAGATGGTCTCGATAGCAGCGATGACTTCGGTTGCCTCGCCCTTCACTATACCCGACGAAGGTCGCTCACGAGCTGGGGCGGAGGGCGAGTTGGAAAGAAGGAAGTTCACAGCAGAGGAAGGTGATGCACTCACTCTCCTGAATGTGTTCAACACATTCGTGAATCCACGGGTGGGCAAACAGTCTGCCAGGTGGTGCTCCAAGCATCGCCTGAACTTCAAGGCTCTTTCAAGAGCAGTGAGTATCCGCTCACAACTGGCCAGGTACCTTGAGCGCTTCGGGATCAACACTGCAGTCAGCTGCGAAGGAGACGCAAAGAGGCTGAGGAAATGTCTCACAAGTGGATACTTCCGCAACGCCGCCCGGAAGGCCGGTAACGGGGAGTGGAGGAGCGTGCGAGACAACACGCTCCTTCATGTCCATCCATCATCGGTGCTCTTCAGCCGGGAGCTCCCCGTCTCCACCTGGGTCATCTTCTCCGAGGTTGTGCTTACTACAAAAGCGTTCATGCGGGACGTGACCGTGATTGAACGGGTAAGTAGGCTCGCTGCCGTCAGCACCACGCGCCGTGATCAGTCCTGACCTTCGCTTTCCATCATCTCCGTTTCTGCAGGATTGGCTACCGGAACTTGCGTGAGTACAGTTCCTTCGCTTCAAAGACTAAAGTATGTCTGTGAGACTGACATGCCCCATTTGTTTGCTTATAGGCCACATTTCTACGAGCTGTCGGATGCCAGGCTCCCGGCTCACTGACGAGCGACTCAGGAACGTAACTCGACGCGTGCCTGGCCCTGCCTCAGCAATCAGGGGCCGTGCTGTACCTCAGTGCGTATGCTCGCGACCGCGGCTGCAGCGCCCCCCTATCCAGATGCCGGTCTCCCTCGCGACTGCTCCTGTTGTGCTATACCGTACTCCCCCACACCCACCCCGTACCTGTCTTTTCACTGCCAACAATGATACCCTTTTCATTCTGCCTCATCACGCTCGTTTTCGTCGTTGCTACTGCGACGCAAGCTCGCAATCACCACAATCATCCCCTCCCTCGCACCACACCAGCTGCAGCAAAGGACACAAGCCATGTAAGCCACGTCTACTCGCGCAACCTCACTCTTTCTACCTATGAAGACTTCCTGGACTTTTTCATCTTCAACAACATCAAAGACCCTTCTGGTGGCATCGTCACCTATGTGGACCAGAAGGAGGCAGAGCGACTCGATTTGGTCGGCCCAGGCAAAGCGGGAGGCATTCGCATCGCGGCCGATCTCAGCGAGAAGAATGTGACTGCTGGGAGGAAGTCTGTTCGACTGAGGGGCAAGGAGGCTTTCGGGGTGAGTCGCAGCATAGTGACAGAAGCAGACGAAAACAATGTGACGAAATCTGACTGCTGAGTCTCACCTCGTGCACACTGCGCTGTCTGTAGGAAGGTCTTTTCGTCTTCGAGATCGCTCACGCTCCTGTCGGATGTGGTCTCTGGCCGGCAGCTTGGATGACCGTCGACGAATCTGTATGGCCAGTCGGTGGCGAGGTGAGTGTCTCAAGTGCTTCGACAAGTGATAGTGTAAGCAGGATTGGCTCACATTTCTTTCACCTCACGTTGACCCCCAGATGGATATCTTTGAGTATGGCAACGGTCTTCGCTATGCTCCTGAGCAGACGCTGCATCTCAATGGAACCTGCGTGATGCCACCTCATAGACTGCAGACGGGCAACAACACGGCGTGGCAGGACTGCGACAGCTTCGAAGGCTGGAAGACAGGTAATCACGGATGCGGAGTAGAACTGCTCAATGATCAATTCGCAGTACCTGCCCTACTCAACCGCAACGGTGGAGCCGTCTTTGTCATGGAGAGGAACGCAGACCACATTCAAGGCTGGGCATTCCCCTCCTGCAGCCCTCATGCTCGAGCTCTCAAGCACCGCAGGAAGATCGACACGACCAAATTCGGCACCCCCTCATCTTTCTTCCCTTCTACCGACACATGTGCACTAAAGGAGAAGTTTGGCAAGCTTCACCCGATCATCAACATCTCCTTTGGTGGACATGCAGAGGCTTCGTGGGTCAGAGACGGTTGCCTGGCACTTGCACCTAGCTTCTACACGGGATGGGGAGTGTCGGAGAATTCGACAGAGTATCTCAAACAGCCTGAGAACAGCGTCGAGTTCCATGTCAGCTCGTACACCTACTTTGCTCCCACTTAGAGGTTACCCAGCCAAAGTTCATGTACAGTGCCATCGTAGTCGCTCAATTAGAGCGCATCTTGTTCTCCCCGCTGTGCATTGAAGCTGCAGAAGATACAGAGACGTTGTCTGCGTATAACGGGCTTGTGCGCCTGTTCCGTTCCCCGCACCGCGTTCCGTTCCGAGGCAAGTGTTGGTCTGGGTGGGTGCCTGCACCTGCCACCTTGTCCTTCCGTCTCACCCCAGATCTCATCCCAGATCAACACCTTGCTCCACTCCTTTCTCATCCGAGCTTGCTTTAAACTTCCTTCCTCCCCTTGCACATCCTCTACGTGTGTTTCGACAGCTGAAGTTCCCCCTTCGGCAGCTCAGCTTCACAATGGCTACGTCTGGTGACGATGGCAAGTCACAGATGAGAGTAATTGAGGATACACAAGTTGAGGGGACCAGCGAGGACGTCCCTACCTCCACTCTGGCCGCCATACCAAATCCTACAGTGCCCCCTCTAGACACAGAATCATCAGCAGCCACAGCAACAACAGCAGAAGGAGCGGTAGAAGCTGAACCGCTGGCGTCAGTGGCTAGTAACTCCTCACAGTCAGAGAAGTTGCCAGGGGAGACGCTGGAATCAGCTGAGACTTCGACTTCAGATCCGAGCGTGCCGCTGCCGGCTGCTTCACCAGCAATTGGAGCAAGCACTGCCCTCGAGGAGTCCGATGTATCAACACAAGCGCAGAAACACCAAAAATTGGGCAGCGAATCGGTGCCATATCGGCCAGATCAAGAGGGGGAGAAAGGAATAGATTCAACAGTCCAGAACACGAATGAAGAGCTCGTGGCAGGGGATGCCCAAGAGAAGGCGATCATGGGTGCAGAACAGGAGTCCCTCCCTGATCCGGTAGATGACCTTACAGCTTCGCTCGACAAAAGTACGCTCTCTACCAATGATCACGAATCGGTAGCATCTACCTCAGCGGCGCCAAGGGATGAACATTCAGCATTGACCCAACAGGTAGTACTGTCGCCGCCAACACAACCTGAGGCGAAGGAAGACTTGGCCTCCCAGGCCTCTCACCCTGGCCATGATCAGCAGGTGAATGACAGAGATGGACAAGGAAGCGCAGGCACAGCTGCTCCGGAAGAGCCGATCCCGCCGGTACCACAGAAGGAGAATGCTCTGCCTGCTCCACCGCAAACAGGCATTGAGGCCGAGAGTGGACCCTCAAGAGCTGTCTTGCACTCCATCGCCACTCCGGTAGCCTCTGGAGAGCATCTAGACGTAAGCAGAAGCTTTGCGGTTGACGAAAGAGCTTCTACAAGCTCGTCTGCTCAGCCCATCATCGAGAAGCCAGCCCCTGCTACTCCAGCAAAAGGTGACGGTACACGACTGCGCAATACTTCTTCTGCTGGTATCAAGATCGGTAAAGGACCTCCACCGACGACCAATCCTCAGGAAGAGAAGCCTTTTGATTTCAATATCTTTCTTGACCAAATGAAAGACCCTAGCGCAAGGGGAGTAGGCGAATATGTTCGCAGCTTCATCAAAGGCTTTGCAAAGAAGCCGTATCGTACCCAGGATCAGATCAAGCTCATCTTCGACTTTCTCGATTTCATCTCCGTCAAGATGCAACAATGTTCTGTTTGGTCCAACGTCTCGGAGACGGACTTCGAGAACGCCAAAGAGGCCATGGAGAAGCTGGTCATGAATCGGCTGTACGGCTTCACATTCACCCCCGCGGTGGCCAAAGAGGGGAAGTGGACACCGCAGACGGACGATCTGGAGCGTGATCGTGTGCTGAAAGAAAGAATCGAGCTCTTCGACTGGGTCACGGAGGAGCACTTGGATGTTCCGAAGGGGGAGCATTCGAAAGGCTTCGTCGACTTTGCGATCCAAGGTGAGCAGTTCCAGAGTGTTGACAGGTATCGCAAGAGTGGCTCTGACCGACTGTGCCTTTCTCCTCACAGAGCTGCTCAAAATCAATCACTACAAGGCGCCACGCGATAAGCTCATCTGCATACTGAATTGCTGCAAGGTCATCTTTGGCCTCATTCGACATCTGAGCTCAGAAGAGAGCGCGGACAACTTTATACCCATTCTGATCCTTGTTGTCCTGAAGGCCAATCCCGAGCACCTGATCAGCAACGTCGAGTACATCGGTAGGTTTCGCAACCCTGACAAGCTGTCGAGCGAAGCAGGTTACTACTTGTCGAGCTTGATGGGGGCTACGGCCTTCATAGAGACGATGGACTACTCAACGCTGTCAAACATCTCGCAAGAAGACTTTGAGAGGAACGTCGAGCTAGCCGTCCAGAAGATCGGCACACAGCCTCGGACAGAGAACGTTGCCTCTGCAGGGACATTGGCTCCAGCACCCAGAGTACCTCACTCTCGAAGCGTCAGTGCTTCGGACCCTCATGCGCCTCCCGCCGCTGGTGAAGAAGCTGCACGTACGCTACCAGGCGCTGCCGGACAAGCGCCCAACTTTGCGGAGGACACGAAAGCTTTCTTCCAGCGTACTGGAGAGGCAGCTCGGATGGGCTTCACCAACAGCGTGGGCAAGCCCATAGGTGCCCTCGGGAAGCTCTTCGGCGAGAGTCTCGACGGCATCAGAACGCCACCGAATCCGGACATGAGCGCACCTGGCTCTGCTGGCGCTCAGACGCCCAACAGAGCTGACTCTCCAGGTCCGAGCGCGTCGCCAGGTGTAAGAAAGAGCGTCTTCGGCGGCTTCTTCGGTGCCGATCAGCAGCAGCAACAACAACAGGCGCGTAGCGTGAGCGGATTCAATCCTGCGTCCTGGAGCCGGGGTCTCAAAGGCGTCAATGATGAAGACGAGCCACAGACGCCGTCGATGACCGATGCGCGTCAGGGCCCATTCTCCTCTTTGGTCAGGAATCCTGTCTATTCTGATGCTGTCCCACCAAGTCGCAAGATTGGACAGGCTCCGGACGCGCCTAAAGCGAGAAAGGGTATCCCACAGCGTGGTGACTCGATTGATCCCTTCAATTACCCAGACATCTCTTCAGGGTCTTCAAGCACTGGTGTGAACAGTAGCCCAGGGATTGGCACCCCAAGCGATGGTAGCGACGATGAAGGAGATGGAGACGAGAGTGCTCTGCAGCGTGCCAGGAGGAGACTGCCAGACCTCGGAGCCTTTGTGCCCTTCCTTTCTGCAGACTCTCCTGCCCCTGGCAACCCACCGCAAGCCAGCCGTTCCGCATATCAGCATCAGCAGCATCTCACCCGCGGACCGAATCAGGCTCGACCTGCACACTTAGGCGAGTCGTCCTTCCTACAGCCCTCCTCGGATCCGGCTGCTCCCAGCAGTGGAGGTAGACCGGGCAGTCCGAACCTGGCAGATTTGAGCGCGGATGTCGAACGAGTGCACGAGGAGCAGATGGAGGCGGGCGTGGAGACGCTCGCGAATGTGTTCCCCGATACGGAGGAAGAGGTGAGGCGGATGGTCCTCGAGGTGAGTACTTTGACAGCACAAGCTCCGAGGTGGAAGTGGAACCTTTGCTCACCACACTTCCTGCTTCGGCATACCCTTGCATTCTCTTGACCAACAGGCCTGGTAAGTCGTCTGTAGGAAAGGACGTACGAAAAAATGACGCATCCATGCTGACCACATCTCGTCTCCTCTCTTCTCTATCCTTACAGCAACGGAGATGTTGGACAAGCAATCGACAGGCTACTGGAGATGGGCTGAGTGATGCCAAGAGATCATGTGAAACCCCCCCGCTCTTGCAGTCACCACCTCATTGTACTCTCACGCATGATACTGACGAGACATGCTATATAGATTACGCAATTTTTGTAAGAAACAAGTCCCGGAGAGGCAAGGAGAGCAGAGAAAGATTGCCCAGCGGGGCGGCAGGGGTGTGACTGGGCATGGGAAGACCAGGATGGGACTCTATATCGGCATCGACGATAGCACAGCAGGCGAAGCAGCGAGCGCATCCGATTCGGATGCTTTGAGCAGTAAGCGTTTGACGACGCTATCGAGCTCAAGCAGTCTCGCGGTGATCGGCCGTCATTTCCTGCTGCACCGCCTTGTACAAGGCTCCACTCCTGCGCGTCGTCCTTCTTCTCCTCCTCATAACCCTCTGCATCGCCTTGAGCGACTTAGTAATGGGCTGCACGAGGTACAACTCCGTGAGGAACGAAGCGGCAATATTGACTAGTACCGTTGCTGCTAGTCTCCAGTGGAAGGCTCGTGGTAATTCTACTAGCCCAAGAAGATCAAAGGCGGGTCCAGAGGGGACAAAGAGGAAGTAAGTCGAGAAGATGCCCAGGACCAGTAGGGAGATCATCAGCCAGGAGTTTGTGTACATTGGCTTGCGGTACGGCGGACCAACGCTGAAGATGGCTGCGACGAGGATGTACTGGAAGCTCGAGACGAGGAAGAGGGCACTGTTCTCTGGGTTCACCACGTTAAGCTTGGCTGGGTTGACCACAGGAGGCTCGTACCATGGCTGCGCTCTTGTGTAGAAGAAAGTAAAGCCTTGCACGGCGGCGCAGATGACCACTTGAGCCAGCATAGAGACCAGGACCTTCTTCGATACCAGGTTGGCAGTCGGCCTCTTGACCGCTAGATCCGGGTAAGGTAGGGTGCGGGCCATTGCCACGGCTACTGGGAGGATGATGAACAGATCGATGTACAAGAATTGGAAATCGCCCAAACTGCTTGCAAAGCTGTACAGGATCTCGATGCTCGTGAACTGAATCAGCGAGTACAGAGCCATGTACTTGAAGCAAGAGAAGGATGTAACCAATGCTGCCCTGCCTTCTTTGATGACTTCGATTACACAAGAGATGTCAGGCGATCGAGAGGTGAATGGAGCGGCGACGGATGCCTCGGCCTCGGAGAGGGAGATACCAATATCTGCCGCCTTGAGAGCACCACAGTCATTGGCACCGTCTCCACACATTCCCACGGTGTAGCCGAGTGCTTGCAGGCGCTCGACCAGCTCGTGCTTCTCATCCGGAGACATTCGTGCAAAGATGGTACCCTTGATAAGCATTCGTCGCAATGTCTCCACCGGAGCAAAGTCGATCATCCACCGGAACACATCTCCGGTCAGTGCCAGTTGGTAGTCTGCCAGGTCGAAGCCATCGACGTCGAAAGCGTGCGGATCGTTGACGAGTGGCTTGAGTCGCAGAGGGTCTAGCTTGACTTGATCATCGTCGACGCTGGACCAGTCCAGAACAGCCTTTGGCGAAGAGGAGTTGCCCTCGAGGAAGGATGGCAGGAAGACATGAGCCGAGTTGGCAATCATGCCACACTCCCTTGCAACACTGATCGCCGTCCGAGGGTTGTCACCAGTAGCCATCTTGCAAACGATGTTGGCAGCCGTAAGTGTTTCAATGACCGGCGCGGTGCCTTCTTTGATCTTGTTCTCGAATATGATAAGGCCCAAAAAGCGCAGATTAGATTCAGCCTGCTCTCGCTTCATCCTCTGAGCCTTGATCCAAGTCATTCCAGTCATGCTCTTTCCGGCACAAGCGATGACACGGTAGCCGTGCTTGGTGTAGTAGGCCAAGAGATCGTCGTAGTCGGCAGGGAAGGAAGAGGGGTCGCAGATGTCCGACATGACTTCAGGCGCACCTTTGACGAACACCTCGAGAGACTGCGACTTGAGCCGCTTGACGATGACACTCATCCTGCGCAGTTGAGACACGAACTCAAAGGTACGCAGAACACCGAGCTCAAGGAAGTGAGCGTGTCGGCCGGGCTTGATAGCATCCTCAGGCTCGAATGCTTCGCCACCAGGTGGACGAACCACGGTCTGGACGAGGGCCGGAGGACGCTCTGTGAGCCTGCTCTTGCCATCTTTGGCCGTTCCGCTCTTTGTTGTCGCCTTGGCAGCCTGGTCGCGGCCTTCATCCAGCGTCCAGCCAGTATATTCAAACATCTTGACATCCAGAGGATCACCAATGACTTCGCCGTCAACGACCTTGAGACTGTGACACGTAGCCAAAGCATACAGAAGCGGCATCTTCTTGGCGTCTGCGTCCTGCTTAGAAGCATATGCATTGACTGGCATCTCCTCCATGGTCTCGTGGAGCTCGCTGAATCGATTGGCTCGCAAGTCGATGGTCCTTGTCCCGAGAACGTCGAGGCCATCAGCGGTGAGCGTACCCGTTTTGTCGAAGCAGAAAACATTGACCTTGCCCCCGATGTTGACTCGGTTGGGCGAAATGCAGAAAATCTCCCTCTTGCGCAAGCGCGAGATTGCGAACGTTGTTCCGATACTCATGGTAGCAGGAAGGGCGGGTGGGACGACGACGGTGATGAGATCCAAGGCTCGCAGAATGATGGTGTGCCAGGCAATGCCCAGCTTGACGAAGTTGTACGAAGACGCGAGGAAGCCGAAGGCGGCAATACCGCCCAGGAAGCCGATGAAGCGGAACGAGTCGCGGTAGAACTTGAATCCCATGGGCTTCGGGAAGAGCATGCTACGGACGAGGGCACCCTTGGTCGTATCAAAGCCGGTACGGACGACCATTGCCTTGGCTCCGGCATCGTCGCTCGTCTTCTCACTGCCCGAAGTACCGCGGATTCGGATGATCCTCGTACCCGAGAACAAGAAGTGCTTTGCAAGTTCCGAGTGGACATCCTGCCCAGTCATTTGCAAATACTGCATCGAAGAGTCCTGGATAGGCAGTTTAGAGACTGGCACAGACTCTCCGGTCAACATGCTTTCGTTGACGATGGCGTCTCCGCTCAGCAGGACGCTGTCGGCTGGGAAGAGCAGCAAGCCAGACTCAGCGACGTCGTAAATGTCTCCAGGCACGAGCTGAGAGCTGTCGAGGGTCTTCCAGCTTCCTTCCCGCAAGACCCGCACGGGCGTGTTGAAACGTGACATCTCCCTCATTCGGGCGACTGTAGTCCTGGTCTCAACCAGAGTGGCAATGATGGAAGCCAAAGAGATAATGGCGATACAAATGGCGTAGTAATAGTAGTCATCGATGGACCAAAGGCCGATTGACACAATCTGGAACACTGTGAGGCAAAGAGAAGGGTATGTCAGAAGTCTGAAGGAATGGTAAGTTGTCACAAAGGCACTCACTGTAGAAAGGATGCAAGACCTCGTCGACAAGGACTCCGATGATGCCTTTGTCCTCGATCTCAATCTCGTTCTTGCCAAACAAGCTCATCCGGTCCTTTTCAGCGTCCCAAGTCACACCTTGAGACACGGAAGAGTTGCTGTTCCACATAGGGTCTCGCCAGTCTTTGATCATACGCCATCGACCAGAGGGTGGGTGCAGGAAGAATCGCGTATACCGATATGTCATCATCGTCAGGTCCATGAGCTGCTCAGTCTCGACACCAGCCATGATAGTGGGGAGCACATCCTGGCCGATCAGGCTGTCATTGCCTTGCAAGATGTTGCCATTGCCGGCCTTACCGCTGCGGATACTGCTCTTGGCACTTGTGACTTTACTGCCCGACCGGCTTGCAGCGGCCTTGTTGACGGTCTGCAATTGAGACTGGACGGCCGACTGGTGCTCCACGAGGGTCGAAGGGGGGTCTCGAGAGGAAGGAGGGAAAGCGGTGGCCAGTGGACGTGCAAAAGGAACAGTCTCCGGCCTGATTAGGTGCAGATCACCGAATTGGTTCTCCACCACAACAAAGTCGGCATTGTCGAAATTGCACTCTTTGCATGTCCAACGAAGCCAAACCTTTGGCAACCATCGACCAATCAGGTAGATGATGCCAATGGACAGGATGCAAAGAATTGTCCAGATCACCTTCTTGGCAGGGACAGCCTGGTACCCAGTGAACCGGATTAGAGAGTCTTCATCGGGCAGGTAGATCTGTTGTCGTGCGCGAGAAGTTCGATCAAGATAGCTCAATTCCTCAAGGGCCTTGCGCGTTGCTTCTGGGCTGCGTCCAGACTCGACATCGACCGCGGGACCTGAGGGGCGGCCGAAGCCATTAGCGGTGTCCGGATCGAAGTCTACACCCTGCAGCTCAGCATCCAGCTCGTCCTCGGGTTCTCGGCCAGTACTGATACGCGAGTCACCGAAGACCGGGTCGACTGCTCCACTGATAGGTCCAAAAGCCGACGGCATGATACCGCCTCGGCCATCTCCGCCGTCCTCGTCTGAGGTGGTACTGCGCATGCTATCGCCAGAAGAGAAGTCATCATCATCTGTGCCGTAGTCAATGTCAAAGCCGTCTTCGTCTTCTTCGTCTCCTCGAGAACTGGCTCGCCCTGAGCCAACGCTTGAGGAAGAGCTTTGCCTGCGACCGATCGAAGGGCGACGCGACCCCCGACTGCGAGCGTCGTCATCTTGTACCTTGTCGCCTCGGATGGAAGCCAAGAGAGAACCTAGCATCCCGCGCGATTGACCCTCGGTTTCTTCATCGTCTCCGGCTGCGGGGATTCTACGCTTCCTACCAAAGTGGGAGTTGGCACCAGAGCTCCGCACGCTGGCCCGCCCGCTGGTCGCGGATGCAGCATCATCGAAGTCTCCGCCGTCGCCATCCCCGGAGCCATTGTATCTGCGGCTTGATTCCCGAGAGATCCGACGACGGGACCGACTGGATGCACGCCTGCCTAGTTCCGGACGTGCCATGGTGTGATGCATGCTCGAGACGCTGCTTGGTACGGCACCGGCCACCGGCCCATCGAAGATACTCGCAGCGTCTCCGTAATTGCCCACTTGACTGTCTCTCCTCTTTCTGATACGGACTGAGCCAGGTGCTGCACCATCGTTGTCCTCTTGTGCCATACCCTCATGGGAGCGAGCCCAGGCCATGGCTTCTGCATGCTCCTTGTCGTCGAAGAAGGGCGAGGATGCCATATCCTCTGCGTCATCATCGTTGGCCTGCGTCGCTTGCTTCGATGAGTTGCCATTGCGTACAGGCATTGTGAAGGGAGCCTGGTACTCGTCGGCAGCCGCCTCTGGCTCCTTCTTGCGACGTGAAGGCATATCGGCGGTGATGTACGGGGAAGACGACGCAAGGTGTGAGGATGGAGAGATGAAGGGGGAGGCGGGGAAAATGGAGGCGGGAGCGGTGATCGTGCGAGTGGCTGCTCGCTGCTGCTGCGTTGCCCGCCCCGCCCAGAGCGCAGGGCCGCCTGCCGGGCAATCGGGACGGAAAGAGACACAGGCGGGGCCGGCAGTCTTAAAATTGGCACAGGCTCACTCACTTCTTCTCGACTTGCTTCTCCTCGTCACACTCATTCACTACCTCGGAAGCATCGCAATAGATCATGGCAACACAAGGAGGTATCAATGTAGCCATCGTAGGTGAGTCTTGGTGAGGTCCGTGATAAATTGCCTGGCTCGCCGCTCATCTTGCAGTCGCCTCTTCCTACCTCTGTTCTCCTCTCCACCAGGCGTGGGGCTCGTCGGCTCTTCCGTCATCTCACAATTGACGACCATCCCCAGCTTGGCCTCTCAGCTGCACATCGTCTGTCTACAGAATTCGAAGAAGACACTACTCTCTACCGCTAGCTCTCCCTTGTCCTTGACTGGCTCTTCCGACTGGAAGTCGCAGCTGGCCAACTCTTCCACCTCGGCTCTTCCTCTGCCAGACCTCGTCAAGTCCCTCCAGAGGATTACTCAGGACAGCAAGAGGCACACCGTCGTGGTGGACAACACTTCCAACGAGTCTGTTGCATCCCTCTACCCTGAGTTCCTCAAGGCTGGTCTCTCCGTTGTCACGCCCAACAAGAAGGGTCTCTCTGGCTCCCTCGACCTCTACAAGGCCATCTTGGCCAACTCTTCCCCTGACGCTGGGCTCAAGGGCCCGCTCGTCTACGGCGAATCAACTGTCGGAGCTGGACTTCCCATTATCAGCACGCTGAAGGACCTCATCCAGACCGGTGACAAGGTCAAGAAGATCGAGGGAGTCTTGAGCGGAACTCTGTCATACATCTTCAATGAGTGGAGCACCCCAGCTGGCGGATCCAAGAAGTTCTCAGAGATTGTCAAGATCGCCAAGGACAATGGATACACAGTGAGTATAGGCTGGCGGGCTGCGAAGCCGACTAGAGAATGTTTGGCTGACAGTGACTACCTCCAAAACGCATTCGCACCTTACTGCCAATAGGAACCCCACCCAGCAGATGACCTTTCGGGCTCAGATGTATCACGCAAGCTGACTATCCTCTCAAGGTTGGTGCCTTCTCTGACGGGCAAGCTGCCCAAAGGATTCGAGTCTGTGCCTACGCATAGCTTGACGCCTGCTCCTCTAGAGTCTGTGACGTCTGGAGATGAGTACGTCCAGAAGCTGCCTGACTTCGACGGCGACTTTGACGCACTCAACAAGGCTGCAAGGGACGAGGGATGTGTGCTGCGCTACGTCGGAGTCATCGATGTCGAAAAGGGCGAGATCAAGGCAAGCCTAGAGCGGTGAGTGTGGTAAGGGGAGGGAGATCCACGGGAAAGCACGCCATTCTGACATGGCAATGCCGGCCCTTCTATTGTGCAGATACCCAAGCGACCATCCCTTTGCAACGTCGCTGTCGGGTTCGGACAACATCATTGCCTTCCACACGGAGCGCTACTCGGCGCGTCCGCTGCTGGTGCAGGGTGCTGGAGCCGGAGCGGAAGTGACGGCCATGGGTGTGGTCAGTGACCTGATCAAGGTGGCAGAAAGGAGAGGGTGAGGAGGAGGCGGGGATCGCTGCGTACCGGACTTCGGACCTCGGGTGTAAGGTCGAAGCGGGACGTGTTTGGACAGGGACTTGGAGGAGGAGGAGGAGGAGGGAAGAATAGCAAAAGCGGCACAAGAGATAGACGGACGTAAATGAAGGTCAGCTTTGCCTCCGTGTTGTCCGTAAGAGCAACTCTCTGCTCGCCTGCAGACCACACGTCTGCTTGCTTCGCAATACAATGCCAAGTGGACATGGTGACGCAATGTGCCTCTGCCCTGATGTTCCTGAGCCGCTGCCAAGCACCGAGGTAACCTAGAACTCGGACCATTGACGGAGGCTGATGGATCAGCGTGGAGCCCCACCCCACCAAAGGTCCACGTGCGTGAATGTACCTACCTGCCCAGGGCTACAAATGATCCCCAGGTGTCTTCGCCCTGACCGCACTCCCGCACCAGCTCATATATCTCGTATCTCTTGCCCCTTCTTTCTCTGAAATCGCCCAGTCACCATTCTCTGTTGTTCAGCATACACAATCGAAGCACAGCACGAGTATCACACTTGTGAGAAGAACGACTGCCAAGAATGCCGCCATTCGACGCCAAGGCCCTCCACGTGAGTGGCTTCCTCGACTCGACTCTCCTTCCCGCACGGGCCCAGGACACCGCCTTAATTTAGACTAGACTAACCCCTTCACCCTACTACATTCTCTAACAATAGTCTCGATTTCAGAAAGCAATAGACGATGGGGTCGCTCCGGGAGTCCAGTATACCGTCTTTGACAGGGACTCAACGCTCCTCTCTGATGCGATCGGGTACGCCAGGGTGTCCGCGACGGGGGAGAAGGAGGTCAAGATGACCACGGTGAGGCGCACGGGAAAGCTTAAGAGATATGCGCTGGCTGTCCTCGGCGCGAAAGTCATGACTGATCAATATCTCTCTTCACTCCTTGATCGTCTGCAGAACACCTTCTGTTGGCTGGCAAGCTGCTCCAAGTTGAGCATCTCCCTCATAGTCCTCCATGTCCTCGAACGAGGCCTGGCAAAGGACGGCTCCTCGCTCGCGGATTTAGATTCTTCCCTGGCTCTCTTGCGAGTGCTCCCAGAATTTGACCCCAAGTCAGATACATACGTGTCCAAGATCCTGACTGGGTGGGGATCAATTGATCCAGCGACGGGTAAATTGACGCCTCAACTCACACCGAGAAAGACGATCCCTACGATTCGCCAGATGCTGCTTCACACGGCTGGCCTAGCCTACCAGTGGTCATCGAGCAACGGTCTCCAAAAGTGGTACGCACCGAGTCCAGGAGAAGGAGTTCCGCAGGCCGATATGCCTTATGTCAAAGGCGATATTGCCGACCTGAATGCTCCTTCTGTCCGTGAGGCAGGGGAGGACTGGGAGTACTCGCCCAGCTTGGATTGGATGGCCATTTGGCTGCAGCGAGTCACGGGAAAGAGCTGCCGACAGCTCCATCGCGAGATCCTCTTTGAGCCGCTGGGAATCGTGGATAAGATCGACACCTATGTTGATGATCGTCCGGATGAGGAGAAGGCTGCTATTCACGTCAGAAACCCAGAAGGCAAATTGGTCTCTATTCCTTTCGCAGTGTGGTCCTGCCCTGATCTCCCACCGAAAGGCAAATTCAACTTTGGTACTGCAATGCTACACGGGTCGCATCAAGCCCTAGCAGCTACCTTTCAGGCTTGCATGCGGAGAGACGAGCGCATCCTCAGCGCATCCACCTGGGCCTTGGCTCTAGCAGACCATCCCGGATCAGTCAAGGCCTCGCTTCCTTCACCGCTGCTGGAATCCATGATCCCGGCGGTAGTCACATCTATGAAAGAGCTCAACCCAGGAAGCACCAATGTCCCTTCCCTTCTTTCAACTTTCCGCAATTGCACCACTACTACTTCGGGCAAGCCTGCAGGCTCGCAGACATGGCTTGGGCTGGCCAATTCGTACTTTGCCTTTAATGAAGAGGCGAACATTGGGTATGCCTACGGGTGTAGTACGTTCCCTTGTGCTTCGGAAGAGTTTGTCCGACTGAGGGAAGACGTGGAGAGGATCGTCTTTGGGCAAGGTAAAGGCCAAGGCAAGGCTCAAATGAATGGATGTCGAGTGCAGGAATAAGTCGCAAGTGATGACGGGCATACCAATGCAGCGCCAACGGGCGCACGCTGTGCGTCGCTCTACGCTCTCTGCTTTGATGTCGTGCATCTACATTTTCCGTTCTCTTCCCTTCGCTTGGTACTATGTACATTGATCTCCTGCTCCATTGCTCTCCCTCCTTCTTTCCCGAAGTACCGCATCATCCAATGTACCTTGAGATCGCTCTTCTCCTCTCCTCATTGGCACTTTCGTATTCCTCCTGCGATCCACATGTCGAGACGTCTAGGCGCTGCCGAAGGTGTTGGTAGGTGCTACCATCCACTTGTCTTTCCTTTCCGTGTCGATACTATAGGAGTTAGAACAACGGAGAGGGAGAGGGATGGCCGAATCAGTCAGCGTGTGATCTCCCTCAAAAGGTAGTGGCTGAGCACTTTGCGCTCGTCTCGACACTCACAGTACTACCATTTTTCCATTATGATCCCCCTTGAGCAAATCCACCATCCCCGGTCCCAACGCGTCCATCCCCTCTCTCACGTCCTCCCTAAACTTAATCTTTCCATCTCGCAGCAACCCCGGCATACTCTTGAAGAAGGTCTCTCGTTGTTCCTTCAAGAAGCTCGAGACGATGAATCCCCTCACGGTGAGTTGCTTGACCAGTACACTGGTAGGGAAATTCTTAATGGCAGGAGCGGGCGAGTCGGCAGTGGCGTTGTAGGCAGAGATGACACCGCAGACGATTACGACTCCGTACACTGCAGCGTGATTGAGGTATGCTTCCAGTTGAGGCCCACCGACGTTATCAAAGAAGTAGTCTATTCCCTTTTCACCACCAAAGGCAGCAAGCTCAGCATTCACATCCGCCGTCTTGTAGTTGAAAGCCCGGTCGACGTGGCAGTCCTCTTGGAGAAAACGAACCTTGTCGTCTGAACCCGCAGAGGCAATGACTTTACTTCCTGCTTCCTTTGCTAGCTGACAGACGAGAGAACCTACAGCTCCGGCGGCAGAAGTGACGAAGATGGTCGAGTCCTTTTTAAAGTCTCCGATGATGGCCTTGAGTGACATCCATGCTGTCATTCCAGGCATGCCCGCTGCAGACACATAATTCGTAATGTTCAATTCCGGTACTCGATCCACCTTTGCAAAGAACTCATCCGTAGAAGCATCCACTTGCGCTCCAGTGAGAACAGAGTATTGCGCCATGATCGTCTCACGACTGTGAAGCAGATCTCCCTTTTTCCACTTTGGATGCTCGGAGCGCAGCACCTCCGAGACACCAAATCCCCAAATGGGCTTGCCGGCTTCGTAGTGTCTCGCGTAGCTCTTTTGACCTATGCGCATCGAGTTGCGAAGGGTAGGGTCGAGGGACATTGTGATGGTCTTGAGGAGGATGCCGCCTTGGAGGTCGGCGCTTTCGAGATTGATGGAAGAGTCGACGAGTTTGAGGTCCTCGCCGTACTTTGGCATGCCCTGAGGCTCCTTGACGATGATGAGAGATTGGTTTGGTGTGCTCATTTTGGTTGGTGGGGTGGGCTGGTGTGGATGTGGTGCTGTGGTAGGAAGAAGAAGCACGATTGGTGTTGCACTTCTTATAACCAAGGCAGCAAGGGACCCTTATGGCCTTTGCTCGGTACTACGTCGAATCTTCTTAAATCCGGGTGGACCCCCTCGGAAATCGCGCCTTGTTGTGCATGTGGAGACGTCAACCACTCGACGACAACCGAGGGCCGGACAATTTGCATCCGTCGCTGCGTCGCCCCGCCAGTCACTCGCCGCGACACTGCACAGACTGCCGGATCTAAGTAGACTGACCGACCCTCCACCCTACCAACCCTCAGTCAAGGCCGAGTCCGAGCCTGGCAAGGAATGTCTGCCCTGAGCACATCGCAAGTGGGATTGCAGCGCTCCCTGCCCCTGCGGCGGAACATCGTACAGCTCTTCCAAGGTGAGTACGGTAGCCAGAAATAATGTGTTTCCCCTCTCTACTGCTTGCGATCGTGGTGTGCTGAACTTCTCTCTCCCCCTCCCTCTCTTTTGGCCTCCCAGACATTCTCACCTCCCCGCAATTCTGGGATGGACTCAAAGTCTTCGGTGTGGGCGCGGCCATTGCAGGCAGCAAATGGATCGCCGAATCGGCCTTGGCTGCAGTCAAGAGCTTGGTTCTGTCAAAGGCGGTATTCCGGGGGGGAGATGAAGCGTTCGAGTGAGTTGGCGAAGAGGGCAGCTTCAGCTTGGAAGGTACAGCGTAGAGAAGGATTGATTCCTGACGTTCTCTTCGCCGTCTCTCTAGCTGGGTGATGCTTTACCTCACTCGGTACGGACAGTGGTCCCATACAGCGCGAGAAGTTGAGATTCTCTGTAGGCCCAAGCTCGGCGGAACGTCTCACGATGAAGGAGGGGAAGAGGCAGGGGCCAAGGCGCTCAGTGTGGGAAAGGATGGTCTCAAAGGAGTGCACTTCTACCCAGTCGAGTCAAGCTCGGTCCAGTGAGTAGGCGAGTCTCAACAGCTGCGACTCCAAGCTGGGCATATCTTTACTGAACCCTCGCTCCTCCCACAGCTTCACCTTCGAAGGCGTCCACGTCTGGGCCTCGCGCTCCCGAACCCTCGTGGGCGAAGGATTCGAAGAGTCTCTCACCCTCTCCTTTCTCACCTTCTCCTCCCGTACTATCCGTCGCTTCCTGACCCAAGCCAAGGAGTCCTACGACACGCATGAACGAGGTCGTGTGCAAGTCTTTACCACCGATCGATACTCCTACTGGGCGAAGAGCAAGAGTATCACTCGACGAATGGAGGACTCGGTGCATCTTCCTCTGGGGATGAAGGAGAGGTTATTGAAGGATGCGAGGGATTTCTTTACAGAGGAGATGCGGATATGGTATGGTGATCGGGGGATTCCATATCGTCGCGGGTTCCTCTTTTGGGGTGTTCCAGGGAGCGGAAAGACGTCTCTTGCACACGTTGTGGCTAGCTCGCTAGAGCTACCCATCTACCAGCTAAGTCTCAGCGGGCATGGAATGGACGATGCAAAGCTCGTAGAGCTCATGGGCTCTGTACCTCCGGGATCCATCGTGGTCCTCGAGGACGTGGATGCTGCCTTTACCAAGCGTCCCGACTCCTCTTCCACTTCCACCGCAAAGCAAAACGATGGACCCTCCTCCTCCGCGGGCAGCGCACCCTCATCAAGCATCTCCTTCTCCTCCCTCCTAAATGCAATCGACGGGATAGGCGCTTGCGACTCTCGACTACTAATCATGACTACCAACCATCGCGAGGCGCTGGATGAAGCTCTGATCCGACCGGGGAGGGTGGATCTGCAGGTTCAGTTCAAGAATGCCGATAGGGAACAGGCAAGAGACCTCTTCCTGCGGTGGTTCCTGCCGGCACATACCGCTGTGGGTCGACTGAAGGGGGAGGGTCAGCATGGCAGGATAGCAGGGGGAGGTCAGGTAGACAAGACGAGTACAGGGGACAAGCGAGGCGGAGCAAGCATAGCGAGTCAAGAGCAGCACGCCACCTCGGATGCAGAGCTGGGCAGCAGCGACGAAAAGAGCCTTGCGGGCCTCGCTACCTCAGCAGCAGCCACATCGCCCTCAGCTCTTCAACCCTCGGCAGAAAAATTCGCCTCGACCATTCCAGAGGGACGCTTTTCGGTAGCTGCTCTGCAGGGGTACCTTCTCACTTGTGGTGGACTTTCGCCTACACAGGCTGCGGAGGGAGTGCAGGGATGGGTACGGGAGCAGGAGCAATGAGAGGGGTAGTGGTAGTAGTAGAGGGAGCAGTAGAGGACTTATCCGCGGTAGGCGATGGTGATTACACAATGTGTACTCAATAAAAGACCTCCTCACTAGTCAAGCTGGTTTTGGTTCTTCTCATGTAGCATCTTCAGTCATAGTCCCCATCTGTTTATATTTACGTCTGTGTATGTATGCATGTATGTATGTGCGAGCCTTGGCCGATTGAGGACCAGAGTGATGGTGGTTCTTGGTACACGAGCACGAATAGAGGAGAAAGAGGGAGGGAAAGTGAGCCTTGATGCGCAAATGGAAAGGGACGATTGTACAGGGTGAAAGCCAAAGGGGGATAAACGACCTCTTCGCGGTCGCTACTAGCTGACTAGTGCAGACTCCATCTCACCTCTCGGCCAGAAAGGCAGGGAGGTAGAATGTTGATGGCACCTGTTTTTCGTGTCGAGGGGGGATTTCGTGTCGAGGTGGGAGACAATACAATCTCAACAAGTCAGCCGACCATCTCTTCCATCTTCAACCCCAACCGTACCGTAGTCCCAAGCAAAGACTCACCTTTGTCTTCCCCTTTTTGTCTGCCCCACTATCCTGCATCCAAGCCTCTTCCCCTCGTCCCAATCCGAAACCAGAAATCGGACCAGCACCACCGCCAGCGCCGCCGCCGTTGTTGCTCCCGTTGCTGCCGCTGGGTCTAGCTCCCTTCTGGTAGGCAGGATGATCCTGTGGGATGGCGACGTGCTCGTTGTGTAGCTGAGACCAGACAAAAGTCGTTTGACGCACGGCAGATTCGATGAGTGGTTGAGAGGGGCGACCTGTCCGGACTGTAGGGTTCGTCAAGAAGGCGGAGATGTCAGAGGTGTCAGTTCAGCTGCCATAGTCGAAAGATTCATTGCTCGCAAGGTCTGCTTGCAGTGGTGCTTACACATGATGGCGCTATTGATCTGATCCGCCAAGGACTTTCTCCTCTTGACATCTAGGTACTTCTTCAGTGGGCTCCTCTCCAAATCCTTATAAGCCAGGATAGCAGTGACAGACTCCAGCTCCTTCTTGTAGAGCTCCTTATAAGGTCCATTCCTCAGCCGCTGGACAGAAGCGTACAGGAGCTGGGCATTGCCTAGAGCAGACTGCAGAGCAGTGGGCATCCCTCCCGAAGGGTGGGAAGCTGATGAGGAGGCGGACGATACGGAGGACGGCGCGGGAGAAGAAGAGCGGGAGATGGTTGCGGCAGCGATACCTGGTGCGGACTGGGCCATGTTGTGAGGAGCTGGTGAGGAAGCTCGTAGACCAGCATCCTTGGACGCTGTCGCGCTGCTGCTGTGACCGTTGCTCGTCAGCGAAGAGTGCGAGAGCATCATACTTCCCACGCCGTTGCTCGGTGTATTCGCCGACCGCACCGACTCGATGAATGCTTGGATCTGGAGGTTGAGAGCGAGATGTTCTGGCTCGAGGGAAGTGGGACCCGAAGGCAGGCTCCAGATAGACCCATTTGCCTTGCTTGGCTTGCTACGTGCGTAGGTGGGTCGTTCTTCAGCATTGAGGACTGTGGGGAAGTGGGTGTTGAGAACTTCGGTAGCGTGACGTATCCGACCGGCCAGGATATGATCGCGGATCTCTGCAATAACAAGGAGGAGGGAGGAGGAGTGTAAGCATCAGACACAATTGCTCTGTGGCACTGCTTGCGCCGCTTCCATTGTGCTCACCTTGCCTCAAGCGTACGCTCTGTAGGTCTTCGTCGGAGAGCTCAGATCCGAGTTCCCCGCTGTGAGTAGCTCCATTGCCATTGGTGCCATCGTAGGTGGCACTCCCACCATCTTCCTCTCCATCGTGAATGCCTGCCTCTCCCATCTCGGCATCTTCGTCAATCGGACCAGGGCCTCCAGGTATGGTCCCACTTGCACCACTTCGAACATTGTACGTCGAAGAGGATGATGCGGAGGCGAGGAGGTGATCGCCCTCCACCTCCATCGATGAGTCTTGCCTCGAGAGCGGAGGAGCCGAGAGCGGGTGTGTACCCCTCGAGCCTGAACTGCTGCCTCCTGCTCTAGGTGTGCTACCGCCAGTGGAACCACCAAGGGGAGCGTTGCTGTACCCTAAACTGGGCACGGGGGTAGCCGCTGCAGCCTCTCCTCTAGCCGTCTCTCGCTCCTGTTCCAGTTCCGCGAGGAGCCCATCATTCGACGCAGAGGGGGTGGAAGCTCCATCTCTGGCAAATGCGTGGGCAGTGTCGATGTAGCAATGGTGGAGGAGATAGCTGAGGACCAGCTTGCGAAGGGCAGTGGGCGATGTGAGCTCTTCGATGCGGTCCGCGGTGCTTAGCTGTTGCTCGTCTTTATCTTTGTCCCCGTTGGCGCCTGTGCCGCCGGTGCCGGTGCCGGAGCCAGAGGCGACTGGGAGGACCATTATTGTGGGCCTCTTTGAGGGGGGGATGTGGGACGTGTCAGAGGGGCGACGAGGAGCTCTACACAGGGGAATCGAAGGAAGGGCTCGATGTGAGTATCGATTGATGCGAGGATGGCTGGGGCGAGGGATCAAAGGAGGCAGACGAGTGAAAGCGCCTCTGCCCGCTCCAACTCGCCGAGGCTCCGTGCGAGACGCGCCGCCATTCTGTGTCGCTCCCCTGGGAGAAGGGTCCTCCCTTCACAATCATGACCTCGAAGACAGCAAGGCGAGAGTGGATAAGACGAGCGAAGAAGCCAGGTAGCGGACATAAGCATATATACACACAAACAAAAGCAATATACAAAAAAGTGCGATACATGACAGTCTGCAGTACGTGGGCCACCCAGGCCGCTAGGGACGCTGAAGAACAGACACAGCAGTATCGACCCTGGCGACACTCACGTCGCATTGGGTACAAGAAGCGCCGAAGACTTGGAGAATGCAAGCAAGAAGGCGGTCCTCACAGGAAGGAGATTTTGAGGGGGCACTGAGAGTGAGATGCAAAGCTTGTGTTACAAACGCACCAGGCGCTGAACCTGATCTTGGCATGTGTTCCACCTCAGACCCCAAAGTAGGCAGTGCCTTCGAATAGCGGGAATTGAGCATCTGCTTCAATGGCTCCCATAGGTCGGGGTACGGGATTACCTTGAAGCGTGGGATTCTTCGTGGGTTCACCCATAGCACCGGTCACAAAGTAACCTGTACCTGCAGCGAACGGCAATGTGGAGCCTTGCGGTAATGTTCCTCCGGGCGCAACGAAGCCCATCGGAGACTCGCTTGGTGTGGCTAGACTTGAGGAGGCGAGCAGAGGCGTACCATCCGTGCTACTAGCCGATGCAAGAGTGCCGTGGTCATCTGTCCCACGTCGATGGTGGGAGTACGACGAGGCCGATAGCCCAGGCGTTGAGCTCTCCCGAGACGGCAGAGGCCTGCCAGGGTTGCCAATCGAGGCATATGGATTCATGGGAGGAGACGAGGGCAGGGCCGTAGTCATCGCGTTCCTTGCATTCTGAATACCATTCGTCATCTGCATTCCAGGTAGGAAAGGCGTGATCCCCTGAGAAGGACCACGTGAGAGCGAGGATGAGCTGGGCTCCTCTAGCGAGGCGAATGATGGTTGTCTATTCGTGAGAGTAGATACCAACAAGTGGGGCCGCTGCTGCTGTTGGTATTGCTGTTGTGGTGGCATATCTCCCCGCCCGGTTCCCATATAGTCCCATTGCATGGGGGCTTGATTTCCTGCTCCCTCGAAGCTCATGCCCTCGCGATCAGGCCAGCCAGGAGGGCCCGGGATCGCATGGAATTGGGGCTTTGAAGGCGGAAAATTGGTAGCCCTTCCCGCTGCCAAGGGATAGGGTGCGATGGACCTGTGACCATTTCCTTCCTCCATCGAAGAGGAGGAAGCGAAGCTGGCGTCATCGAAGGTTCGCTGGGAGAACCCTCCGTGTGAGACGCCATACGCGTCGATACTGCCCCCTTGGTGTTCGAAATGAGCAGGCGCTACGTAATGTCGCAGACCAGCAGAGAGTTGACTCGCATGCTCGGCCTCCATAGGTGATCTTTGTACAGTCGCAGCACCTTCCCTCTTCGCAGAAGGAGGTGCTCCCGCAGAGGCTTGGCTGCTCGACTTTCTCCGGATGGCCTCTGTGAAGGATTCTTGGTCTGCTGGTGTTGTTGCAACGGAGACAGAGCCGCTGGATGAGGTCGGAGACACCATCTTCATGCTTTCGACGGTCTGTTTAGGGGATCGACCCCTGTTTCTCTTAGCGCCTCCCTTGCCATTGCCCGAAGACTGCCCACCCGCAGAGCCGCTACCTGTACCCGCCCCATGATTGCTGAAATCGCCAGATGGGCCAGTCTGATCGGAGAAGAACCTGCTTCCCTCATCGCGACGGCCCCCTCCGCCCATTCCTCCACCTCCCGAGGAGCCACCAGGGCCCCCTGGGCCCCCAGGACCACCAGGCGGTCCTCTAGGATCGTACGAGTCGGGACCAGCATCGTCTCCTTCGTCATCTTCATCGTCTCCAGTGGAGTTGGCAAAGTCTTCTGGGCCCTTGTGCTCGACAGGACCTTCGTGCTGTTAGAAGAGGAGGATTATAGCATAGAGACTCGTCAGCACGTTTGTGTCGCTCACTGACCCACCCACAACACTCGGAACATCCGCGCACCTCTGTGTACTTGAGCAAGACTGCGTCCATGTCTGCAGAGCAGAATTGAGACAGCCTCCCATTATGACCAAAGACGATGACGGCGACTTGCGAATCTGTCAGAGTGGCCAGCTCGTATGCCTTTTTGAAGAGGCCTGCCTTTCGTTTGAGGTAGGTGACTTGGCGGTTGCGACCCTCTGCGGATCGAGCGGTGTAGAGTGTCAGCAGAGCCTCTCCTTTAGCATGCGAAGTCTCTTCAATGTCTCTCTGGCGCTATTTTGCAAGGATGCAGTCGAAGCGATCCGTCGGAGGGGGTCCCGGTCACGACCACGTGATAACACTTGGCATACGGATGGACTCACCTTGAATCGGCTCGATCTTGATCTTCTTGCGGCCCATGTTGGCAGACTATTCCATGTACAAGCCTCAGTCCTTCTTTATATGGTCCTTGAGTGGAGGGAGTGGAAGATGATGATCGCCCGAGAGAGAGGAGGGAGACGACAGAGGCCCGGGAGCAGGCGAGGAGCGCGTATGGTGGGTGTGGTAGGATCGCCTAGCTTTCAAGAGAGAAGGAGGAGAAAGATAGGGTGGGTACGAGTGAGCAAGAGAAAACGAAGAGAAGAAGATGACGTTGGGAGGTGGAGAGAAACGAAGAGGCAGCGTCCACAAGAGAGCCGATCTGTTGGGTACAGGCAGACCAGGCAAGCAAGCAGGCGGCTCACGGGTCTTCCGACCGGGCGGGCCAATGTGCGCCAGGGTCCTGTTGCCGAGGTCGCGCTGCTCTCACGCCCTTTTTCCACCTGCCTCTCCCTGATCATCCTCTTCCTCGGAAATCTCACTCACCTGTTCCTTTTCGCAATCACACACACTCACTGGTAATCAGATTGGGTAAACTTCAGGGAGAGAGGGGGAGAGAATACACAACGAAGGACATTCCGGACAGTGCTAATTGTATGAATTGCCGATGAGCGAGGAACTGTCTCCACGAGGTAAAGATAGTGGGTGTTTCAGGGTTCCGAGGCTCGACTCTATCTCACCCAGAAGCAAAGACTTGAATCACCCCTCGGGCTTTCATTACATCTTGGAGCCCAACAATTGCCTCCTTGCGCATTTGTGTAGGTCTCATCTGCCTCTCGCAACCGGTGCTATCTCTCTCTCTCGCGCATCCGCTACCTCGGCTTCCTCTTCGCGATGGATCTGGCCCCCTCACCCCCTCGTTTCCCCGCCTGAATTGTTGTGATCGATCGAAGCTCCTCCCTACTACCCCGCGACCTTTCAGCTGATCATTTTGCTTGCCTTGGCCCTGCCTGCCTGGAATTGTCTTCTTTCTCTGCGCAATATAGAGGTGCATTCAGGGGTGCGCGTGCGCGACGCTCTTTGCGACAGGAGCTGGATCAGTGTACCCAGAGGAATGGGCAAGACGCGGAAGCACGACTGCAGCAGAGGTTTTCCAGATTTCGATTCTGCCTCTGCTCATCCGCCTACTCACCCACTTCTGCTTGCTCAAAGGGCATTCAGACCAGACTCGGAATAACCGGATGAGTCCTCTACCTTGCGCTTCGACGGAAGGTCGACATAGACCTCGGGTACGGGTACCTGAGGGTGCATGTCTCAGTCTGTATTTGTCTGGGTGGGACGACAGGGGAGGGTCACACGCTCGACAAATTGACGCCAACGTAAGCCCGAGCACGTCACCATCCCGGCGTCTAAGATCGTAAAGTGGTCAACGCTTTGTGCGCTCCAGAGAAGAAGAAGAAGGAGAGTAGAAGCACAGTGCGGAAGGACGAGAGCCCGAGAGAAGTGCATGGTCCGACCCCTCGGATCGCAGCTTCTCCTGCTTCTCCTCTTTCCTCGGCTAGCGCACCTCTCTGAGTACCCGCACCTCGCGTCCGAGGCGAAGCGTGGGCGCGGGGCGTCCAGGGCGTCATCATGGCCACGCGACGCAGACGTATACAGCTCACCGAGCCCCTCGCCCTTCGCCCAAGCTATTGGTGCCAACAAGGCTGGGATCGGAGCCTCGCGCAGGAGTCCAGGTGACCTCGCTTGGTCAAGTCGCTTGTCACTCACTACCTTCTCGATCACCAGATAGTGGCAAAGCCATCCGAGAGAGATTGCCGTAGATCAGCTCTGTCAGAAGCGAGCGAGTTTCGGAAGCAGGGTGGAGGTCACAAGATTTCGGAGGACACGGAAGCAAGGATTGTCTTCTACGCTGAATTCCGAATGATGAATGGGAGCCGTAAAGAATGTCGAGAAAGAGGGAAAGACAAGAACTGAAAGAAGATAGGCATGACAACAACAAGTGGAGGAGAAAAAGGTGGCCTCGCGCTGAGTTCCAGTCGCGAGCGGCGCACAAAAGACAAGGAAGTGTCCGGACGATCGATATAGACCAAGAGCGCGGTGGTAAGGTGCGAGCGGGAAAAAGGCGAACATTTGACATAGAAATGGGCGCCCTCTATCCTAGTGGAGAGGACTGGCCCGGAAGATAGACCGGCTATCGTTGATTCACTGCGCTCAGCTGCGAGGTGCTGGTCTGATTGTCCATTCTAGTAGACTCCGCCGTAAGCAGTATCGCTATTCTCTGAGGCTGCCGAATTGCGATTGTCACCGCGGTTGCCATATTGATCGTACCTGCCCCCTTGTCCGTCACCTCTACCGGTGAGATTGCGAACTTGCAGCGCAGGAGGCGGTGAGGAGGACATTGGCATGCCATGCTGTTGTTGCTCTTGCTCCTGCTGCTGTTGTTGCTGATGTTGGTAGTACTGCTGTTCATCATAAGGGTTCAGCATCGTTGGGTAATCGAGAGTGCCCATGGCAGACTGACGGCCAGAAGGGTCAGACGAGTGTCCCTCTTCAGAGCCCAGTGCGTAGGTCTGTTGCACATTCGGCAGTTCGGGCGTTCCAGACCGGTTACCATCGTAGCTCGTAGGTCGGGCTGCTGCATCCTGTGCATCAGATCGGCCGTAGCCGCCGTCACTGCCACTGGCTGTGCCGCCGCTGCCGTTGCGCTGCAGTTGCGTCCCTTGAGAATTACCACTGACGTTGCGGTTGTTGTAGTAGTTGGCAGCCTCCGCAGCGTGGAATTGCGACGCCGACAGACTTCGATCGAGGTGGGCGTAAGGATTGTCGATATTCTGCATCTTCTTCATGCCACCGGCTACACCGGCTAGAGAGTATGGATCCTCTCCACCGTAGGCCATCTGGGGAAATTGTGGTGGTGCGGCAAAAGCAGCTTCGTACGGAGCGCCCGGACCCACAGAGTCTTGCACTTGGTAGTCTCGGTAGGCATCAGCATGGCGGGCCAGCATCGTAGGAGGTCGTGGAGCCCCGCTCTCATTGTAAGAACCACCGTATGCCCCGGCGGCGCCAGCCATCATACCGGCGCCGCCAGCTGAAAGTACGTGCCCACCATAGCCGCCGTCATCGCCGCCATAGCCTGATGGATCGAAGTCGCGCTCTACCATTGAGCGGTGTCCATCATCGCTTTCGAAGCCTTCGGGAATCATAGCAGACTGCCTTCGGAACTCGTCCTTGTCAAACGGATCGCCTTCGAAGGGTTCAGTCTTGCGACTGGCCTTCTTGACGAGGAATCCGACGACTGCAGCCACGACCACTACGCCCGCCAAAGCAGCTGCAACGATGCCGATAATGAGACCTACGCCTGGACCACTACTGGCAGCTGCGGTGGAACTTGCCGTGGCACTTGCCGTGGCTGCGGTCGCTGATTCTGTAATCACTTGGACAGATGTGCCCCTGGAGCTTGTGGCAGTAGTGATAGACGGCAGCGCAAGACTGGTAGTGCCACTTGAAGAAGACAAAGCCGTGGTGGTCGCGACTGCACGCGAGCTGGAAGAGGATGTCGATACTACGTCCTCTGACGAGGTCGATGAGGTAGAGGAGGATGAGGTGCGAGGAGCTGACGATGTCGACGTCGAAGATGGTGTGACGATCACTCTCGTTGAGGAAGGTGTTGTCACGCTAGACGACGATGTCACCGTCTTGGTGGCTGCAGTTGTGGTTCGCGTAGAACTGGACGAGGTAGCTGTGGTCAGAGACGCCGGGGTGAGCATGAAGTTAGTAGCCCAGAACAATCTCAGACTTGTGGCTGCCTAGCGCCTGTACTCACTACGAGAGCTGGAAGTGCTGGTAGTGGCTGATGACGTGGGCATAGTTGTGTCTTCGTCTGTGCCCTCGTCTCCGTCGTCCAACTTGAGCCTCTGCCTCCTCTCTACATCGGCGCGGATCCTCCTTGCCAGCTCGCTGCCATCCCTCTCGACAACATTCTGGGCCCATGGCCCAGAGAAAGCTCCCTCGGGGCGCAATTTGCGTTCTTGCTGCATCTGTCGATGTCGCTCCATTCGAGCGTGCATTCTGTCACCGGCAGTCATGTTTGGATACTAGTGGAGTGTAATCTCGATGAGAAGACGACGATTCTAGCTGAGATTAGCTCAACTGATAGGCGGGTCGCTGGGTCTTCGAGGGAAAGGCGTTAGGTTGCAGACCACTGAGATGAGGGTGAGGTGAAGGAGTGTGGGTGACTCAAGCCGTGGGTAGCGTCAAGCGACCAGCACAGGAGTCTGTAGAGATGGGAAGACGAAAGAGCGAAGGAAAGATACGGAAGCCGTGGTCGCAAGGATGGAAGAGAATGGAGGAGACGAGTGTGAGAGTGATGAAGAGGGACTGACAGGAGACAAGGAGGGAGAATGCGTATGCTGAGAGGGGCAAAAGGTGGGAATAGGGGCCGCTGCCAGAAAGGGGAGGCCAACGCTGGAGCAGGGAACAACAAACAGCATCGGAGTTGGAACGCGTCTGGAGGCGTCGTTGGCCCAAGTGCCTGACATGCCACACCTGCCTTCTCTTGCATAGAAGCGCATCCCACCACCGCCGACGGCACTCCAGCCAGCCACCTCGACCACTCGGCAACGCTCCCTCGCTCGGTTGCTTTGCTTGCCAGGCAAGGACAGACAAGAGACTTCTTGGCTAGATCACTCGGAGGCAGAGCTGGTGCAAGCCATTCACATTGCGATAGTCGTGGTCAGCTACACCAATGCAATCAGTACTTTCTCAGTGGAACTTCCGCGGCTTCTTGGTCCACTTGACAATCTGCGCCTGTTGGTCCTCCTTCAGAGCGCCCGCCTCGGCCAGTAGTCTAGCCGGTGACAACTCCTCTCGACTCAACTGCCAGAAGCGAATGGAGCAATCGATCTCTTCCCAGTCGCTGACGATTCTGTCCAGAAGCTCCCATAGGTCTTGATCAGGGACGGAATCCCCCGGCATGCCCAGAACAGTCTGTCGATTTAGCCGCCACCCATTATTCCTCCATTCGTGAATGTCATTGGTGATACCTCGCACGATCCAACTCTGGGCGACTCCAACGACGATCTTGTCGAAGCCTTCCTCCTCCCATCTGATGTACTCCAAAGCTGCAACAACAGCCCGCAGAGCAGCTCGCCTCGCAGTGGTTTGATGAGGGAAGCTGACACGCTCCATCCGCTTTGAGAAATTAGCATCGAATCGCGGCGAGGCCTCTTCTGACTCCGAGGGAGTGGTCGGGTCGGGTGGACAATAATAGACGCCAAGACCGCCTCGAAGGTCGGACGCATCGTCGCCGCCTAGAGCAGCCAGCAAAGACTTGCGCTGCTCTTCTTTCCATAAGTCTTTTGTAGCCCCAGCGGCGGCTGCAGCTTCCATGAGCTTGACCTGCTGTAGCTCCTTATGGCTGAGCGCTACGCCCGAAGCCAGTACAAGCATCTGCCTGGGGTCACTCCGCCTGACTAGACGCAGAGGCTTGTAAGGTCGTGGGTCAGGAATGAACAGATCTCTGACTCGCAGGCCTTCAGCACCTCCTATTGTTGTAGCTGTGCTTCTGGCAGTCCGTATGGTAGCAGCATCCGAGAAGCGAGGAGCGTCGCGTTCTGCATTCGTGTTGACTTCTTCCAGAGAAGGCGCGTTGCCCTCCCCGGAGATTTCCTCGAACTTAGTAAGACCCTTCTCCCTCTCTTCCTCCGTTAGTCGTTCAAATTCACGTCGTCCGTGTAGTGCAGTCACATTCCACGGGTCTACGGAACGTGTTGTATCGCCAGAGATGGAAGGTGGCGGACGAAAGGTCGAAACAATGGCAGCGCCGTCCCTCACCATGGTAGGTTGTTGAAAGAGGCCTTGCTTTCGGGCAATGTCTGCCGCCGTAGTGGTCGAGCGATAAGATCGAGTATCTGACGGTGCCATCGAATATCCATCCTGAGCAGCAGAAGAAGATTCGCTAGGCGTCTCTTCAGTGACCGTTTCCGCAAAAGAGACGACTGGGCGACTTGCGTCTTTCGAGCTGGATCCGAGGGCAACGGATTGAGCATATAGTTGTGCGTCGCTCTGTGGTTGATTGTTGTGGTGTGCTGCCTCCCCGCCTTGATGTGACTCTGCTTCGGCCGAGGTGTCATCTCCAATAGTGAACGGTTGCTCGGTTACAGTCGCTCGATCGTCACTAGACTCTGCAGCGCGCTGGCTACGCATGCGCTGTGCGATTTCATAGCCAAAATCATATTCGTCGTCCACTGCTCCCTTTCTTGGGATGAACAGACGACGCTTGGCATTGTGGGTGGCTAATTCCGAAGGCGCATAGGTCACTCCTCCGGGTGCGTCAAGATCCACCCGGTATGGCCTGTCGGTGGAAGATGAAGAGGATGCAGCTGGTGTCTTGGGAGCACTAGCTGCCCAGAGCTGGTAGTAGCGCGGGTCTGCGGCAGACATTGCGGCGGCGGGGACGAGGTCAAGCGTTTGGTAGAAGGTGAAAGTGACACAAGCGTTGGACGGCCGGCAGTCCGGCGGGATTGGCTCCGACACGGAAAGGGACGCGTGTGAGGCGCTTTGACGATCTTGAGCTTCCCGAGGTCCTTACATCTTCCTAGGACCGCAACTACCACCTCAAGATGACCTCGGCGGCCAGAGAAAGGGTCAAGAAGGCCATTCTCCATGGTGAGTAAGGTACAAAGAAGACTCATCCAGGGCGCTGCGCTGACCATGTGCCCGCTTTCGACTGCCATACAGAGCGGCAGGAAGAAGGCTCAATGCTATGCGCACAGCATGCACTGAACAACCTCCTTCAAGGCAACTACTTTGACGCCGCTCAGCTGGCAGAGATCGCCTCCCAGTTGGACGGACTGGAGAGAGAGAATTTGAACATGAGCGATAGCGAATGGGGTGAGAGAGACGCAGCTGGTAGAAACGCAGACGAGACGGGTAAGTGCCTTGATGATCAGCCTGCTATCTTCCGAGCTCAAGGATTCCCTCGAGTTGCAGCGCTGACTACCCATGCTCACTCCCGCTTCGCTTCAGGGTTCTTCTCGGTCGGCGTCATCGAAACTGCCCTACAAGTATGGGGTCTCTCCCTCCTTCGCTGGAATTCAGCGGACATGCGGCAGTTTCACAATGCGCCTGAACAGCAGCTGGCTTTCATCCTCAACTTGCAATCACATTGGTTCTGTTTCCGAAGCTTTGGGTGGGCCGACAATCTCTGGTGAGCCCATTGCCACGCATACGAGTCTAGTAGTCTGACAGCTGCCCGCTGACCTTGGCACATCACATATTCTCGCTGTGTCTATATGCGCCCAGGTTCAATCTCAATAGCTTCTTGAAGGAACCCACATGGGGTGAGTAGAACTTAAGAGCACGCTCCAGCCAAATGCGCTTCGTCTGACCCCACGTTCTCTGCAATCGCGCCCGCTTCACGATGAGCAGTCGGTACTGGCTACTTGGGAGCACTCCTGGATCAGAGTCAGACCGAAGGATACTCAGTCTTTGTTGTCAGACCGACATCGGCGGATACACAACAGGCACATAATATTGTCTCGCAGATCAGGTCATGTTCCGCAGACGTCGCAGCGTCCTCAGCGGAATCATATGCATCAGACTCTGACGAAGACGAAGAGCTCAAGAAAGCTTTGGCAGCCAGCTTAGCATCTCCCGAAGCAGAGAGCTCCACCCATGGAGCATCCAGCAGCGGAACTCTCAATCCCAGCACATCCAAGTCCATGCCTCGCAGAAGGAGCAAAAGACAAGGGGACGACGATCTCCAGGAGGCATTGACAGCTAGCATGAGAGCAACGTCTTCCAGAGCAGATGCTGGCAGGCCCTCAAGGCTGGGAGAAGCAAGTGGCAGCGGAAGTCGGATTATCCGCAGCGGCATCACGAGGGACACTGCGATCGATCTGGAAGAGCGTAGCGTAGACGAGGATCTAATTGCAGGTCTCGAGTCTGCTCGGTCTCCATTTCTGCATCCCTCCCTTCGCGATCACGTTGGCCCAGGAGATGCCATTGAAGATGAAGTGGAGGAGCTGCACGCTCTCGATGGCTCCGCGAATGGCCGTGCTGCTAGACCTAACCCGTCAATGCCGCTTACCCGTCCTCAGCCCCACGGTAATGTGATCGAAATCTCGAGCGACGACGAGGACATCGATGCAGACTTCGAAGAACAAGACTCCCTTGCCTGGAAGGCTGCCACTGCTGCATTCCAAGATCTACGGGATCGAGACTATGACGACGAGGATGCAGAACTGCAAAGAGCACTGGCGGCTAGTATAGCTGCTGGGCCCTCCTCTGCATCATCGACCTCTATCGCCCAGCAAGGACGGCAATCAAGCCCCGACTTATCAGGCGGAGTGAGTGCCGAGGAGCAAGCTGAGATCATGGCTGCCATTGCGGCTGCACGAGGTCAGAGGAGCCCCACGCCGGCCGATGTAGGGCGGATCGCGAGGATGAGGGAAGAAGCGAAGCGAAAGGAAAGGGAAGCACGCGAGCGGGAAGAGAGACGAGAGAGGGGCGTGTATACTCCGGAGCCCGAGTCTGTGCGCAAGATGATGGCTAGTGCGAACCAAGGGCAAGGAACCGAGGGGGCAGACGAAGACGAGGAGGACGAGGACGAAGATGAGGATCGGGATTCGAAACAAATGAGTGCAGAAGAGTTGAGAAAGATGAGGCTGGCTCGCTTCGGCAAGTAATCTACATGCGCCGCCCGTGGAAATTGCGTGGTGTGAAATGCGAACGTTCTACCCTAGAATCCATCGAGATGATCTCGACGTCACCAGGTCGAGCTCCTACCCGTGGGAAGTGGGAAGGGCGGCGAAGGGGCGGCTACATCGGTGGCTGCGCGTGTGCAAAGAGGATTCTGAAGGCGACTTGTCACCCATGGAACACCGTCGTGAGCCTGGGGCTGTTGGTGGTGCTGGTAGAGTGTGTGACTTATTTCAGGCGTTACGGCGTCTAGACTGTCCAGAGCTACAGAGTGAGTGGGTGCGGGGGGCGGCGGGTGGGGGGCTTGTCCGCGCGCGCGGTGGGCCGCCTCGGAGTTGCGTTCTCACATCTGCACCCGAAGTGGCTGAGAGGAAGAGCTTGGGTTGGGCGTCCGAGCAGGCGGGCGGGCGGGCAGGCGGGCAGGCAGGCGGACGCCGGACGACGGACGCAGTGGGACCATCCTTCGGTCCACGGCTCTTCTTCCTGAGCTCCTCACCTCGCCTCGCCCAGCCTGCCCTCGGACACCGGCAGCAATCCATGGTCTCTCTCCTGCCTACTTCCCCGTACCACCACTACCTCCACCACCATATCCTTACTACCTACAGGATCATTCCCAACGTCCTGCTGTCCTCTTCCGTCTCTTACTTTGCGCGGCCAAGGCGCCAGTCAGATCTTTTGACGCCGAGAGGAGCGAGCGCCTGCCGCCGGCATTTTCTGTCATTTTTGCCAGGCCAACTAGCCACCGATCCCCTCTGCATCCGCTAGCTAGCTAGCCAGCCAGTGGACTGTCAGCATCCATTGCCTTTCTAGGCTCTAGTACCTCTATCATCGCTCGATCACCCGCAGCTCTACCACGCAATCAGCGTCGTTCACTGTCCAATCTCGAGCCGCTCCGCTCGAGATTGACGGCAGAGTCGATCCGCCAAGACGGCTCCTAACGATCTTGACTTCTCTGCCCCGGGCTCAGACCAAAGACGCCCGGAGGAGGTCAATGACTTCGGTAGCTCCTTAACCACACATCCCATGACTGACTTTCAGGAGCAACATCAGCAACCTCAGCCTTCCATCTACCACCGGCGCTCACAGACGGCTGGCAATCCCGGTGACTTTTCGCAATTTCCTCTGCAGCCCGTTCAATTGAAGTCGCAGCCGCAATTGCAGCAGCCTACCCCGACTTCGATCCCGAGTACCTCGCCCACACAGCCCACTCTCACCGAGGATCACGCCGATCATCAGCCGAGAGTCTTTGCTGCTCTACCGTCACAGCGTTCTAGTAATGGGAACGGACGGCAACCAGTGACTTCAGTAACCAGTGTCCCAGGAGAGCCTACGGCATCCTCAGCAGACTCCCCCGCCATCGCCTCATCGGGCATGATTGACCCTATCCGACATCGTAGTGCAAGTGGGTCGGTAGTACAAAGGAACATGGCTCATGGCTTGGGTCCTCCCTTCTCCCTCAGTACGGAACAGCTGCAGCTGGGCGGCAGCCCTGCAATGGGCGGCCCAAGTTGGGCAACAGATGGCCATCCTGCCCTCTCGACTCCGCAATCCCCCATCGAGGGAAGGAGAGGCGCAGGTGTCCTTTCCTCTAGGCTCCAGGCCCATCTACAGAACATTGCTCTCCAGAGAACCGCAGATCCGGACTTCGAGAGCAACGGAAGCAAAGAGGTGATCCAGGAGCAGCCTTCAGCGCCGAACGCACCACAACAGGACCAACTGTTGCCAGCCTCAGTGATCACACATCCCGGGGAGCCCTCACATCGCGTACGCACAATGAGCAGCTCCTCTACTTCATCGAACTCGAGACGTGCATTGGAGCTCAACGCCGCGTACCCCTTCACAGCGTCTGAGCCGCCCGTCGCGCCGACCCCGCTGCTCTCGCTAGCTCGCATCGGGCGACTCGCCCCAGAAGCGACGCCCGCCGCAAAGCTGCAAGCAGCTACACAGCGGCCTCCTCTGAGCGCGATTAGCACTGCGTCTCTACCTGACCTTGCCGGGAGATCCGTTGAGCGGCCTCTGTCGGCTCACAGTGGTCCCTCCCCGCTTCGCCTTTCTGGCGATGGCCAGGCGCCCCAGCAGAGTGAGCCAGAGACCATCACCAAGATTGGCATTCTGCTAGACGACGTCGTTGCTCTTGCTGCCAGCGCTCGGGACTTGTTCCTTCAGGGCAACCATGGCCCGTCATCAATGTGCCTGGGAGAGCTTTCTCGCAGCTTGGCAAGAATTGGTATGCTAGGCACACAATCTCTGGCCAATATCCAGCAGCACAACGGTGGAGGCGGCGAACAGCCTGGTGTCGATCCGAGGATCAAGAATGGCGCAAGCGAAAGCAGCGGAGAGCCACATAGCCGTAATCACTCTGATAGCGGCGCCCAATCCGGTGTGACACTGCCACCTGAGAGTCCCGGTATACGAAAGAGGCCATCAAACCCAATGGACGAGCTCCCCATCAAGACGATGCGGGGCAAGAACGGCGAACCTGTTGAACCGCCAGCGGCACCTCCGTCTGCACCTCCCACTACGGGACCAAGAAGCGGAAGTCGCGATGGCGAAATCGGCATGAACATGCAGATGTTCCAAGCCATTAGGCCAGCCGCTCCGCCGCTTCTCCACGCGACATCAGCGCCTCTGGTCCCGCAGCTCAAGAATCTGGGGCCTTCTGACGCTACTCAGCCTCAACTGCAGCTGCAAGGCTGGCACGACTCTGGGTCTGGCTCGATGCCAGCTGCCGGAGGTAGCGTTGGTCCTACACCGAACCAAACACCGCCGTCACCTCAAGACACGGCCACCTTTGCGGCTAACACAGCAAACGTCACGCCTCTGCAACAACAGCAATCGAACACACCTCTGCACTCGCTACCGTCCACGCCTGTCAATGTCAACACTCCACAGGCGATCAAACATACTCGCACACGCTCTCTTCTGGAAGAAGCTTTCTCGGCGAGCCGTCGGCAGTTTGAAGACATGGCTCGCTCGCCTTTGCTAGCTATCCGCGACGACGACGCTCCATGGCTCGATGATAGCGGTGGTCAATCGCCTGCTGAGGAGGCGTGGACTCCCACAGAAGATATGGATGACCCCCTAGGCCAGCTGATGGGTGCCGCTGGCAATGGCCAGTTCGACACTTATCATAGCATCAAGACAGAGGCCACACAGGACCCCAATGCTCCAGCAGCAGAGTCGTCTCACGTCATGACATTGAAGGGTACAGTAGACGCACCAGATATGCCCGGGCGGGGTGCCATCCCGACGCTGCCTCCCCACATTCAGGAGCGCCTCGATGCCCTCTTCTATCGCTATCTGCGCTATGTCTGCTCTCACAATGATTGCTCTGATGCTCACGGTGAAGGCATCCATCAAACATTGATGCCCAAGAGGATGTCGCGATTGAATCACAGTGAGGACTTCCGTCCTTTCAAATTCCGCATTCAGGCGTTTGTCAATCGTTGGCAAGAGGAAGTGTACAGGAGCGGTATCACAGAGGAGCAATGCTCTCCTAAGCGTCTCAGACAATACCTCTGGACGCAGCCGTACATCTCTCGCTTCAACGAAGATGGTCGGAAAGCCAAGAGCAAAGGCAATCACGTCTGGATCGTAGAAGGAAGGAAGCTTTCCGACGAGGAATGGGAGTTCCAACGCTTTGAACGCAAGATCGTGGGCCCGGCGGAGAGGATCGCATTCCACGACACTCCTTGGCACTGGATTCTTCGTGTCTGGGACCCTCAGATGTCGGCAGCTTCCATCAAGCCCACCTTTTCGGTGATCACCAAGCCGGATTGGCTGAGATTGAAGGACATCCCAGATTCGCTAGAGAAGAGCCTGACGGGAACACCCAATGCTGGCAGCCAAGGGGGATTGGTAGCGGTTTCCGCCCAATGTCTGCACGGCAATGGTATGGTACAGACTCTTCGGATCGAGTTTGAGCTTCAAGTGGCTTCCTCGCCGAAAGATTCGGCTCCCGGCAGAAGCAGCACAATGGCTACTGCCATCGCCATTGGGGACCGGCAGCCAGTATTCGAAAGGAAGATTGAGAGGAGAGGTGCTCCTTCAAATCCAGGTAGTGCAGATATGCCTGCTCATCCCTACCCTGGGGCGAATCCACTAAACTCAACAGGAAACTCGTCGGCCAATCTCACATCAGTGACATCTCAGTCGATGCCGCCTCCGCCTGGGATGGATTTCCCTCAAGACATGGGTCGACCAGGGGCTCCTTTGCAACACATGCACCCTCTGTCGCAGCCCGCTACCCATGGTGACCTAGGGCCCTTCCCAAATGGCGGTCCTTCGATGCATCCGGTGCAACCTCATCAGCATCAAATGCAGCCTAACAACGCGGCATTTGCACTACCTCACCAGGCTACTCAGATGCTGCCACCGGCTTTCCCCGCTTCTGCGACTGCGTCGGCGCCCGCGCGTCAGGGTCAAGAAGGCAATGGCTTGTTCCCATCGTTCGACTTCCCCTTCACCGCACCTGAGGCCTATCCATCCAATGCACAGCAAGTCCCCGTCTATCTGGATGGCCAAGGTGACTCACCAATGCTGCCTGTGAACGACCATCAGCCGCCCTTCCAGCAGCAGCAGCAGCAGCAACAGCCCGCGCAGACTCAAGCTCAGGCTCAAGCAGCTGCAAACGCTGGGCTCCTACCTCAGTTGAGCGCACCCCAGTTGGGCGGTGCAATGACTCCGAATGCCTCACAAGGGAACACGCAGCCTCACGATCATCTTCACAAGCTGCAAGTGCGAGCTGTGATTGAGAAACTGCAAAGAGATCAGACTGCTGAACTGTCTCTAACTCTGCCGACTGAGCGCAGGAAGTCTCAAGTCGAGCAGGAAACGGACCAACGAGACTATCATCAGCAGCATCAGCAATATCACCAGAACGCAGTTGCAGCCGCCGTGGCCTCAGGACAAGCCCACGCTCACGCTCAGATGCAGTCTGCTCAACAGATGCAGCAATTACAGCAGCTACAACAGACCATGGACCAGCACGCCTTCGATGCCATGTCCAGCATTGCGCCAAATGGTCTACCTCCACCTGCTCATCACGTCTTTGACCATGGTCTTGGTTTGGATGCGGCTTTGGCCCTTTCTGTCAATATGGACACAGGCGCGTTCCCACAGCTGAGTTTCGATCCACATCAGCAGCAGCACCATCAGCAGCAGCACCGGGATCAGCAGCAGGGGCAGCACTAAGGGCAAGCTTTCCCGTCTGTCAGCAAGCATCACCAACATGTTCAAACTGGGTACATATTCTCGATTTCTACCTTCGATTACGGTCACGCTCTGCTTCCCACATGTATACTACAAAAGCAAACGTCTCGCTGGGCCTATGTCACCTCGTCAATTTCTCTTCAAACTTCTTCGCAAGTCGTCCAGGCTGCTTGACTTCTCATCTGGAGGATGCCTTTCAGGGTCAAGATTGTTCCCCATGTATCAAGTTCGCGGAGCTCTTCTCTGCTCTTCGATTTTTCCCGGCTCACAATCCCGCGCTGGCGTGTAGAGCCCCTTTACGGTCACGAGGATTCCATCTAGCGGATTTGCATGGCGTGGAGGCTTTCAATCGGTCGAGAATTGGAGGAGCGAGTCTCTTCCGTAGCCACGTCTGCAAGGCCTGAATTCTCTACCTTGGGTCGTCAATCCCCCTCCTGCAGTGCTCGCAAGCGAGCACTGCAACAAGTCACTCTGCTCTGCCCTCAGCCTGGTCTGTGGTCTGAGCTCTTGCCCCCAATTGTTCCTTATAGATTCCGTATGCGTTGTATGCAAGTCCCCACACACCAGAGATTTCTATGTCTCTCTGCTCCCCTTTGTTTCTCCTTGGTCATCTTAGTCACGCGTAAACAATCTTTTGCTCTTCCTCACCTTGTCGTGACTGTTCCTGCACGCGGATTCGTCATTGTGGTCTAGCCTCCAAAACCAAAGATGGACGCGTGGAGAAAGAGAGTCAGCAAATAGTAAAGAAGGAGGGAGGGGGGAATATCCGAGTCCACCGGCCCACTCGAGGGTAGTTGAATGCTACCACCTCGAGCAAGGGCGCTAAGACGACTCGAGCGGGTGAGATCTCCTAGGGAGGGCCCACGCGAAAGGGTTGCGAATCCACTTTCTGGCGTCGCTTCCTCTCGGCTTGATGCTTGACACTCGGTGAAAAACCCGAGGTAGAAGAGTTGCCACTGTGCCAGACCAGCGCCCGCATCCACTCGCCGAGACAAAAAATGTAACGACTTGAAGAAGAAGGCAGAGGAGCTGACACTGGAGGCGCACTCGGGTGAGCAACACGGTTGATAGCATCGCCTTGCCGCGACCGCGCGAGGAAGCGCGGCAAACAGTTCCAAGCAAGGGTACATGCGTGTTTGGCAGACAGATTTCCCTCTTTTCTTGCGAGTGGAGGCAGGGAAAGGAAGCAACCAAGCAACCAAAATATTGTTCCGAGTCGTGTGCAGACCTCAACCTGCCCTTTGATCCCCATACGCCCATCCGGCATCCTCCTCCTCATATCTCACCTCAACTCATCTACTCAAGTCAGCCATGTCATCCTCATCCTCCCAACCCATCCAGATCGATATACGCTCCCCTGCTGCAGTCGCTCTGCAATCCTCCATCCAGGACAATCTCGTCTCGCGAGGATGGGTGGATGCCTCGGACCCAATGATGGCAGAGTACGTCCTGGTCATGCTGGCCAATGCCAAGGGACGGGAGCAGATCGATCAGGAGTTGGCAGAGCTCATTGGAGAGGGGGTCTACGAGAAGGACTTCACACAGTGGCTTTGGAGTGAAGCTGCTAGAATGCAGGGAGCGGCGCAGGGGGAAGAGCAGCCCTCGGGAAGCGGGAATGCTGCGATGGAGACTGCTCAGCAGGAAGGGGACAGGCGGAGCAAGACTCGCTCGCCGACGACCTACAGATCCAAAGAGTCTGAGACTAGAGAAGTGGGAGGTTCAACACGAGATGAACGCTCGCAGCGGGGCTCGTACAGGGATCTGGGCAGGGAGGACGCCAGGTCGCGATCCCCGGGCTTCAGGAGATCCGCTTCCCCTCCGGTCAGGTCGGACAGGCAAACCTCAAAGGCGGCAGACCACTGGGAGCCTCGCAATGCACGGGGAGAGGACGGAGAGAGATGGACTCGAGGTGGTTATCGGCAACAGCGACGAGCGCAGAGGTGAGTAGGAAAAGCCCCTAGGTCTCTCTACTTGTGGTCTCATTGCTAAGCAGGAGTCTGCCTCCTCATTTCTTCGCATTTCAGACAACCAAGGGAACTCTTCGCTACAGCAAGATCAGAACTTCAAGATCCCGCTTCCAGGCTGTCGCCTCCCAGAACTGACTCCACACCGATAGATGACTCGATGCAAGAAGATGCCACCTCTGCTACAATCCTACCTACTGGCCCCAGAGAGATGAGAATACGAGGGAGCGCTCCCTCTAGCCAGGCGAACAACGCAGGGAGGGAATTATTTTCTCGGTCCATCAACGCTGCGTCTGCCTCAAACTCTGCCTCGAATGCTCCTCCAACAGGTCCACGCCGGGTGACCCCTACAGGGCCTGCAAATTCAGGCCTCAGCCTACTAGCCCGCGCTGGCATCCCTGATCCTCGTGCGCCAGCCTTCGTGCCGAATTTCCAGCCTCAACCAACAGCAACTGCTGTCCAAGGTCCTTCGCTGAGCTCTCGTCTGGATCCAATGCTACCAGTCAATGCTCCACTCAGACCATCAAGTGACCCTGCAACTTCGACGCACTCTACCGACTTCCCTACCAAGCCTCTACAGTCCTCCCTTTGCCGGTACGCCTCAGCATGCACGAATCCTATGTGCGAGTACTCGCATCCATCGCCCAAAGCCTCCCTCGCAAAGCGGCGAGGAGAGATCAAAGAGGATCCGATCCTGACGAGCCAGACGCCCTGCCGGTTTGGAGTGGAGTGCAACAATGTAGAGTGTACCTTTAGCCACATCTCACCTGCCGTCTTCTTCCTCTCGCAAAGAGGAGGCAACAATGCTGATGGAGTGGGGATTGGGTCGACGGCTGCTGGTGCAGCAGTCAGTATGGGGGAAAGCACATCAATCCCTTGTCGATTTGGGGAGAAGTGTTCTAACCCTAGCTGTGCATACAAGCACGTCGATGCGGCAGGCAACGTCATCCCCAGTCCAGCCCTCACACGACTGCTCAACCCTTCGGCAGCGGCTCCGGCGGCAAAGGAAAACGGCAACCCAGCAGCTGCAGATGCAGAAATGAGCGAAGAATTCGCGGCGGAGGAAAAGGGAGACGTGGACATCTCTCTGGGGGCTTCGACTGGAGTCCAATCGGGGAAAGGACCCGATGGCAAACCTCTCGCCTTGGATCGACCCTTAGACGACTCTTCTTCCTCATCATCCTCAGGAGGAGTTGGTGGTGGAGGCGGTGGTGGTGGTGCAAGACCCTGCAAATTCGGAATGGCCTGCACGCGAGAGGGATGCTGGTTCTCCCATCCTCCCGGTCATACTCTTTCGCATTCCCAATCGCAACAGACGAACAGTACTGCAGGCGCAGGCGCTGGGAAGATGCACATTTCGGATCGTCTTAGTCGCTTCAATCGGGAAGGCGCAGAGGACGCTAATGGAGAAGGGGGAGTGGAGAGGATCATCCCAGCTGTTTGATGGGTTGGAGCGTTAAATTGCATTCGTCTGCCTGTCTAATCTACTGCTCCTGTTCACAATTATATCCCTCATAGAGCTGCACCTCACAAGAACGAATGGTATCATTATCTATTGTCTTTCCCCTTAGGCTCTGCACGCCTTCACAAACCCAGCACTCCATTCGTCCCTCCACCTCTGACCGAAGCATTCCCCACCCCCGATCCAGATCTCGTACTAGCACTCAGAAGCCTCTGCATCTCCTGTGCATCCTTTTCCACACTCCCAAAGACGCTTCCCACCACGCTTGCAATTTCCAATACGTGCACCCTCCCATCTACACCCCCCACTGCGAGGTATTTCCCTGCTGCACCTCGATCGAAGCTGAGCTTGTTGAGACCTTGTGAGGAGAGGGAGGAGCTGACTAGGGGTCGTTCCGAGTCGCGGAGGAGATTGTAGAGGTGCACTTGACCCGAGGCGTCTGCTAGAGCGAAGAGGGAAGGGCTGGTACGGTGCCATTTCGCATCCATTACATAGTCGCTCGTCTCCTCAAAGGAGAGAAGAGGAACGATTTCAGATGAGGAGGAAGAGACGGAACTCGAGTTTAGCCCAAGACGAGTAGAGGTTCCAGAGGGGAGACTGGAGGAGACACTTCGACCGCTCCCTGTGCCATTGGAGGAGGAATTGCTGCTCTTGATTCTCCATAGCTTGGCAGTCCAGTCCATGCTGGAGCTCAAGAAGAGGTCGGAGAAATCTGCACTTCCTTGCAGAGCAGAAGCCTTGTGGAAGTCGATACCAGTGATGGGCGCAGCATGACCCTTGTAGATCTCGCCGAGCTGGAGACCTGCCTTGGAGCCAGCTCGGTCGAACCTAGAGGCCAGATAGATGTTACCTTCCTCGGTTCCGACCCAGAATTGGGTCGTCTCTTGCACTGGGAAATCCAGACAGGTCACCGCCACCTCGTCCGTCTTTGGCTGATTTGAATTGAGGAGATCCAAAGACTCTTGGGGTTGGGCGAGCATGTCGAGCATCCAAGTACACACCAGACCGTCTGTGGAGGCAGTGATGAGGTGATTGGCATTCTGAGTGCCAACCACTTGTATGTTGTACACCGGGTGGGTATGACCTGCAGCTCCGAGCGGCGTCTTCAAGACAGGCAGCTGCTTTGCCCTTGTGTCCCAAATCAGAATCTGACCAGAGTAGGTACCGCCGATGACGAGATTGGGATGAAAGGGTGAGAAGACGGCAGAGAGCACATCTGTTTGAGCTTCGAAGATGAACTCTGGCCTATCAAGGAGATGAATGTTCCAGACGAGGACCAGACCGTCTGGCGAGTCCCCACCTTGCTCGGAGCGTGAGTACGAGGCTACTACGAGCTCAGGGTGCTGTGTTGGCAAAGCAGTATGGTCAGTACATGGGATTCTCTCAGGAGCCCAAATGCGCTACTCTTCTCACCTTGCTACTCCAGTCCAGGCCTGTGATACTCCTCCCCTTGCATAGCTTCTCATCCCAAAAGCAGCGCATCTGCTTGATGTCCCTCCCCTCTGACACGTCTGCCGCACTTCCGACGATTGTGTAGTCTTTGAGATAGTCATAGGCGTCTGTCAAGGCCCTTTCAACGATCTTGGAGGAGCTCTCTACGAAGTCTGAGAAGTCTGTGGTGCCAAAGATAGCTTTTGCCTCCTCGGGTGACAATACTGGCGAGCAGAAGAGGTCACAAGACGTCAGTTGGTATTTCCATCGTCACTCCACGCGGGGTTGACTCACTCCTCAGCTCTTCCTGCAACTGTCTCTCTAGCTCTTCCTCTTGCCTCTTGAGACTCTCCTGTGCCTGCCTCTCGCGTTCCAGCTCTTGTTCCTCGAGGATCTTCCGCCTGATGGCTGCCTCTGTCGCAGCCGAGACTGCTGAAGTGCTGCTTTCAGTTCCCGGCCCGACGTCTGTACCATCTTGACCTGCCTCATCTGTCCACGTCGACATCGTCTGGACCTCCTTGGTATAGTACACTCTCTCCTGCGAGATGAAGTGGGAGCAGGAATGGGGCAATCAGCGAACTGATCGGTCCGAATGATTTGTATTTGCTGGCTCACCTTCTGTGGGTATTCGAATAGCTCCGTCTCCTCATCCACCAGGTCTGGCAATCCCCTGATCGACGACTGACCACTAGGTCCAGCTGCCTCCCCTTCTCCCTCGTTCTTACTGACAAGGGTCGTTCCTGGGCCCATGACAGAATCTGATCCTCCGAATTCGCTGCCACTACCGATCCCTGGTCCGGCAGCAACGCTCTTTCTCGGACTAGAGTAGGAGCTGCCAATCTGCGGTAGCATGCTCGGTCTAGCGGACCTTGGCCCAGAAGGAGTGGAGGGGCTGCCAACGAGATTGGCTACTAGATCATCGAGGTCCTTGCGGGCGCTTGTGCCTCCAGTCAAGATGGCAGAGGGCTGTGTGTAGCGATGGCGCGTATGTCAGTCAGATGAGCAAGCGCAATTGCTTAGAGGAGCTCAGCTCTCATCCGCTGCGTCGTACTCACCTCGCTGCTAGGTCCTGCGGCTGCGCCTGCCGACGAGGTTGCGGTCCTTCCGCTCTGCAGTCGACCGCTCCTCTCCTCCCTCTGCCTCCTGAGCTCTGCCAACTTTGCCCTCTTTGCCTCAATCTCTGCCTTCCTCCGGGCATCGCCGCCCGGTGTGGCTGACATTGTGTGAGCGAGATGCGAGGTGTGAGAGATGCCGGGAGTAGTTGTATGCGATTGTGGTGGTAGCGAGGCAGTAGGGAGGTGTAATGGTGGTGCGTGGTGCGTGGTGCCTTGGCTGCAGCAGCGGAGACCAACACGAGCCAAGTGACAGGAGACACGCTTCCGCTCCGTCGCGCCCCGCCTGAGTGCAGCAGCTCCACCTCCGCGTCGTAGTCTACTCATCCTGCCAACGCCCTACCAACTCGAGGTAGATCTCAGAGTTCGTGCAGCCTCGCCTTGCGCAATGTTATCGGGCAAGGCGGCGGGAGGATCGTCCCTAGACCCGGGCAAGTACGTCGCCTTGGGCCTCACCCACGTCCAGTATGATGGAACAGACAAGCTGGCCAAGCTCCTGGCCCTCGTCACCCTCTCGCCCATCTTCCTCTTGTGCGCCTATGTCACCATCATCATCTATCGTAGGGAACTGACTTTCATCAATGCCCTCGTGGGGCAATTGGGTTGCGAGGGCATCAATTGGGGGCTCAAACGGCTCATTCGTCAGCCCAGGCCATACGGTGAGTGGCCGGTCCGGGTGCGGAGCAAAGCCTGGCAGCATTCATCTAACAGATTGACCTTTCTCACCATTCACTGACAGGTCACCTCGGCAAGGGCTATGGGATGCCTTCGTCGCACTCCCAATTTATTGGCTTCTTCTGCGCCTTCTTCCTCTCCCATTTCTACCTTCATCACCCAAAGGCAGCGGTACCGCGGACCCTGGTCAATACCATGCGCAGATTCGAGCACCTCTTTGCCATGCTTGCCATTGCCGGCCTGACTGCTGCTACTTGCTACTCTCGGTACCACCTCTCCTATCATACCCCCCTTCAAATCTTTGTGGGACTCTTCACAGGACTTGCCATTGGCTTTGTGTACTATTACCTTACCGAGTACCTACCTCGCCAGCCTTTACGGCTACCAGCCCCCTTCCGGTCTGCGGCGGCGAGCCCTGAGTCCTCACCAGTGCGGGAACCTGTCCGGACCACATCACTGAGGAGAAGATCTCGCAATGGTAGCAACGATGCCACTCGACCCTCTGAGCGCACAGCGCGCTCCTCACGGTCGGCGGGCCCCTCTGCTTCATCCGCACCCGCTGCACCCCCTCGTCAGTCCTCACTCAATACGCATCGGAGGCGCTCATCCCTCTCGAGTCTCCTGAAGACTGAGCTCTATCCAGCTCCTCCTATCAGACAACTCATCCTCGATCATCCCCTCGCTGTGGCCTTCCGGCTGCGCGATAGCTGGACCGTCTGGCTCGACGGTGGAATCGAGGGCGAGTACGAAGCGTGGAGGTCAGAATGGGAGAGGAGACGCAAGCCATATCCATCTGATTGGAAGCGCGGGATAGGTCAGGATCAGCAGCAGACCAATCAGAGGCTGAACAGTATTGCTGAGAAGCTCGACGGCTTCATGCTCGATGGGCCAGGTGATGAGCAGTCTGCCGTGGCCAAGGCAAAGGGAGGCGTCGCGATGCTCTCGGGTGGGCCCTCGTCTTCGGGGAGCAGCAGCGGCCAAGCATACTCCCAGGATCTGGAGACGAACTTTGCAGCCGACACAAAATCCAATTTGGCTGACGGCGGTGCGCAAGGAGCCGCCAGCGGCAGCGGGATGCCCTCAACGTCTGCAGCTGGGGCTGGGGCTGTACCTACCACGTCTGCCGCTACGCCGCTGAAGCTCATGAAGCTCGCCCTGCGCCAAGCATCGCGCTGCGAGCCAACCTCTACGGCCTTTTGCGTCGGCTGCATCATCGCCGTCTCTGGCAGCGAGGAGGTTGTCGCTACGGGCTTCTCTCGGGAGCTCGAGGGGAACACGCATGCAGAGCAATGCGCACTGGACAAGCTCGTATCCTCTCCGGGTCGCATCGAGGGTGAAGAAGCGAAAACGGGAGAGGAGACGGAGGTGCTGGAGCTTGACCTCTACACGACCATGGAGCCCTGCTCGGAACGGCTGTCGGGTGCTACACCTTGCGCTCAACGAATCCTCTCCTTCAATCAGGCCTCTCCTCTCCTCTCCCTTCCACCCTCCTTGGGCACGGGAAGTGCCACATCACCTGTACCCCGACAGGCGCGAGCGCGTATCGTACGTGTCTACCAAGGCGTAAGCGAGCCAGAAGACTTTATCAAGGACAATGTCGGCCTCAATCTTCTCCGGGGTGGAGGAATCGAGGTAGTGAGAGTCGTCGAGGGCCAGCAAAGGGAGAAGGGAGAGGAAGAGGGGTGGATTGAGAGAGAAGCATTGAGATTGGCCAAATGGGGACATGAGGATCAGGCGCACGAGAAGGAGGGGGAGAGTCGCTTTTGGAAAGAAGAAGGAGGGGAGGAGGTGTGAGCGAAGAAGAGGAGTGAAGGGGTAAGAGTTAGTGGATAGACAGCTTGAAGCAAAGCAGAGACATATGTAATGAGATTGACGCGGTCCCAATTGACAGACAGACAGATAGATATCAGATACAGCCCACCTCTAGCGAAAAGAGACTACAACTCGTCTTTCCGTGTCCCTGACGCGTGCTGATCCTTCTCACTCTTCTCGTCCTTCGTCCGCTTCCTCTCCTCCTCCTGTCGACGGAAGAATTCGTCTGCCCTTTCTGCAAAGCTCGCTTGTCCAGCAGCACCAGCACCAGCACCAGCACCAGGGTTAGAGGGACTATGAATGGCCGTCTGGGCATGCGTCTGAGTCTGGGTCTGGGTCTGCGTTCCGGAGTCGCCGACCTTGTTACCCGGTCCTCCTCCTCCTCCTACTGCCTTTTGATCTTCCACCTGACCTGGTTGTGCAGATGACGCCAAGAGTGCCTCTGTCTTCCTCTGCGCTTCCCGTACACGGGCAGCACGTTGCTCGGCCATGCGCTGTACAATCTCTTCCCGCTTGGCCATCGCAGAGCCCGTAGTGCCGTCCTTTTGAACTTGCGCACCCTCCTGCGGAGTCGAGGCTGGAGCATTGCGCTCCTTGTCCGCTGCAGCCAGGAGGGCTTCAGTAATCTTGTCCAGTCTGGCATTCAACGCTTTCTGCTCCTTCGATGCCTGCTTGTTCGACTTGTCCTCGTCATTTTGCTTCTGCTCGCCTGGAGGCTGGTCGGCTCTGCGCTCTTTGACTCCCTTGAGCTTGTTGAGTTCTGCTTCGAGGGCACGGGCAATGACGCCTTGAAGGTCCTCGGCGCGAAGACCAAGGAAATCCCCGTCGTGCTGAGGACCACCACCGCCGCCGCCGCCGCCGCGTGGTTGCTGACCGGTAAGGAGCTCCAGGTCTTCCAGATCGAGGCGAAGCTCAATGGGCTCTCCTGCTCCAAGAATCTCTCCTAGATCCATGTTCAGCATCCCTGCACCGCCTTCTCCATCTCGCAAACCGCCACCGAAGAGGATTTCCAGGTTCTCACCGAGGCCAAGTGCAGCTGCGTCCCTGCCGTCGACTGCAGCTGCGCCGTCTTGAGCCATGCCGAGGAGCTGCGCCTCCCATGGCTCAATGCCTTCCACAAGGATGTTCCCCTGCTCGTCTATTCCCGCGGCGAAGAACTTTTCACTTCGGCCGTCTTGCCCGCTCGACGGTGGGACTTGAGCCGAAGCACTTGAAGTCTGACCTGCAATAGACTCGGCATTACCGCTTGCTGTGGACGAAGCACTTTCGACAGTGCCCTCTTCTCCATCCTCGACCACCCGTCTACACCTCCACTCTCCCATCCTAGCACTTTCTGTCCTCTTGTCCTTGCCCACTCGTAATTGCTCTTCCTTGCAGGTGAGTGGTGTCTCGACAATGAGTATGTAGTTGCACGTCGTCGTCTCCTTGATCAGGGCAATACGTGACGTGGCCAATCCGGGCTCGCAGTGGTACTGGACCTCGACGGAGCGATGCTCGTTGTTGATGTCGCAGCGCGTACCGTCTGACCAAACTTGGGAGAGGTAGCGCTGCTCCAGATCTGGTGAAGAAGCCGTTGAAGAGAAGCGGATGACCTGCATCAACTCTGTTCCGCTTCCCGAGTCTTGAGCATCCAGGAGGTCGGACAGTCGATGGTCTGCCGAAGGTGAGAGAGTGGAGCTCAATGCTTCCTCGCGTGTGATACCAAGGGACGAGGCTAGCTCTTGTATTCTTTCCTCGCTAGGTACGCCGTCTGCTCGCTCCGCTGCCTTTGCAAGGGCGTTGCTGTACAGCTCCCCTCCCACGATTTGAAGCTGATCCCTCCATCGCCCGAGGACGTAGGCGTCCTGTGTGGGGTCAGGAGTGGGGACCCGTCCCGGACCGACGGTCTTGCCTGCTGCTCTGAATTGCTTGATCGCCTCTCCGAAGCAGAGGCTATAGGTGAACCAATCAAGGGTATAGTAGAGACAGGTCCCTTGGAGCGGAGCTAGGAGAGACAGACCAGAGTTGATGACCCGATGTCTCTGCGCTAGGAGATTAGCGGGCGAGAGGGCCAGCCGGGAAGGATAGGTGATGTTGGCAGAAGGCTGGGTGAGCGAGCAGAGATGCGCCGATGTAGGCGAGGAGTGCATCATGAAGTGCCTGGAAGCATGATGAGGGCCTGAGGGGAGGCTGTATCCCGATCCTACGGCATCGAGGTCGAGGTCCCCACTGCTGCTGGTTCCATTGGCGCTTGCGCTACGTGAGAGGAGACGCTGTGCCGATGTGTTGGCTATTGTACGCTGCTCGAATACCACCTTGTATGCTGGCTGTGCTAGCAGGTCCTCTGGGAAGCGATTCGCTGTGGCGGAGGACAGGCCGGCAGTGGTGGCTGGCTTGCCTAGGCGAAGGGAGGATGCCCGGTCGGCGATGACAAGGATGACCAGTAGAGAGACCGAGATGGTGGACCAAACCATCGCCAGATTCGATCTCGTCATGATGGCGGAGGATAAGGTACTGACGGCAGCTCAGTCTTCGTCGTGGTTCTATTGATGGTATGGGTGTATCGGTGGTCAGGAGCCTTTGTTCGCCAGGCGGCGGTACGTGGAAGGTGACGCCCAGCAGCCGACGGAAGTGGCTCGGCGGGGCGGCGGTGACTCCACTTGAGACCAACACCTTCAGAGGCCTCGGCCGTAGTGGAAGCTGCTCCCTCTCCTCCTTCCATACCTCACAGATCTCACGCCTCTCGTTCGCAGCCAGACTCTACTCATAGCAAAAGGTACACACAGCGACTGTAGCCACGACGTACGACAAGATGGCGAGCTCAAAGAGGATCTCAAAGGTGCGTCGCCGGTGAAGCGGGATGAGCTGCAGTAATGTCTGAACCTATTTACCTTTCCCCTCATTGCTCACTCCCACCTCTCCCTTCTGCTACCCTCAGGAGCTCGCCGAATTGACAAAAGAGCCCCTCGACGGCATCACCGTAGCAGCCGACGACTCTAACATCTACCAGTGGACTGCCATCGTCGAAGGACCGTCGGACTCACCCTACAAAGGAGGACACTTTAAACTCGCAGTAGACTTTCCCGTAGAGTACCCCTTCAAGGGACCTAAAGTCAAGTTTTTGACCAAGATCTACCACCCCAACATCGATGCCGATGGGAACCTCTGCTTGGGCATTTTGAAAAGCGAAGCTTGGAAGCCCAGCACAAAGGCTGCCACCGGTGCGTGCTCTAGGAACAAAGCAGACAGTATCACTTCTCCACGCGCTGACACCTCACTGACATGATCTTTGACTTTCGTCCGATTCTTCAGTGCTCCAGTCGATCCGACAGCTGTTAGAAGAGCCCAATCCAGACGACGCCCTTGTCGCTTCAATTGGTGAGGAAAGAGAGGGGGCCCGTTTCCCCTTGTACAGTCCCTTGCTCACACGACTATGTCTCCCAACACCCCTTGCAGCCGAAAAGTACAAGACAGATCGTGCAGGGTACAATAAGGCTGCCGCCGACTACACGAAACAGGTACGTAGATGTACTGCTAGCCAGAGTTCGAGTGTAGCTCTATACAGGGAATTGACATGCAATCCTGCCTTTACTCCGCTCTGCTTGCTTTCAGCACGCCAAGAAGGCTTGAGAGCAATTCAAAAATCACGTCTTTCACGAGACCTTGACCTTCCAGCACAGTCAGCAACTATCTTCATCGGAGGGCGAAGATGTCTTTCCCTTGTCATGGCCAGTCATAGGAGGGCAGCATAATGTCATACACACCTTGTTCGCTTCGTCGCTCTGAATGATTCCATTGATTCGGTACGTGTGATACAGGAAAGGACATGGGCGCATGGGTTGGCTCGTCAATATATACATACGCAATGGCGCAGAGCTGCCTACGAGTCCTGGAACACCATCTAGCTGCTCCCCTCCCCTCTCAACTCTCTTATTAACCGCTCACTTTCGGCTCTAACATCCTCTCCCTCCTTGAAGAAGTGGATTTCCGTCCCAGCAGGCATGATAGCCAGAGCTTTGTTGATCCTCACCTGCAAAGCAGGCGAGCGTCGTGTAGTTGTGGTAGAGCCAGAGCGAGGCGCAGCCGACGGTAAGGTTACGGGAGGCGTAGAGGCAGGGTCGAGCTGAGAGTCTGCCAGACGAGGCGCGGACAGGGTCCGTTCGGTAGGGGTGCCCGTCCGGGTCTTTGCCATCGTAGGACGAGGCTGCGGTGTCGAGGAGGCAGAAGCCGCACCGCTGCTGACGTCCTGCGAAGAGAAGAAGTCCTTCGCCCCTCCACGCTCTGCTGTCCTGCTGAGCGTAGGGCTTGTGGGTCGACTGCTCGCCCGTGACGAAGCCTCAGCAAAGGCCTTGACGGGTCGCTTGATCGCCTCGCCTGCTTTACGAGCCGCGGCCTTTCGACTTCGCTTCTCCTCTTCTCCAACATTGAATTCCTCCCTGGCAGATGTTGGACCGACGTAGCCTTCCGAGGTAACATCTCGCAGGTAGAGAGCCTTGATCTGGTGAGGCCGCTCTTTTGCCAGCTCGGAGTAGAGCTCGAGATCCAGCTCGCCCGTGTCTCCGACGAGGAGGAAGCCTGTCTCGGGGAAATCGTCCAGAATGGATACAATGGCAGCTCTTTTCCTGGCCGAGGCCGGCTGGAGCCAGGTAGAGAGCAAGGAGGCTTTGCCTGCGCCGGTATTGGCGACCGTGGGCCCATCACCGCCAGAGCCGCCTTCGGAGTCTTCTCGACTCTGCGAGCCTCCAGTATTGGCAGTCACTGTAGCTCCCTCGAAGTCAGAATTGTAGCTCTTGAGGTGAAGGTGGCCAGCAGGCATACCGGCATGATCGAGAAACTCCTTGATCGGTTTCCAAAGTTCGATGGGCGCATTGCTGACAAAGTGGATCCCAATCTGGTAATCTTGAGCGAGGGAATGGTACCACTCTGCCATCCCTGGTACGACGACTTCTGAATGAGGGAGGATGAACACTTGTCGAAAGACGGACTTGAAGCCTTGTACAACGCACGTTTGACGAATCGTGTCATCCACGTCCGATATGAGTCGAATCGGCGTCTGAGTCGAGGCGGAGCGGGCGAGGCTCAAAGGACACCATGGCGTAGTTGGGGGCGGTGTCGCAATAGCCTCCAGCGCGGCATGGGTAGTTGTTGGAGCCACATCTTCGAGTAGGACGGCCCTCGTGCGAAGGCCTTGCAGCCGATCCTCAAATACGCCAAGAGGTCCGAGGTTGACACGAAGTCGGAACATTCCGTTCAAGTCACTCTTGAGCTCCTGAGCTAAGAGTGTCTGCCAAGTACGCTCCGCTGTTCCTGGCTCGACAAACTCTCCTTGCACCTCGACCCGGACTTTACGCATGGCAACTCTGTAGATCCAGAAGTCGGCTAGACGCTCATTGAGGTTGTGGGTAAGCTGGTGAATCTCATCCAGCGTGCGGCTGGCCCATGCTTGCGATCCACCTACCAGCTGGGCATCGGCAGCAACGGTAGGATTTGAGGAGAGGGACAGCAGGGAAGCGGTGGAAGGCGTCCGACTTGGTGCCATGCGCTTCAGCTTTGTCAGTCGTGAAGGTCCTGCCGAGGGTGCTGAGCTCGAAGAAGTGGCTGTAGTGGAAGTAGCCGTAGTGTTCGAGGTCGCTGCCGACGAGACTGACGTCGTCGAAGGAGAAGTCAGGGATGGTGCTGAGCCCCCCTCGGCTGCTCGCACCGACTCCTTGACCGTCGAGGATCCATCGATCTCACCTGCTCTAGTCTGCGACTCTTCGACTCCTCGCACTCCTTGTTGTGCGCTGATTTGCGCCAATTCGGTCTTGGGTGGGGGTGGTGGAGGCGATGCAGCTTCTTCGTCCGAATCTGCAGTGTGCTTCTTTGCACCCGGCCCTTTGTCAGGCTCATCATGTACTCCGCCTTCTCCGTCAATGGGAAGAGCCCCGAGTTTGGAGACGAGCTTGCCCAAAGTCTCCTCGTGCATCCTATCTGTGATGCCTTCCACAAGCCTTTCACTGAGATGCTGCCGCTGATACTGACTCTCAGGTGACGTGAAGGTGCCGCTGGGCGTCTCGCCAGCGGGCGATGAACTCGCCCAGCCTTGAGGTACAGAAGGGAAGAAATGAGAGTCATCGACTGAAGTCTCACTGGGATGGAGTAGGAGTGAAGTGGACGAGGCGGATAGAGGCTTCGGTAGGCGAGCAAGCTGCTTGGCCATTAGATTGAACATGCGTTGTGCCCGACCATGAATTGCAGGTTTCCTGGCTACGAAGCCGCGAAGCGTAACGATGAGCTCCTCGTCTCCTCCTCCATCGCGACGCGTGAAGGTATATCCTGGGAGCAGGACGGGGTAGATGTCCTCTGGTGGTGAGTCCTTAAGACTCAAAGAGGATGTCGAGAAGCCGGCTGTCTGCGATGAGGTCACAGACTCGGGAATACGCGCTCTACTCCGGGGCCGGTAAGGAGCATAGCCGAGTCCAGGTGCTTGAGCTGCTGAGATTGAGCTGCTTTGACTTGCTCCTCCGTCGTTCCACTGCCTGATTGCTGGCCGAACCTCAGCCGCTTTTTGTTTTGCGGAAGCCTTCCAAGAGGACCAGTACTCCTTGCTGCCCACCTGGCTTGCCCCTTGCGAGACGCGCGCCCTGATATGGTAGCCCGTGATGCTCGTGGACGACGTCGAAGGTACATTCCGCTGCCCATCAGACTGTACCGTTTCCCGATATGAGCTCATTGCTCGTTGTGGATGCGATGGACGCTGCAGGCTGACTGAGGGTATATGGAGATTCCTGACGCAGACCAGCCGGCTGCATGGCCTCATCCAAGGTGTGATGTGCCGTCGTGAGATTGCGAGTGGATGGGGTGAATGAAGGGGTTAGATGATAGTGACTGCTGATCCCATATTCGACGAGCTATGAGTCTTCTGTCCTCGCAGACGGCGCCAGATATTGACTAGAAGGCCCTCGGTACTGCCGAAGGAGGCGGGGAGCGGTGCTGCCTGTGCATCTCCTCGTTCTCAAGCCAGGACCCTGACGGGCGGATCCGCGCGAGAGCAACAGAACGGACCGGAACCAGACCAAAGCCTGCATCGTCGCTCCCGCCTTGCAACCAACTACTGCTTCCGCCATTCGCGCTCGCCGACGACGTAGCTCTGACCTCCATCACTATCCCTCTGTCATGGCGTCCAACATCGACGACGAGCTCCTTGCACTGGCTGGTGGCGGCGAATCCTCGTCAGACGGCGAAGGAGCCGCCGTCGCTGCCTCTAGCCGTGGAGCTTCCAGTAAAGCCAAGAGGAATCAGAGGAAAGTAGCCGCTCAAGACTCGTCGGACGAAGATGCAGAAGGCAACAGTGACGACGATGATGAAGACTCCGGGCCTCTGTATCCGTACGATGGAAGCTACAAGGATTACGAGGACAAGATGAGGTGAGTCAGCAGCGAGGGGGTGAAGTCAGCAGAAGCTGCTACTCCTGCGTCGCACATTGTTCTCATCCCTTCTCGTCCATCGCACCGAACTCTCAGAATCGAGGCGCTGCCCCTCATCGAGCGAGAATCCATTCTGGCAACTCGGAGAGATGAGATTTTGTCTCGCGAGCGAGCTCGTCAACTGCGAGGGATGGTAGCGGCACAGCAAGGTCGCAAAGACGCATCTTCGAAGAAGAGAAAAGCTCCGAGTGCGAAGAAGGCAAAGTCGACTCGCAAGAAGCAGGCTCGGGCCGACAGTGACATGGACGAGGAGACGGATGATGAAGATGAAGAGGATGAGGACGACGATGAGGAGGAGGAGGACGAAGACGATGATGATCGCGCCGCTCGCAGTAGTGGCCGCGCTCGCAAGACGGTTGGTCAGAGTGAGACCCGCAACAAGACGCTACAAGAGCTTAGCGCCAATCGTCGCAAGAGGGCTGCGGGCAAGGCCAAGAGCGCAAGACATAGGGATGCTGATGAGTCGCGGCGTCGTGGACGGCGTTCCTCGTCCGACTCGGAAGATGAAGAGTCAGAGGAGAGCGAGGGTTACCTCGGCTCTGATACCGAGGCAAAGAGGACGAGTGGACGTCAGGGCAGGAGTCGGAGGGAAGAGGGTCCATTCGTTGCCCCTGACCTCGAAGACGTCAACAAGGCCCGCATTGGACGAGAAGACATCCTCAAGGTCATGTACCGTAAAGGTTGGGAGGACAAGCTCATCGGCAACTTTGTTCGCGTCGTTGCGGATGCTCAGAGGGACGAACGTACAGGCAAGACCGTCCAACGCTATCGAGCATACGAGATTGTTGGCTGGAAGACTGGCTCAAAGTGGTATCAAGTGGACACTGGAAAGTACACAAGGGTGAAGCTCGAGCTGAGATTCGCCCGCGAAAAGCACGAGAAGCAAATTCTCTTTGTTAGCAATTCGGACATTACAGCGGAGGAGTTTCAGCGTTATGAGCTGCAAGCTCGCGAGAGCCCTCAGCGACCTTCAAAGCGACAGGTGTTGGAACAAGCAGACGATTGGGAGGACTTTGTGAATGAGCCCTGGTCGGAGGAGGTCTTTACAGCCGTTGTCAAGGCGAGAAAAGCAGCGAAGCAAGAGGCTGAAGCTGCAAGGGGTGGTCTGACCAACGGGAACGGGAACGGCAAGCCCTCTCCACTCCAAAGAGCTCAGCAGCCTACGAATGGCGTCGGAGGAGCTGCAGCTGCGTCTGCCGATGCTCCGAAAGGTGAAGACGTTCTCCTCGCTGAGCTCAATGAACGCAACAGGCGCTCGGACCGCGAGAGGATCCTGGAGGCGGAAAGGAGACAGGCTGAAAACCGTCGTCTGGCTGCAAAAGCTGCTTTAGCTCGAGGCAGTGCCGCTGCAGGAGTCAACAGTGGGATAGTCTCTGGTAGCTCCACGCCTATGAGCCAGCTTGGGGAAGGAGCTGGGGTGAAGAAGCCCAGCGTTGTGGATGTGGAGATTGACCTGGGCGACTTCTAGAACGGACACATGATGGAATCAAATACCTTATTTCCCACCATATGGGTACAGTGATTGCAGTTTTTGGCGGAAGCGAGAGGAGCGGGAGAGCTGTCTCCGATGGAGGAGGATTATCGGAGACAGCGAACGCATCGCGATTCTCCGTATTGGTCGCAATGCTAGCATGGCAACGACAGCCATGGCGTGATCTCCGTATGTATGTGTAGCTTACCCGCTTCCGATCCGTCCGGACATAAGTCCCTGCACAGACCATTCCATCCGGACTCGATGTTCGTGTTGCGTGGCCAACTCACCCACTCACTCACTGCTGGCTTCTCCTGCATCACTTCCTGAACAACACTGTCACTGCTCGCATCTCCCTTCCACCCCGCTCATAGATTCATTGCCCGCCTATCTGACTAGACAAGACAAACAAAAATGGCTTCCATCGCAGTCATCGTCTGGTCCCTCTACGTGAGTAGAAGCTGTGTGGATGAGTGAGGACTACGTCCCTGTGTTGACGTGCAAGGGAGTCTCCTTCTGACCGTCTCGCATATACCGTTTCCTCCTACACAGGGCCACATCTCCAAGCTCTCGGAACCCATCATCGAGGGTCTGAAGAAGTCGGGCGCCAATGTTGAGGTCTTCCAGGTGAGTAGTGACAGTGAATGAGGTGAAGTCGTGCGGCGGTTAAGCTGATATGCTCACCTCTCCTATGTGTGAAAAGTTCGCTGAGACTCTCCCCGGCGAGGTCATTGAGAAGATGCATGGCAACAAGGTGCGTATACGAGGTGTCAGAGCCAGTCCATGCCTTGCTGGCGGCTGATCCTCTCTCCCTGCTCTCCGCATCTCTCTCCTCTTTGCTGCAGGAAGCCACTGCCTCTCTCCCGGTGATTCAGCCCGACGACCTCAAACGCTTCGACGGCTACGTCCTCGGTTTCCCCACCCGTTACGGACGTGCCCCCGCGCAAGTCTCATCCTTCTTCGACCAGACCGGAGCTCTTTGGTTCTCTGGCGCCCTGGTCGGCAAGTTCGGTGCCATCTTCACCTCGACTGCTTCCCAGCATGGAGGACAGGAGACGACTGCTCTCACCACCATTCCCTGGTTTGCCCACCACGGCATCATCTACGTTCCTCTTGGCTACATTGCACCTGAATTGAATGACGTCGAGAGTGTGGGAGGAGGGTCTGCCTGGGGCGCTTCAACTGTCGCTGGCGATGGCAGCAAGCAGCCCACCAAGAATGACCTCAGCATTGCCTTGCAGCAGGGTACACACTTTGGCAAGGTCGTCAGCCAGTACGTCAAGGGAGCCGCCAAGTAGAGGGGCGGAGACTGGCGTTTGCAGACTATCAACTCTCACTATAGAGTCACATCAGTCCTCAACGTAGAGCCTCGCACATGGATGCAATGGAATCGCTTTGTTTCGTTGGTGAACAATCGGGTCTACAATTGTGCCATCATCTTGCCTGCATTCTTGAGTTCCCTCAGCACCTTCATCGTCTCAATCTCCCCCTTACCCTCGGTCCCCACCTTTTTCTGCACCTCTGCATCTCCCACGAGCATAAAGACGTTGTGCTTCTTCTCATCCGCAATGGTGTACACGCCTGTAGTCACACCGTTGTTCCTCTTGTTGCGCAGATCCTCGGCCAGGGACTGGATGGCGGGGCGGTCCGGCAAGACGCCAGCGCTAAAGGCGACGTTGCTGCGTGTGTACTCGTGTCCACACATTACGACTGTGTCGCCGGGGAGAGAAGCGAGCGTCTTGTTGAGGGAAGTGTGCATCTGCTCTGGGGTGCCTTCGAAGAAGCGACCGCAACCAGAGATGAAGAGCGTGTCACTAGAAGAAGGAGGAAGGAAAGGGTACGGTCAGACTTTCCGACGCTGAGCGCGTTGCCATCTTAGGATCTACCCACCCAGTAAAGACGGCCCTCTTGACCTCTCCTTCCGGTACGCTGTCACGCTTATCCTCGAGGAAGAAAGCAATCGAGTCCTGCGTGTGGCATGGCGTTGCATAGCACTTGACCTTGATGCTCTCTCCAATGTCAAACGTCGAGCCATCTTTGACGAGCTCATTCATCACAGGCGTGTCGCTTCCAGCCCAGATGGTTGCCTTGGGGTAGGCCTTTGCAAAGTCGCCGTTCCCGCCAGAGTGATCCTGGTGGTGGTGCGTGGTGATGCAGCCTTGCACCGACGAGAGGCCAGCGCTGGAGGCGGCGGATTGCACCTTGGACAGGGTGAAGGGGTCAATGAAGACACCCGAGTTGGATGGAGTGTCGACTACGACGTAGGCATAGTTGTCGTCGCGGACGGGGACAGGGATGACCTTCATTGTGGAGCTGAGCGGACAGAAGGGCAAGAGAAAGGGGAAGGTCAGCTGCACGGCTGGCGGTTGGACAGTCTGTCTGCCGAAGAGGATCACGACCTCCCATACCTCCTCGTCGCACTCACCGAGCTGAGCTGGAGAAGGATCGTAGGCCGAGGGAATGTGAGAGTCGAGGGATGCGCATCATTGGAAGGGAAGCAATACCAGTCCGGCCATCTCCAGAGTCGTATGACATTAGGCGGGCGGGCGCACGGGCATGCCGATCCTTCGCCGGCGCACCTCCACCTGCGATGCGGAAGCGAGGCGGTGGGCCAAATGTGCGGAAGCCCAGGCGCGCGCGGCAGAATTTTGCGGGAAGGCGAGCAGGCCGTCTGGCAAAACGCAGCACCCTAGCACCAAAGAGCAGGTCTCCCGAAGAACGCAACGAAAAGAGATGTACGAAATGCAAAAGGTATGATCGTTGTTGCGTTGACGGGGAATCGAACCCCGCTCTCACGCTTAACAATGCGAGTTGTTATCGCAGATTGGAAGGCGAGAATCATAACCACTAGACCATCAACGCCCTTGGATGATATTTCGAATGATGAAGGCCTACAAGAAGGTCCTCTGCTTGGAAAGGAAGCCTGAAGCGGAGCCCTTTCCTTGAATTGCTGCTTCTTCGTTGTCAGCTCGTTGAAACCACAGATTGTACGGCAAGAATCATAACCACTCGACCATCAACGCGCTGGGATGATATTTCGAATGTTGAAGGCCTACAAGAAGGTCCTCTGCTTGGAAAGGAAGCCTCGGCTTTGCCTCGACTCCCTGAATGTCCTCGTTCGAGCTACTTGCGCCTCACCTTGAAACCCTGCTGCGTCGGTATACTTGTCCAGCTGCGCTAACTTCCGCCTGGTTCCGTTTCGGCTACTCCCGCTGCCGTTTCAACGGGTTCCCCCTCCTCTCCCGTTCCGAATCCTGCGCTTCCGCCTCCGTTGCAGAATGCCTTGTGCCGTTTGACTTCCTTGCTCTACAAAGGAACGGCTGTTGCTTCCCTCGAACAATGGAGCGAGGCTTCGTCAGGCTCATCAAGGCGTACCCATAGGTCACCATGGTATTGCAGTCTCGATGTTCCTGTCATGAATCTTGCTGCATACGACAGAAGGGAGCTTCGGTCAGCAATGCAACGCAGGGTGCACTCGCTACGCCTCCCTACCAGTCACACGCGCGCGAGCGCAGTCCATCGACCTTTGCGTTCTCCAGGACCGCTCAAGCCTTACCGTTGCTGATTGTTCATTGCTGTTGCGATTACAACGGGCTCAAGTACCTCTCACGCTAGTCGCCCCAGTGCAAACGCGGGAGCGATCGGGACCGCTATGCTCCGATACGTTGCCATTGCTTCGACTCGACCCTAAGTTCGAGTACACTCGGCTTCAGCGGTCATTGTCTACACCATTGTCGCTGTGAGACGGCGTAAGTACCGAATGGCGGGATCAGATTGGTTCGCGCCTCTCGCAATAGCAAGCTGACTCACACCGGCGTGCGAGCAAACGGAAGGATGGACGGACGATGGTGGTCCGGAGTCAAGAGGCATGGGAAGCGGCGCTTTCGCCGCTTGACCCTCTCGCCCTCCTCGCTCACAACCTCCTTCGCTCTCAAACGTCCTCTATTCTTCCCCGGCTCCTCTCAGCCGCCCCAACGACTCACACCGTCACATGCACATGGTCACACGGGGCAGCACGGACTTCTCCGGCGGATGTCGGGAGGGTACGGGTGATCAGAGAAGTTGTGCCTGATGAGTCGCTACTCTGTGCCTGATGAGTCACGGCCTCGTCCTTGGACTATGACTTCAGTCGTCTGCACTCGTGCCCATGACCTCCGCCTCTGCTTGTTCCCTCGCTTTCGTCAACATTCTCTCTTCCCATCTGCATCACCTAGCAGGTATATAAAGCCGGCCTTTTGACCTCGTCGCAGCCGTCTCCCCTTCTTCTCTCAGAGCTTCACGACAACCCACTCCCTCTACCGATATCCTCCACCGACCTGCCCCTCTCCCATGCTCTCCAGGTCTGCCACTCTCAACATCCATCGAGACGTCTGCCCCAACTCCACTCCTCGACGATCCCACTTGACACTGCGCCTTCTCCGTGTACTATGCACATCACAGCCAAGATAGCATACGAAGCTTACACACTACCACCAAAGACCACGATCCTCACCGACTCAACTGCAGACCACTCACGAGACAGCGAATGACACGGCACACAGATGTTCAATTCTTCACAGCACTCGGGCAGAAGCTGCAAAAGCATACATACTCCACTACCTCCCTGCTTGAGACACGCGCAAGACTTAGGAATTCTGCCAGCCCTCAGCACCAAAGTGATGAACCGTTGATCTACGGTGACTGCACAAGACGCTGCTTGCTGTGCTTTGGGTTCATATGGAGAAGAAAGGATGAGAGGCCTTCGACAACGGAATACTCAGTGAGTTCGGTGAATACCTGCGAGAACAGGAGGAACAAGAGGCTCACACCTCCGCGTTTTCTGTCCAATGACTCAGTGGGAGACAAATCAGAAGGGAATCGAGACCTATCGATATAACGCTGGCAATTAGAGATTCAAGCGCTCGAATCATAAGATTCAGCTCAGGACATAAGCAACACTATGAGCCTCATATCGCCGATGCGAGATAGAGTTGGAGGATCTAAAGAGAGGAACGAACGACGCCCACGAGGCGCACTACGAGCACAGCCAAGGCTAATGACCCAAGAGATTCGAGAACATATAAGGGCTTTGACTCAAGGGAGAACCGACTTTAAGCAGATCAACGAGTCAAGGTGAGTAGCGGTGAAGCTACGGACGCATCAGAGTCGTTCGCACTGACACAAGACGACCTTTCACACACAGACATCAGAGTCGAAGTACCGCAACAATTCAGCAAAGGCTGGAGGGCTTCGGCTCCCTCCCCTCTCTCATTCACTCGTCCAGTCATAGCCTCACACCTCGCAACCCCCTGCTACCAACAAGATGGTTAAGGCACAGGCCTCCTCAGACAGACCTGTCAAGTGAAGTGCCAAGGAAGACACTCCGGCGCCACTTCCCTGCCACCCAACGCCTCAGCACGGTGGCCTCCAGTGTGAACCCCACATCGCCTACCGCGACTGCACGTCGACCGGGCACCTCGTACAGGCCATCTTGGCTTGCGAGCGCCTCACCACCGCGACATGCTCCACCCCCTCCTGGATCGGCGTTTGCCCCCCGAGCAGTATATGCCTTTCAGGATGTCTGGCCTTTCGAGGTCAGCAAACCCTCAGGCCGCCGCTGGAGGCCCTCCTTTGCCTTCTGCTCCTATCAGAAGCCCTCCTCTCCCTCTTCTTGCCGCTGGAGGTCCTTCCCTACTTCCTATTGCTACTTCTGGAAGCGCTCTTCCTGGCTTTGTGGCTACCCCACCCCTCGCGACAGAGCTCACAGCTGCCGCTGCCGCCCCGGGCACAGTCAGAGAGGCCCTCGCCGCCGCTGCCACTGCGCTCGCCATGGTAACGACTGCCGTACAGGAAGCAAACACGGCCGTAGAGGATGCCGAGATTGCCGTACAGGCCGCATCCGCCACTGTAGCCACGAATACACCTGCCTCGTCCTCCGCCCGTCCTCAATTCATCGTCGCCTCACCGACCGCATCCTCACTAAGCGCCGCCTCCAGAGCCACCTCTCGCCCGCCCATCTTCAATGCCTCTCGCCGACCCACAGCCTCTGCCTCGAGACCCGGCTTCGATGCATCTAGCGCCGCAGCCAGCGCTCCCTCTCGCCAGCCCACCCTCAATACCTCTCGCCAGCCTGCTCAAGATACCGCTCGCCAGCCTCCCGCCAGCTCCTCGAGGTCCGCCACCCCTCGTCGCACCGCCAACGCCTCCAGCCCAACCACTCGCCGCTCAGCGTCTACCTCCCCGCTTGCTGCCGTCGCTGCTACCCTTGCTGCTGGTGCATCGTCTACTGCACTTCCACCTGCTGCCGTCATCCAAGCGCAGCGTCTGAAGCGTAGCGACATGACGGAATGTAAGCCGGCAGAGGCATACAAGCAGCTGGAGACAACAAGATCGCAATGGCAGGGCTATCACGCTGCACCAAGGCCCAGCACAGCGCCGGCGTCTCATCCCTTCTCTGCGCAGATCTTGCAGCAAGAGAGGGCAAAGCGAGCACAGACGCCGCTGGAAGATGCTGAGGCAGAAGCGATCTGGCAGCTGTGTCCGCCAATCTTCGAGACGCTGGCACAAGGAGGCCCACTGGCACCGCTCATGGACGATGGCACCCTGCAAGTCAGCAGCAGCGAGGACGTCGGCTCACGAGCACAGGCACACGGCACAGGGCCAAGCGCTCGCGGACATCAGCATTGGGTGACATTCTACGTAAGAGAATAGACTCCTAACACTGGTGTGACAGTAGGGGCAGTTCTGCAGGCGTTCGAGGAGGCCCATCCAGTGCAGAGGCACTGGGTGGCAGAGGCTAAGCGGGCTCCCAACCAGATCACGATCAGATACGCAGGGATCTGCATCGATGGCGAGCCAGCATGGCGGCTAGAGCAGAATGAAGACTCGGCAGAAGCTTCTGAGGACTCTTCGAAGGGGATCACCACCACTCGTATCCTCAAATTCATGTCAAAGTTCTCTGAGCAGGGGATCTGGCGGACCTATGCTGTGCCAATCCTTGAGCTGCCAGCACTGGGCCCAACAAGGATACCGTTGCAGACGCTGGTGGATTCCTACGGCTGGATCTGCGCTTCCATTGCACCCACCACTCTGCCCCTGGCTGTGACACGGCAAATGCGTCTCAAGCAAAGCAATGCCGTCGTTGCACCCAGGGAGGCTGCGCTGATTCACTGCGGAGCTATAGGCAGCCCAATGTTGAATTCGGCCAGTCACGGCGGACTGGGCACTCTGGACGGCGTGGGGTTCCCTCCCAGAGTGCAGGCGCTCCGGCTTCAGGTAGCTCAAGCCTGCAGCGGTCCCCGTCCTCCCCTCGGCGGCTTCGGGCAAGAGGTATTGGAGAGAATTGCGCAGCTGTTTCGCAGCACCGCTGCTGCTCTGTCTCTTCCCGTGGCGTCGCATATCATCGCTTCGACCACCCTCTACGCCGCGGCTCCGGGCAGGTCGTTTCACATCCTCAAGGACGTGACGGCCGAAGACATCGCCGGTGAGGCTACGCGATTCGGAGCGTTTGCTGGACCTGGCTTGTCCTCTTTCCGGAATGCAATGGCCTGGGCAACTGGTCAACGCAGCGAAGGAGAGAGCCTGGAGCTGATGGGGCCCAGTGCGGACATCTGGCCTTTTGCTGCCCCCCGCATGGACCACCTCGTCCAGTACTGTGCTCTGCTGCGGGACCTCCTCACGGTGCGAAAGAAAGCCGGCTGCTCGGACGTCCTTGTCATCCGTTCGGGTGACGGCTACAACTGCTTGATCACTCGCCGCGGCCTGTCTTCGCGCTCGCCCGACCACAGCCCAGGGTCGATGAAGACAGAGGCAATCTTGCAGGAGGCCGGGACGTTACACGTGATCGAGGTAGGAGAGGATCGCATGCCCTCAATCGTAGTCTTCCATGCGGGCTGTATAAAGTACAACGGTGACTACATGGTGGAGAGGGATCTGCAGGTGCTTTGCGGGCTGGTAGTCCTGAAATACCTCATTCTCCTCAAGCATGTACGGCCGCGGATTGATCTAGGGGATTCTGTGGCTGCAGCACAGGCAGAGTCGCACATGCTGGGTCTCGAGGGAGCTGGTGGTAGTCCGCAACAGGGTCTTTCGCCGATACAGCTCCCTGTGCTCCCGTAAGCTGGCCTCGTGTGGCAGGGCGCAAGTCGCAGCTCCCGACGCTGATTTCTGGGGGGCATACGGCGATTCAAGGTGCTGCGAGAAAGACGCTGGTGGGGGGCCTCGTCCAGATCAAGACGAAGCCGGCAGGCCCTCAGCGGGAGACGCAGTGGGAGGCCCTGATGGTCGAAAGTGGTGGGACGCTGAAGGGACTTCCTCTCCCGAAGCACGTCAAGACCAGGGACGACCCAGCCGACATCGCCGCATACCGCTCTTGGTTCCTTGAGCGACCAGACGACGTCGAGCTGCATCAGTCAGCGGTGGGGACCCGGGAGGAAAGGGGGGCAACACGAGCGGCAAAGAGGCATCAGATGTCGCCTCGCAAGGTGGCCCTGGTCGTCGGCGCTGACCGCCATGGCAGGTACTTCAGAGCACAATCGCCTCAGACTGCTCGGAGCGGACTCGCCCGGTGCAAGCGACGCTCAGGTGCCTGGCTAGAGGAGACTTGGTACAGCTGTTCCACTGTAAGAGCTTGAGCTCCATTAGGCTGCACACCCAGTAGTAGTCACGAATAGTGATACGAGTCATAGCCGAAGTCTATCTCAACCTCTTATGCACCGTATCTGCCTTCACAAGTCCTTCACCTTGATTGAGCCGAATTGATGTCATTGTACTTAGATTGCGATCAGCACTTGTATCTCCTTGCTCGCCACCAATGATACTTTGACGTTCATCATTAGCTTAGACACCATCTGCTGTAAACTCCTCGTGTTGCAGAAGAGCGCAGGAGGAAGACTAGCAGCCAAGCTCTGACTGCTCCACCGCTCCACCCGTCTGACACTGATAGTCACAGCATGGCTGTTTGATTTGATTCCCTCTCGACGAGAAGAGGCGATGAATTGAATGGGTATGAATGATGTACAGTGCACAAGGATCTGTCTATAGCGTGTCCTCTGCACCCGCGGGCGATCAGCTTCTCACCCCACGGGTAGCGCCCCTACTCTTGAGTACCGAGCTGGTAATCTTCCATTGTGCCCTCTGCACCGCTCGTATCTCCGGCGTGGGGCTCTTTTCCTCCCTCTTCGTCCTCGCATAGAAGCTCTTCACCGGCAACTCTCTAGCCGGAAGCCAGTAGGGGATCTTTTCTCCAGCTAGCTTGCCGGCCCGCTTTGCAGCGGCTACTTGTGCGGATTGATCGTTGAAGAAGGCGGCTACCTCGTCTTCGTCTACACCTCCCTCCCGGAGCTTCCTCTTTGGCCTCTTCCTCGCATGGCCCTTGAGGAGCTCATAGACGACGTCATCTGCGTCCTCTTCCTCATCCTCATAAGACACTTCGATGGTTCCGTCGTCCCGTAGTAGACTCGGTGCAGAGTCGACCTGTTGCTTTGCATGACTCTTGCTGCGTCCTGGATGATTCTCTGGTGGCTCTGGACGAGATTGACTTTGCGCTAGAAGGGCAGAGTGGGATTCGGAAGAGGTCGATGGGGTCCGACCACGTCCAACACCGACACGTTTGCCGAGTGCGGTCGCTGAGATTGCTGTTGGCCTGGCGCTCGAACTGTCGTCAGACCTAGCGCTAGGCTTGACTACCCTTCGTCTTTGTGACACCGGCTTGAGTGAGGGCGGCGATACAGAGATCCATACGTTCCACTTCGACTCTGCTGAGCTGGAAGAGCTTGCGCTGGCCTGATCTGATGCTGCGAGTGAGGTGTCCACCGCTGCTATCTCTTCTCGCGCTTTGTGTAGGACGGTCGGCTCTCGATTAGGAGCCCTTCGCAACCTCCTCGAGGGTCGCCCCCCAGCAGATGACTCGAAGCCGAATGGCTCAGCTTCGCTCGCACCGCTACTCGACCCACGAAGCGGATCCCGCAACGTCTGCCCACGAGCTCTCTTCCCACTTGAATGACACTGACTGGAAGAGGCCAGAGGACTAGTGGCAGGGCTTGCCGCTTCATCGCGAGAGATCCAACTCGGCTTTGCGGCAGAGTCGTGGTCGAAGATGCTGGAAGGTGGCTCGGATAAGAGGGACGAGGATGTGGATCCGCAGGGGGATGGAGGATCCCTGGGTGATGCTGGGGGCGAAGAGAGGGGCGAGCTGGTATCGGAGCGCATATCTGGTGATCGTGTGAGGGAGGATGCTGTTGCTTGAGTTGTGTGGCGGAAGGTGCTTCCTTGCGAGGCCGAAGCAGTGGCGCCAGTGCGCCAGTCGAGGTGGTCTATGGGAGAGCTGCTAGGCACGATCGATCGAAATCGCTTTACTCCTGAAGATTCAGCAAAGTAACCATAGCATCTCTGAGGTGGCCTGAATGGATGTGCAGAGTAGGAGTCGTCGCTGGTGAGAGGTTGCAATTCCTCTGCTGATCGGTGAGGCGCGTCTCGGAACTTACCTCGCCCTGGAGAAAGGTCCGGAAGAAGACTCGCCTTCCGGTTGATCACCACTTGGCCGTTGGTACTGCAATCCCAGCATGGCGATGAGGATGAAGGACCTGCCTTCAAGGCCGGAAGTGTGCAGATCTGTGGTAGGTACCTTAGAAAGAGCTGCTGATGAGGAACCATCGGAAGCAAAAGGCAAGTCCAAAAAACGCCGGACGTGTTTCGCGTCGTGTTGTGGAGAAGGCAGCCAATTTCCCTCGGCCAAGCCACGGCGGCGTAGGGCCACAGGCGTACATTTCGACATTCTCCCCTACCATCGTCCCTTCCTCACCACTCAACACCTCCTCACTCATCATCTTCTACCACTGGCCTCGACTTCCTTGTGCAGCCCAATATGGGCTGCTCAATCTGTCTCGAGGGATTCACCGAAGAAGATGTAGGGGACACAAGACCAGCCTGCCTGCCATGTGGGCACCTCTATCATCTGGCTTGTGCAAAGACGTGGCTACAGACCAGCCAACGCGACTACTGCCCTCTATGCGGCAAGACGCCTGGTAAAACGACCAAGGTGACAGACCTCCTATCCCTCTATCCAAGCGCTCCTCACGACGTCAATGCCATCCAAGCGGCCATCAACAGCGATGACACGAGCTGGATGTCGGCCCTCAAGGGCTTCACCCATGCCGAAGCCCACCAGCTCTTTGATAATCTCACCGATCTGACCACGGATCTCCAGACCTGGATCTCGGCAACAGTAGGCGTCAGGGTGGTAGCAACCAAGAGAGCAGGAGAGAAGGTGTACAGACTCATCGCTGCGACGGCCAACGATGAAGAGAAAGTTCTCGCTTTCGAGGAAGCTATGTTACAACTCGATGAAGTGATTCAGCTTTTCGACGAGAAGGCTTCGAAGTTAGACGAGCAGATGGAAAAGGTCGAAAAGCAACGTTCCGAACTAGCAGCCAACAAGAAGCGCTTTGCCGAACACATTGCGAAGCACAATGATCGTCTAGCTCGCGCTGCAGCTCACGAAGCCGCAAACGAAACGCGTAGCGCTGAGCTTCGTGCACGGAAGGAGAAGCTCCTTGCTGAACAGGAAGCATGGGCCGACACCAAGAAACGCATGGAAGTCGAAGTCTCAAGGGCCAAAGAGAAGGCACTCGAGAGCGCCCAGTCTGCTACTCGAGCACACGTTGAGGCTCGACAGACAGTAGCAGCAAAGGAGATAGAGGTGCAGCGCAAGAAGACCGAGGCCGAGGAAATGGTTGCCGCTGCCGTGGCACGACAGAGGGAAGCCGAAGCGGAGCGAGAAGAGACCAGGGCAAAGAACAATGCCTTGGCAGAGACTATGAGGACCCTTCAGAGGCAACTTCAGGAGCAGAGGAACTCCAGACTGGAGGAGAAGAAGAAGCGCCGAAAGGAGCAGGACGAGCATCACACAGAGGTGCAACGACTGCAGAGTCGTCTGACCGCTGCTGAGGCTCAGCTTCGCACTCAAGGACCGGAAGGCAGTGACAGGCTAGCCAGCCGACATCACTCCCCTAGTGCCACTGACCTCTTGCAAGCCTCACCCGTTCTTTCTCGAGGCCACAAGAGGTCAACTCCATCGGTCTCAAGTGTAATGGAAGCAGACGGGTCCATGTCACTGGTAATCGAGATGCCCAAGTTGGGCAAAGCATCACGACGCGGAGCTGACGATGGATGGGACTCAGACGAAGTCGACTCCTTACCAATGCCGGGCATGCCACGCCATCGCGGTGCTGCTTCCTTGACCAAGTCATTTTCGCATCATAGTTCCCTCTCGATGCGTCAGCCTCTCACAACGAAGTGCAACTCAGTAGACACCAACTCTTCTACCATCGGATCTCTCGCCGCTGATGGCGTACCCAACCATCGTCCCGTGGGCAAGCTTCGCAGGACTGACCCGGCCACGGCGGATATGAGCAAAAGGTCGGCCGCCGGACCTAGACAAAGGGTCAAGGAAGGCGGGTACTGATCCCCCACTCGCGTGCACACGCATAGCATACCACACCTTTAGGTCTCTAGAACCAGCATCGTCTCGACTCAGCATTCCCCACCCTGTATACTCTTCCTCAAGCAAGCATGATACCTGTCACCCAATTGTCTACATAGACGACCCTTAGAGATCCAGCTCCATTCTGCGAGGCGTTTTCAATGTAAAAGTTTGTCATTGCGAGGCAAATCTCATCCGAGCAGGCCTGACAGACAGGATGAATCCGCATGTCCTCCTCGATGTGTGTGTGTATGTGTATATCTACTGGTTCTGAGAAGCCTGCAGCTTGGCGTAGTAGGCGTCGCGCCTCTGAACCGAGGGGAGGTGCACTCCGTACCTGGATTGGTGGGAAGGATTTAAGGGGGGTAGGAAAGGGCATGGGGGGTGAGCAAGCCCGTCTGGATATCTGGGATACTTTTCGAGGCGCCAAGACTAGTGTCGAGCCTAGAAGACACGGCCGTTGAGTGTCATCTACCCCTCGCAACGCCCAAAGCAACGCTCTCCCTAGGAACGCACCCCCACCTCATCAAAACTGGCCTACACCGGCGTGACTGCCCATGATGCTTCACCCTCGCGTGTTCTGTCGTGAGCAGAGTGATTGCCAATCTAATTGCTCTACTCACCAGTATCCGTAGCCGAGGGCTGTTCCTCCTCCGAGTGCGACGGAAAGGTCGAGGATCAAGCGCTTGCGCAGCTTGCCGGTGATAGCAGGGATTCCGTAGGCGGGCATCTGTCAGTGGGGAAAGGGGAAAGGACACGGGAATAGTCAGGAAGGTATCTGAGATATGCTCTCTGGCGTCGCGTGTACGCACTGTGATGTTATAGAATGGTATGAGGTGCGGGTAAGGGCTGGTATGATGATTGGGATTGGTGAGACGAAGGTCGTGGCTTGAAGTTGTCCTTCGGCCAGATCCGCCTGCCCTGCCCTGCCCTGCCCGCCCGTCTGGCCGGATGATTTGCGCGGCTCCGAATCCATCGGCTGCTTCCGTCCAGGCCAGCCTGGCCCAGTGGCCGGACGCACACCGCTCATCTCCGGCGAGGGGGAAGCCTGCCTGGCTCCACAAGATCACCGCCCGCCCGCTCGCCCCCCCGATCCCCGCCTTCCCCATCTGAACATCCCCACGCCATTCCCTCTTGTCCCATCAGCCGCAAGCTCCTTATCACACACCTAGCACTCAATTAGAAGAAGCACTTTGATCACCATCTCTCACAAACCTCACACGCCAGCGCTCACAGTCAACGATAAGCTGTTGAACTTCCTCTGATCTGCCCGCAACACCTTCGCAGTCCGGGACCAATTCCCCCCTCTCTTCGCCATGGCCTATGTACAGGTGGCCAAGGCACTGTACGACTACGAGGCCCAAGGAGAAGACGAGCTCAACCTCAAGGAAGACGACTCTCTGTACATCTTGGAGAACGACGATGCAGACTGGTTCAAGGCCAAGCTGCGTCGGCTCAATCCTGATGGAACTCCCGTCGAGCAAAGTGATGACGAGGCAGAGATTGGTCTCGTGCCGGCCAACTATGTCGAGGAAGCTGAGCCAATTCGGCTCAGTCGGGCACTTTACGACTATGAAGCGCAGAACGAGGACGAGCTGTCCATTGCAGAAGACGAATTGTTGAGGGTCTACGAGTCTGACGGTCTCTGGCTCCTCGTAAAGAAGCAAGGACACGATTCGCTGGGCGAGGGGGGAGTCGGCAATCTGGGTTATGTGCCTGCAAACTACGTAGACGAGGTGAGTAAGGGATGTGCTATGATGTCTGATATGCTACCACTAATGCAGCATCCCTCCCTTTGTTAGATGGAAGCTGTGGACACTGATGGGGCAGCAGAAGTTGTAGACGAGCCTCCCCAGGCCAGTGCATCATACTTTGCTCCCCGGTCCACCAGTATCCCTACCATCAACACTTCTGCACCAGCAGTCGACAAGACGGACGAGATTAAGATGTGGGCCGTCTCGATACTGGACGCCAAGAAAAAGAAGAAGAAGGGTACCCTTGGAATCGGCAACGGCTCTCTCTTCTTTGCTTCCGACTCGGACAAGACCCCAGTTCAGAAGATCCCGGTGCTGAAGATTACCTCTTACACGATCGAGAACAAGGGCAAGCAATTACGCGTCGAGCTTGATTCAAGTGCTGGAGTAGAGGGAGATCTGATGACCTTTGCATGCGAGAAGAAGGAAGGGGATGAGCTCATCAGCAAGCTGGACGAGAGCCGCGGGAAAGCAGAAAGGGTAGCAGCAGCAGAGGAGCAGAAGCAACAAGCACCCGAAGAAGAAGAGGAAGAACAGGCATACGAGACCCCAGTCGCACCTGTTGCACCTGCTGCATCCCGGCCTCCAGTCGCAGCAGCGGCCCCAACTCTGCCACCTCCTCAGCGTACCAACTCTTCTAGTCTGCTCCCACCTCCGCAACGTCGGACAGGCATAAGTCCGAGTGCGTCTTCCCCATCAACGCCCCTCAGAGAGACACCGCCTGCACCAGCAACGAATGGTCACTCGCGTGGCGAGCCATGCGTTGCTCTGTACGACTTTGAAGCCCAGGGCGACGATGAATTGGGTGTAGGAGAGAATGAAAGCCTTACACTGCTGGAGCGGGAGAATGATGACTGGTGGAAAGTTCGTAATGCTCAAGGTCAGGAAGGAGTCGTACCGGCTAGCTATATTGAAGTCGCAGAAGGTGGAGCTGCTGGTCAGGCAGAAGAGGCTACTCCGCAAGACGCAGAGGCCGATGCAGAAGCTGCAAGGCAACGAGAAGAGGCCGAGAGGGAGCAACTTCTCGCTGCCGAGCAACGTCGAAAGGAAGCTCGCGATAGGTTGGCCAGGGAGGCTGAGGAGAGACGCAGGCGAGAGGCTCTCAAGGCTCAGCCTGCTCCTACACCCCCTACCACAGCCAGGAGCACAGTCGCTGCTGACGGTGCTCGAGCAGCGGCCAAGGACGTCAAGATCCCCGAAGGGCGATCGGCGCCTGCACGGCCAAAGGAGGCCGGCAGCAAAGCCAAGCCTGCCCCGAGCAGGACTAGAGTCTGGCACGATCGAAGTGGCCAATTCAGGGTCGAGGCTGAGTTCTTGGGCTTCAATCAAGGCAAGCTTCGCCTGCACAAGCTCAATGGAGTTGTCATCGAAGTCGCCATCGAGAAGATGTCGAAGCCGGACATCCAATATCTCGAAGAAGTGACCGGAAAGCCTCTTTTGCCGAGAAGGGACAAGGCTGCAGCTGAGTCTAGTCGTGGGTCTGCTTCGGGCGGTGGTAGTGATCCGCGACAGAGCGAGCGAGAGCGGGAACGGCGAAAGGAGAAGGAGCGTGAAGCTCGCCGGCGACAGGCGGCCGCACGTGGACCTCGTCGTAACATCGATTGGTTCGAATTCTTCCTGGCCGCTGGGGTAGATGTGCATGACTGCACGCGATATGCAACTGCCTTTGAGAGAGACAACATCGATGACACTATCCTGCCCGACATGGAGCCCACAACGCTGAGATCTCTAGGTCTGCGAGAGGGCGACAATATCAGGGTCATGAAGTTCATTGAGCGCAAGTACAAGCCTCAGCGCTCAACGAGCGGCATGACACAGAGCGATATCGCAAAGCAGATGAAGGCTGACGAGGAGTTAGCAAAGAAGCTGCAAGAGCAGGAGCGTGGGGCTAAGGGAGGTGGATCAGAGTCTCCAGGCCTCTTCTCTGGCCCAGACGGCGCCCTGAAGAACAACACTCGACGAGGCAGACCGACTCCCAAGGCATCGACGAGTGGAGTCGATGCGGCCTCCATCGCTGCCGCGGGCGAGAGTCTGGATCGCATCACCAGTCCGGCCCAACGTAGCAATACCTCGAGTCCAAACATCGATCGCGGATCCAGCCAAGCCAAGGCCACTCCTTCTACCAAGTCCAGTGGCTTCGATGACGACGCTTGGACACCCCGTCCCAATAGCGCAAAGCCAGCTTCGCCACCACCGCCTGCAAAAGCGGCCACTCCTGTTCCACCTCCCGCCCCTAAAGCCCCTACACCTCCTCCAGCTCCAGCCCCGGCCCCGGCACCTGTCGAACCTGCAAAGCCTGCTGACCCCAATTCGGCTCTGTTCGAGAAGTTGGCCGCTATGAAGGCTCCTTCTGCCGCAGAACAGCAGCGTCCAGGTGCTAGCCCGAACTCTTCTTTCATGGGCTCGGGCGGCTACAATCCCAACGGTGCGCGGGGGCCAATGGCTCCAGTGCCACAGAATCAGGGCCTGTTGCAACCGCTCATCTCCACCCAGGGTACTGGCCAATTTGTCCCAACTCGCAATGGCATGATGGGCCAGCAGGCAACGGGGATGATGGGCCAGCAGCCGACGGGTTGGGGAGGTATGCAACAGCAGCCGACTGGCTTCTACGGCGGCAGCGGATTCCAGCAGCAGCAGCCTCAGCAGACTGGCTTCGGAGGCATGACTTCTCAGCCCACGGGCTGGATGGGCTCACAGCAGACTGCAATGTCTACCAATATCTCTGGATTCGCTTCACCGCAACCGCAATCCTCGCCTGCGTTCCAGAACCAGCAGCAGCAGCAGCAACAGCCTCAACAGACGGGCATCTCTGCACAGCAGACTGGTATGGGTCAGAATGGAGGCGCAGCTGGAGCCGGAGACAAATATGGAGCTGGCAACATCTTTGCTCAGATGAAGAGTGGTCAATTTGGCAAGGACACCAACAATGCTGCTCAGCCTCCGGCCAAATATGACGCTTTGAGACCACAGCCCACTGGCTGGTCCCCGGCAGGTGTGCAGCAACCTCAACAGACAGGCGCATTCGGAGGAGGAATGTACCCTCAACAGACGGGCATGGGCATGGGGATGATGCAGCCGCAATACACTGCAATGCAGCAGCAGCCGGGCGGGATGATGTATGGGCAGCAGACTGGGTTCAATGGCCAAGGCCAGTATGGGCAGCAAGGCTATGGTTATCAGCAGCAATACTGAGCCCGCTCCCCATTACGCATCGAGCGTCGGGATTGCGCGTCTGAATCGTGCTGACAATTGCGGTCGTTGTCCTATCCTGCGTGTTCAATATCCGTTTCCTGCTCTACCATCCTTGTTTCATTGACGCCCAATGATACGCCATGTTCACGATTGCCTCTATCCTCCCGCATTGAGTGTATGTGCCTTGCTGCGCGCATGTGATTGTATCCTCGCGTCGTCGCGTGGTGATTTATGTCTAGCCAGGTCCTGCCTGCAATTGGGCGTCAAAAGCAGGTTCAGGTCTTATCTCGCCCTTTCGTCTCTACGGCTCTTTTCCTCATTATTTTCCTCTGCTGTGCGAAGAGGCCGTGCTTCCTTGCCGACGTCCCTCCCCGCATGCCAGGTCCCGTCCTGGTCAAAGCACGGAATGCTCGCTTCGTTAACCGAGGTTCAAAAATGGCCACAGGCATCGACCAGGAACCACAAGATGGAGCAGCTCGCAGTCTTCTCGCGCCCTCCAAGCTGATCTCGTGTGACTAGAGTCTCCTTGGATGCGACTTTACACTGGGCAGGGGGCTCATGTGCGGAAAAGAATGTCCAGCCAGCGATCTTTCTCGGGATCTTTCCGAGGTACATCGACGGAAGTACCGTTGTGTTGGAGCTCAGAGGGGTGATGCTGAAAGCGGAGCGTGCACCCACAGCGGAGCGGAGCGGGGGCCCTGGCGCCCTGACCAAGTCTTGCTCTGCTCTCTTTCCCTCTGTGGCATGTGCCGTCAGAAGGGACGTCGGGCGTCGGGGGGTTGGGTAGACGGCAGGCGCCAGGCGGCACTTGGCAGGGAGCCAGGCAGTGCGCTTGAGCTTCGGAGCGATCGGCGGAGCATCCAAGGTTCGTCGCGTGGCTTTTGTAGTTAGGCGGGCAGGCAGCTCAGCTCTAATGGTACCACATGTTGACTCAAGGAGGGGACGAGCGCTGCCCTGGGCTCCCTACCCTCTCCCTCTCTCTCTCTCGCCTCCCGCCAATCGGGGATAGAGGCATGGACCGCGTGCGAAAGGTACCGTAGTGGTGGTGTGCGTACCTCTGCCATGATATCTCTGTAGTGGCACTTTGGTTGGTAGACAGGGGAAAATGAGAAGTGACAATGCCGCCCCATTTAGCCACGTCCAAGACCTCGGGGTTAATGCCCGGCCTGCCTGCTCTCCTCGCCCGCCGGCCCAGCTGGGGATGAGACAAACGCGCCTTTACCATACGTCTCGCCTCCCCTTCTGTCTATCGCTGCCTACCCTACCCCCCTGACCCGTCTTGAGCTCGTCCCCTCTTCCCACGATCATCTCTCTTTTCCTTCTTTCTGAACGCATTCACCGTCCCAATTCGACGCCACTTTGCTCATACCCTGTGTGCTTTTACCATCAAGGCCGCTGCCAAGACATCCGTACCACAGACTCACGGCACGCACACGCAGGCAGGGTCTTCCAACTCAGCCAGCAAGCGACTCCTTCATCGCACACATCTATTCACGACCAGAATCCGAAACCGGGGAATCCGAGCAGCAAAGCACTCGGCGTCCCCATCTCACCCAGCCTTCGGCATTACCCTCAAGGACGCACCACTCGGCCCCACTTCATCTCCTCCTCCTCCTCCTCCTCGACGTCATCTTCATCACGATACCACTTGTGCCATAGCATTGTCAACCTCGCCGCCTAGCCGCCCAATCCACGCTCGCTTCATCACCGGTATACCCTCCTTCACCGGGCAACCTTTACGCGGGCAAGACGGATTGGTCTCCCCTTGCTTCCTCGTCTTTGCTTCTTGTCCTTCGAGGATCAGGTACCCGTCCAGCAGCACGGCGTCTGGGCTGTGCCTACTCGAAGTGACCGGCTCAAATTTCGGTTCCTTCTCGCGGCTGGATACGAGGGCTACTTCGCCATCGTAGGCGCATCCCGGGAGCAAAGGGTCAGGCACCAGGGGGGGACACTATCCTCCCTCGTCGCGCCCGCGCCCAAGGACCTCTTTAGGTCCGGCCCCAAGCAGGATCTACAGCCTTCATCGACTAGATCATCCTCGTCTAAAGGCTCGCATAGCCATCCTCTGTCCCACTCTCTTGCTGGCACTCCGCGTCACCAACGCAGCGCATCCAGCCATTCCCTTGCGAGCAGAAGGGACGTGGCGGTGATCACCTTGCCTTCTGCCATCGAGGCAAAGCCAGGTAGTACCTTCACCTCGAGGAACGCTCTTCCCTTCGCGCAATGAGCAGCTCTCTTTTCTCCAATCCAGATAGCTCATCTACCGCCACATCAAGTACCACTTCTGGACGTCAGTCCGAGAGCACCTCTTCAGAGGTCGCCTTTGCAGATCATTCTAGCCACAGCAGCAGTAGTGGAAGCGGTGTCAAACCAGAAGCAATGGCAGTTTCGGCCGCTCATCACCACCAGGGACCCTGGCCTCCTGCTCCTTTGCCCTTGCACCACCAGGTCTCTCTGGATGGACAGCAACACGGAGGAGGAGGAGATCCCGAGCTAGGAAAGCAGCTATATGCACAAGAAGCAGAAGGTCATCACTTCTCGAATGCTCACCCCGCCCTCCAAACACCAGCACAACACTACCAGCCTAGCTCAGAGGCATTGGGGGGAGCACAAGCAAGCGGGAGTAGCAGCGCCTCCGCAGGTCAGAGGCCTCAATATCCTTCGAGTTTGCAAGCACCGTCTCGCCATAGCCAAATGGCAGAGTCCTCTACGCAGAGCAGGCCTCCAAGTCTACACCCCTCTAGCAGCTCGTACCATCCAAGTCATCTCTACAACCCCTCTCAGTCCACGTTCGCAGCCGGCGCCTGGAATCAGTATGATACCTCGTCTCGTGATGTCTCTGCCAGCGCGAATCTGCTCTCTCGCCAGCCTATGCAGTCTCGTTACTTTGGTCTAGGCCCGACGCTGCAGATGCAGAACTCACTCGCAGACCCGGCATTCTTCCCAGGTGGAGTCATACCACCTCAATCGACGAGCGCAGGCGGACTGGAGGCCAACGATGGCGCAAGCGGATCAAAGGAGGTACCTAGCTTCAGCGTTGAGCTCAAGGCGCGTAGCTTCGATCATAGAGGATACCCAGTATACGGCGGGAGAGCAGCACCAATCACTGGAGTCATCAGAATGTCCAAGTCGGATGAATGCGATGTCACAATCAAGGTGAGTAAGGGGACGGAGATGGAGAGGTTGTTACCAAGTTGCACATACTGACACAGACATTGGCGGCATCAGATTTCGGCGCATACAACCACCGGATCGACCGCAATGGTCTGGGATGGTATCGCTCTACAGCCAGCTGCGAACGGTTCTGAGAGGGTAGTCTTTTCTGCTACCGACACTTTCCCAGCCTCTGAAGGTCACGTCGACTACTCTCGTGCTCCGTCTTCTGGTCCTTCCACAGCTGCATCCAGCTCGTCGACTAAAGCCTTTGCAGAGAGCAATAGTGAAGAGGGAATCCTCGCCATTCCCTTTACGACCAACATGCCAGTGGGCGGCTCTACAAGAATCGTCGATGGAGAAGTGGCTACTGTAGCTGTAGCTCTGCCGCCCTCCTTTGAAATGTCGTCGGAGCAGGATAACAAAGACAAGGCCGTCTTCAAGAGCATAAGCGAAGGTGGAGGAGCGGCTAGCAGCTCAGCTGCGAGTGTCAGGACAAGGATGACGAGAATGACTGCAACGACTGTTAGGGAAGCCGTAGAAGCAGGCCTGCGGCAAGTGTATCGGATCGGCTGTTTCTACAGGATCACATTCACCCTGACGCCTGTGGGCGGAAAGGTACAAGAGAGCGGACGGAAGCTTGCTGGAGCCCTCTTCGGAAGCAAGAAGAGCAAAGCTGCGAAGAAGTTGAAAGGATCGCGAACGTGAGTAGTAGCAGGCTAGGGCTAGGCTGCTCGTAGAGGACCCGCGCTGACGCCGTCATGACTTGCTCCCTCCGTCCAGCCTCTCCATACCCTTTGTGTTCCTTGGCGAGATTGTTTCTCAGCCGGCCACTCCTTCGTCCCTTCCACCCATCCGGCCTGCTATCCTCAAGCAACCAAGTCAACTCCTCGCGCCACAGTGGGAATCAGATGTTGCCACTGCACAATGGTCCGGGAAGTTCTTCACGACAATGAAGCGCAATGTCCAGCTTGAGCTCTTCCTGCCAACCAAGACCGTACAAGCTCCGAGCGTCGTACCTGTGCTGCTCATCATTAGACCAGAGGACCCAGAGATGCTGCCCAAGCCTATCGCCGTGACGTCTACCTCGCCGGTCGGTTCACCTCGGCCGGGTATCAATCGAGGGAGCAGCGCAGAGACCACCCCTGGCCTGCAGAGCTCCAGAACGCCAGCCATCAACGGCAGTATCAATGGCCCACCGAGCGCTGCTGGCAGTACTGCAGGTACTTTAGGCGTGAAGGCAGGCGCTACCGAGCCCCAGAAGCAAAGTGATGAGGCCGCGCCGAAGTCACAAGATAGCAGTCTGTCGCATTCGATGCAGTCGTCCATGTCGATATCTGACTCTCCAGCCCATGCAACCAGTGCGTCCAACCATGGTGCTCCCTTGGCCTCCGGCGCCTCTAACAAGGACCCTGCGCAACGCATTCACAAGAAGATCTCTCGATCGACCTTCTCCTTCAACAAGAGACCGGATTCCTCAATCTCTAGAGCAAGCAGTGATGAGTCAAACATGTCCTACACAATCCGAGGGGGCGGAGCTCCCAGCAGCGTACAGGGGGATGGAGCGGCACAACTTGGCCTGCCTGCGCTGGTGAGGTTGAGCATCTTGCAGAACGTCTACTACAACAGCTCCAACGTCAACGAGCCCCCGAAGAACAAGCGTCGCCTGATGAATGTTGCCGATCTGGAAGAAGTTGACATTGGTCGACTTGCCAACGAACATGGTTACGGGGATCTGAGCCTGCTATACGATGTGCCCAATGCAGTGGCTCTGGTAGCCGATGCAAAGGTCAGTGGAGTGAGAGTCCTGCGCGGTTTGCTCAGGATCCCTCGAGAGGCTACACCGTCTTTCCGTGTACAAGGAATTGAGGTCAAGTATGCGATCAAGGTGGATCTCCTGCCCTTCAATTCTCGCGCTGGAGCAAGACCTGGCAATGCGGTCCTGCCAGGCAGAGCCAATGCGTCTTCAAGCTTCCCGTCTTCCTCAGCCTCGTCCATGTACCCCGGGCCCTCTTCGTCTCCACCGGTCACCCCGCCTTATCATCCATCTCCTCTGACTTTTGGAGCACGAGGCCCAGCCGGTGCCATGAAGCCGTCCCAGCATCAGCAGCAACAGCAGTCCGATGCAGGCTCTTCGGCCTCTTCACAACATCCACCATCTACGAGCGCGTCTGCATCACAGACGATCTGGACTCCCGGACCGGCTGTACCCCTCGGTCTGCACAGCCACACCTATGACCCCTCTGTGCGCATGTCTCAATCCGGATCTAGCTCCGGAACCATCGGTGCCGGCGGGAGTGTTGTTGCTGGCCGAGGCAGACCCTCGTTCGATACCTCTGAGGCCGGCTTCAGCAGGAGGTCTCCCTCGGACCCTACGATCATTGGTGGTGCTGATTCGAGTAAGCTCCAGAAGACAGTCGGAGCTCTTTGGGTCAATGTGCGCTTGGTCAAGGGCAAAGGATCGCTTTGATTGCCTTGGTCAATGTTCAGTGGTAGATGTGCGGCAAGAGTGTCCATACAAGAGGCGCAGCGGGGGTGGTGGGCAAGCATACCCAAAGATAGAAGAAGAGCGTGGGCTCTTACGCAAACCACAAGAGAGTGAGGTCCGAAGGAAACTCAAAGATACGATAGATGCGGCGTCGTTCCTTCGATAGCATTCAATGTCACCGATGGTGGATGAGGAAGGGAGATCGACTGGTCATAGATAAGCAAGCAGATTTGTCCCGGCGTGTAGGTGTTGAGGTCTACTGTCACCTGTTCCTGCTCTTGTCCATCTTCGAAGCCATGTTCAACCCCATCTCTGTCAATCTGCCATCTCTCGTGCTCTGCAACGATGTTGTTTACATCCTCTTTGCACCTTTAGACTCATTTCTCTCCCGTCTGGTTGAATAAGGAAAGGTTCATGCGGTGAGCATCAGCCTGGACGCGTAAAGGTCTTTGTGGAGTCGAGGCGACGCGGAAGCAGCAAGCGTCGCTTCGGCAAGGGCACAGAAATAGACCTAGGCTCACTCACTTGTACAGCCCTCGACACCGGCATATATCCTCTCTACCTCTCCTATTCCTCCCTGCCTTGTAGACTTTAGGCTCCCGCTGCCATCTTTGGAGATCTCGGTACCCTTTGACTCGAAGAGAGGACCTTCCGTTGATAGACTGCGAGAATGTCCACGATTGGACTCGTGGCCTCTCTGGCCATGGCTGTGGGTGCTCCTCTCATCTATGCAGATCAAGGTGAGCTCGTAAAGAAGAGGCAGCAAGAGCTACGAGAAGGTCGACGTCCAAAGGCAAACCCACACTGACCAACTTCTTTACCATCTCTACACTCCCTTCCCAGCATACTCCATCCAGAAGAAGCGCTCCTCCACTGGCTTCTCAAAAGACGTCTGCGCCGTCCTCCTTCTAGCCAACATTGCCCGTTGTTTCTGGTGGCTCAGCGAACGCTTCGAACTCCCCCTCTTGCTACAAAGCGTACTTATGATCATCTCTCAACTAGGACTACTAGGACTGTTACTCAAATATAGAGAGGGAAGCTATGCCAGTAGTGCTTTCACTAGTTCGTCAGAGGATTATGCGGGGGGTAGAGATCCGGGGCCAGCGGGTGCGAGGGGAGGACCGGCAAGAGGTGCTAGGCCTTCTACGACTGCGGGACAGGGGCAGAGTGGAGAGAGGGAGAGCTTGCGATCCTCTCAGCCTGAGCCAGCAGCGCAGGGGAGGGGAACAGCAAGTCGAGCTCCGGCTCCCGATGCTGGATTTGCAGCCCTCTTCAGCGGATCTAGCAGTCGAGGCGGGTACGCCCCCGTGCTCAGCGGTCTGCACCTCCCTACACTGCCCTATCTTGAGCCTTCCTCTGCTGGACCAGAGGTGCATGAGGAGGTAGAGGAGGAAGAGGAGGAGGATCAGGAGCCCACTTCTTTGCTCACACGGACTACACGAAGGGCGCACAAGGTGGCTCGGAGAAGAGGGACACAGCTAAAGACTTTGCTGGGCGTGAGGAGTGATGGGAGTTTGAGGCAGGATGGAAGTTCAAGTAGTCGGCCGTTGGGCTTTTGGACATGGACGACGATGCCGAGGTAAGTCCTACCAGAGAGCTTGAGAGCTCTACGATTCAAGTTCGCAAGCTGACCCTCGCTCCCTCCTTCCTGCCGATCAGCTACCTCGCCTTTCTCTTCCTCTACTGTCTCCTCCTCCTCTTCCTCCACCTCATCTTCTCCTCTTCCTCAACCTACAATAGTCTACTGGGTCTTTATGCTCTCGGTCTCGAATCTGCTCTTCCCCTTCCCCAACTCCTAGCAAATCAACGCCGACGATCCCTGAGTGGGTTCCGCCTCTCCGTCCTCGCCGGCTGGCTCTTTGGAGATCTCTTCAAGACGGCCTACTTTCTCTTTCGCTCCTCTCCCTGGCCATTCTTACTGGGTGGGTGTTTTGCACTGGCTATTGATGTGGGCATCGTAGTGCAGAGTAGGATGTTTCAAGAGCAAACGGAGAAGGATGATCGAGAGGAGGAGGAGCGCAAGAGAGCCGATGAGGCGCTCCGTCTCGAGGAGGAAGCAGCGGCTGCTGCCTATCATGGAGGCGTTGGTGTTGGCGCAGGTGGAGCAGACGTGCTGGACGTGTCTTCGAGGAGGCGGAGAGATGAAGATCTCGATCAGGATCTCGAGGATGATGCGCTTCTATTTGACTCTGCGAAGGTGGATGGTATGTCCGGCAAAGGCAGAGGTGGGGCGGGTGCTGGAGCGGCAGGAGGAGGAGATCTTTCCTCTGGGTCGAAGGTGTTCACTATCGAGGCTGACGAAGACTGAAGCTTGTAGGTCGGATAGCAAGCATCGCAATCAAGTACTGTATATACTCGAGGTCGTTCAGGTAACCCCAAAAGAAGTCAACTCTTCACGTTATTGATGGAGGCGCAGATGAGATAGGTCAATGAGTGTCTGTAATGAATGATCTGCAGACAGCAGAGAGGATCAAGCTGTGGATGATACAAAAGTTGCACTTCCGTCCAGGCCGAACAGCTGCTCGACCCTCAGAACCCTACACCGAGCGGATCGAATTCCTTCGATGTCTCTTGCTGCTGCCGCTGCTGTTGACCCTGCTGGACTGCAGTCTGCTCCACGCCTCTGCCCTCAGCTCCGCTAGATCCTCCACTCCCTGGACGACTGCGATCTCTGACTGTGCTGCTGTTGTGACTGACATCAAGGGACTCCATCCTGCTCTCAAGCCCATTCGGCAAGGCCTTAGCAGCTGCCAATGGCCTCTCCTTTCCGCTGGTCTCGCGCATGGCGGCAGAGGAGGCCTCATCGTCTCTCCAAGGATTGGGGTTCGCAGACGGGCGAGCGTACGCTTGCGTCTGCGGCTGGTGCTGGTGAGGTCGAATGGAAGAGTTCTGATCCCTACCGGCAGACGAAGGGCGAGCATAGGCATCTTCGCTGTAGGACGGGCGAGTTGCAGGTGACGACCCTCGACTGCCTCGAGGGTCAAGCGAATTACTTCCACTTGCTGCCCACGGATTGCTGCTGCCCAGAGAGTCTCGCGCTTGAGGTTGCAGGAAGGACGAGGAAGAGGACGCCATACTGTTCTCCTCAGTGGATCCAGCAGACACGGCCTCTTGGAGGCGGTCCCAACCGCCAATCGCCCACGATTTGAATCTTGCAGCCGCGTCGATTGGCTGCTGCGTGCTAGGGGAAGCACTGCTGCTCCCTGCAGGCAAAGTCGCCGCGCTACGGTTGCCTTGGCTTGGAGAGGCTCTGGGCTTGTATGCGAGCTTCGAGGGATCGATTCCACCGTTGCCGGCCTGCAGCTGCGAGGCGGTCATCAGGTCCACAGCACCTTTACCACCACTGCTGTTAGTGATAGCTGAGCTAGCGTCAGAGCTCATCTGCGACTGCAACAGCGCTTCTCTCCTCTGTTCTTCGAGGAGCTTCCTCTCTTCAGCGTCCTTCCTTTCCCTTTCCCTCAGCCTCTCCTCTTCCCATCGAGCCTTCTCAGCCTTACGCCGCTTTCTTTCTGACTCCTCAAAGTCTAATGCGGCATTTGCCTCTTCAATTCGCTCGCCAAAGACGCCCGACCACCACCGGACGTCATTGCTCTTGATTAGAAGTACTCCCATGTCCGTATCGGCTCTCTTGGGATCATCCAGCGATGGGTCGTACTGGGTGTTGAGGAAGCGCGTCCGATTGGTCTCGCTGAGCATGTATTCCCACACTGAGTGGGTACGTCCCATGACGCTCTTCCCGCCTACTTCGGTAGGCAACTTCCTCTCTCTCTCGCAATTGGCAAGGAAAGTGCCAAAGCGGCACTCGTAAAGCTCCCGATGGAGGGCAGAGAGCCACTCGTCGTTGAACTCGAAGCGATTCGGAAATTGCCGCCTGATCTGCCAGACGCAGTCTAGGTACTGGGTAAAGACGGGCGACGTCTCCTTGATGTTGCCATGACCCTCTCCACCGCCTCCGCCAAAGTTTGACGTAAGCTGCTTCGTGAAGCCCCAGAAGGCATTGGCTGCTGCTGAGGCTCCGCCCACTGCCTGAGGAGCATTGATGACGCCTTCCGGATCATCGCCGTCCTCTTCTTCCGAAGAATCAGCGTGTCCTGCAGCAGTAACAAAGTGTTTGACAAAGCCTCCGTGTCCGCATCGATCGGCGAAGCGATGTCCAAAGGATAGCCAGTCCTTCTCCACCAAGACAGCGAAACCCTTCATCGTCCGATAGTAGGGATCTAGGCACACCTCTGCGAGAGCTGCGAGCTGTGATGTTCGATCCCACCCATCAGAGCAGTGTAGCATGGCATGTGAAGAAGCGATGTGGACGTTGCGGGTTATGAGAGCGGCCCCTTCCAAAAGAGTTGCAAGATGCCGAAGCCAGTTCGACCTCTTGAGTGCAGCAATATCAAGCGGCTGCTTTGCAGGCGCTATTCTCCTGGGCTTTGCCCAGCTGACATCGCCGTCGGTGCCTTCGTTATGGCCGTAGCTCTCTGCCTCGACTCCCACATCCAGCCCAAACGTCGTCGGCTCATCAGCAGCCCGCAGTGCGTCCACGATGCGGTTGATGGAATCTCTCATGACGTGAATGTTCTCGATACCCATGTAGGCCTTTCGACAGCCCTTGTAGTGATCCATGTTTTCCGTTCCGCCTCCACGAGCGTACGTTGCAACAGCATTGGTGGTAGGCCTGGCATCAACGATGAGGTTTGTAGTAGTAGCTCCATAGACTGCTCCAATGCTCCCCGACGGAGAGCCAGTCTGGGTATCAGCAAAGGAGTGAGAGGAGAAGATCGCTTCTACTACCTTCTCATCCTGGACGCTTCTGGCCTGCTTCAGGCCAGGGAGAGGCTGGGCACAGCGTGTGATGGAGCCTCTATTGGCCCAGTGGAGGTAGGTCAGGGCGGGTATCCGCCCTTTTGAGCGATACTTTGCGGCGTATTGCAGGGTCGCATCGCTTATCCTAGCAGGCACAGCAAAGAGTGCCGGATATGTAGGGGAGAGCTGATGGGTTGCGACACCAGTGGTCAGAGACACACCTCTGTGCACAACAACCGAGAAAATTTCATCTGCTCATGCTCACCTCGTATTTCGCGTTGATGTCTGAGAATCTCCACGCCTTTGATCTACTCCCTACCCCTTGCCTAGTGAACTCTGCTTTGAAGTCATATATAGACCAAGCATCCGGGTACTCCGAGGGAGGTTGCGGGGTATAGTAGAATGCGTAAACTTCCTCGGGCTTGGCTGCCAAGGTCAGAACGAGAAGATTGTAAATTGTAGGCCAGGCGACATGGATGATGGCTCTTTGTGCACTCACGAATGACTGCTACTGCTTTCAGACTTTCAAAGACATCAGTGGCCTTGGCCTCGCTGTCGAAGCCTAGAGAGGCGGCATCGAATGTCCTGAAGCGCAGCTGAAGAGGGTAGATACGGCCGCTCCGAGAAGAGGAAGAGAGAGACGCTGAGCCCTGGGGAGAATGCGGTCTCCGTTGTGCGAGAGGAAGAAGGGATGCTTGCCGAGTGACCAGGGAGAGTAATGCATATGGGATCTGGGCAGTCAGGAGCAGGACCTCGGCATGTCAGTAGCTTTCCGGACTGGCATCGTCTGCCTAAGCGCTCAGCATCGCGACGTGACTCACCCAATGCTCCTCGGACGCATCGCTGGGTCTGAAGATGAGGTGATGCTGAGTCAAGTGCAAGCTGCCCTTTTGAACGTCTGCTCCTCGTTGTAGGAAGACATCCTCGACCTTGGCCACAAGTCACCGTTGATCAGGGGGTCAGCACAGGCGCGTCTTGTTTGGCAGCGGACTCCCCGCTGGGCTCACCTTGGACACCCTGAGCTTGTCCATGCCGTAGATGATGGGACTAAATGCGAGCTACGAAGTCTTCTGTCATTGGGTAGCCGTTAAGGATCTCACGGCTTCGAGGCGAGTGTGTTGGAGTACAAGGAGCAATGGCCAGGCAAGTGTGGTCCGCCTGGCCTCCGATCCGCTTCCCGATCAAAAGTGGAGCTGAGCGCCACGGAGAGCAACACTTCCGCACTCCTTCCTACCACTCGTCCCTTGAGCCGTGCCGCAGAGAGCTCACCTCCGCCCTCAATATTCTTGATGGTCCTTGCCTCGGTGGCACTCAGACGAGCTGCTCCGCTTCTGCGGCCATGTCTCCCGCTGAGGTCCCCAGCAGCCGCTGTGAGCAATCTGAGCCGGCAGATTGGGACAAGGCCGCGGTCCTCCCTGCATCTCCCTTCCGCTAGCACTACATGTCGCAACACAGTAGGCTCATATGGTACTTCGTCCATTCTACGAGCCTCCAAAGCCCCTTTCTCTGCCCGATGGAACTCGTCGAACGGCAAGGATCCGTCCACCTCGGTCACCTCTCCCTCCTCGCAGCTGCCCGCCAAGAAGCCTTTTAGCATCAGGCCATACATGGCCCTCAGCAGGATAGACAAGCCGATAGGTTCCTGGCTGCTCTATTGGCCCTGCGGTGAGCACTCCAACAATGTTCGAATATGTAGTGCGACTCCGACTGAAGCTGTTCTGCACATCCTTCACCTCCACAGCGTGGTCCCTCACCCTAGCAGCCCACACACTCGCCGTGCCGCTCCCTTCGCTCCTCTTCAATCTAACCATCTTCGCAGCAGGTGCCTTTGTCATGCGCGGCGCAGGCTGTACCATCAATGACATGTGGGACTCCAAGATGGACAGGATGGTCTCCCGTACCGCCTCTCGCCCGCTAGCAGCTAGGGACATTACCTATCTGCAAGCCTGGACCTTTCTCGGGCTGCAGCTCTCCGTCGGATTGGGAGTCTTGCTGCAACTGAACTACTATAGTATTCTCCTCGGGGCATCTTCCCTCGGAGTGGTGATCATCTACCCACTGATGAAGCGGATCACATACTGGCCTCAATTTGTCTTGGGTCTAGCATTCAATTGGGGGGCTCTACTTGGCTGGGCAGCTCTCTCCGCTCCTCCCGCCTGGTCTACCGTCCTGCCACTCTATGCCGGATCCATCTGTTGGACACTCGTCTACGATACCATCTATGCCCACCAAGACAAACGCGACGACGTTTCGGCCGGCGTCAAGAGCACCGCCCTACTCTTTGGCGACTATTCCCGACCGGTGCTGACCACCTTCTCAGTGGGCTTCCTTGCCCTGCTTGCCAAGTCTGTTGCTACTACTGGCCCTCTCCTCCCATCTTCGCTCGCGCTGCTCACTACTGGACACCCATTCTTCCTTGCAGCGCTGGCCACTGCAGGAGCTCATTTGGCTTGGCAGATCAAGACGGTCGACTTCGAGAGGAGACCAGATTGCTGGACCAAATTCGTCAGTAATCAGTATCTGGGGCTGATCATTTGGATCGGACTCTTCCTGGACTATCTTGTTCAGGTCTGGTGGAGTGAAAGCGAGGAGCAGGAAATTGAAGAGGGAGGGGAAGCGACGATCGCACGGGCATGAAAAGATAAAGATTGCTCTCGCAGCTTGATACCAACATGTTCCGATGCAAATACCATAAAGTTGCATAGAGATGTGCAGAAACAGAGACGAGATATATACAACGTAAGAGACGAGTCCGATAGCAGTGTTCATGAGCAAAGAGATTAAGCAGGGGTATTGCACGCCTTCCACTTCAGTCTATAGACTACGGAGGCAGCGGTCCCTTTTGAATTGAAGTCCTTCGAGGACCTAGTGCAGCCCCTCCGTCGACCGGCGCAGGAGCAGGAGGGTACTGAGCATGCGTCTGTCCCGGCGGCGGCAGCGAGTCGTACGTCGGAAGACCATACCCAGCATTATCCTGGTCGCCGGTGGCAGACCAGACCTCTTCAGAATACCCGCGTTGAGGCTCTTCCGGGAGTGGCTCGGGCTCGTCGTACAGGTGCGCTTGCGGGTAAGAGGGGTGTGGGTCTGGTACCCATTGCGTTTGCGTGTGAGGATACTGCTGCTGGTGCTGCTGCTGCTGTCGAGGCTGATAATCGTGCCGTCGCTGTTGCTGTTGTCGAGTCCGACGAGACTGACGATGACCAGCATCGTACTCAGTGTCAGCATTGAAAGCATCTCCCTCCCCCCAGTCATCCTCCTCATCGTCTTCCTCCTCTAATCTCTGCCTTCGAGATGGAATTGGCGCATGGGGGTTCGACGCTGGACCAGATGGAGCAAGGGCACCTCCACGAGTAGAAGAGGAGAATTGCCGGCTGTGCTGCTTTTGTTGAGCTGGAAGGGCTCCTCCTGAGGGGCGATGTGAGCTGACGGGCACCTGATGAGGCGGACCGGGCGTGAATGGAGCGGGGTGCCGCACAGGCAACTCGGTACGGATCCCTTCGCGTTGAGTGAGGCGAGCGCGGCTCCGCGACCGACGAACGCTGCGAGAATGTGGCCGCATTTGGCAGAAAAGCTTTTACATCAGACGACTCGGCCAGCGTCTGCGACGACGATTGTCCAAGCAGTCTCAGGATACTCACGCTGACCACACCACTGCAACAATGACGAGAAACAGCACGCCGACCCCGGCAACGACGCCTACGAAGACCCAGAAGGACCCTGCAATTTCGGGTGCTCGACGCGAAAGACTCATGACTGGCCAAAATCGATGCTGAGAGACGAGAGAGAGAGACGGAACAAGGACTAGATAGCGAGGTGATGCAGGTGAGGAAACGAGCTATACACGTTCATGTTAATGGAGGGAGGCATGGCTGTGCATGATCAAAAGTCCGCCCTGCAATCTAATCTCCGAAAGCCGACGAAGTGCAGCTGCAGCACGGCGGACTGCACAGCACCATTGGCCAATCGGTCAGACCAACTAAAGAAGAAGGTGTAGTATTCCCGTTGCCTCACGCTCCTAGGCATTCAAAGATACATGAAGAGAAGGAGGTTGAAAGGGGCAGTGAGAGTGGCAGAGAATTCAGGAAGGACATCGTCGCGGGACTCTAGAGCAATCGGCACAGCGAATAGGACCGTTGGTCGCGGGACGATGTCTTGCCTCGACGAGTCCTGCTTTCTTCTCTCCATTGTGTCTCCGCAAACACATGGGAATCAGAAGAGTAGCATTCCGATAGTTCGAGGAATTCACTCTGGCTGCTTGAGAGCTGATGCTACCGCCAAAGGAGACGCAGGTCTGTCCTCGTAAGCTCAGGCTTCGCTGTGCACACGATAAGCACCTCGGCACCTCGAAAGATCGCAAGTGAGTCTCCTGGCTTGTCTAGGCTCCTTGTGTCTGCATAGGCTTCAGAGAAATCTTGATGCTCGAGCCGTAGGACTTACGATCTGGAGCGAGGATCAGTAGGCATTGTTGTGCGCCGTTTGAGATACCTGCGACGCATCAAAGCACAGAGGTCTGCTGGCTCTTCTAAATTGAAGAGGTTGGAAGATGTAGATCAAAACGTAGTGAATGAGCTCTGACTAATCGCAGCCGAGTACGTGCTCGCACCGTCATCATCATCGTCATTGGTGGATGGTTGAGTCTTGTAGCCATCGAGGCTTGCAAGGTCCGAATTTCCACCCGAAGAAGAGGCCATCGAGAGTCTTCTGTTCATGCGATCGTGCTGGTTATACGACACCATTGAAGAGCCCGAAATGGACTCCGTGTCACCCACAGCTTGAGAGATGACACTGCTAGCGTAGCCAGGACCGCTCTTCAGATCGCCGTGACCGTTGAGCCGAGGCTTGCTCGAGAGGGAGGCAAGACCCGAACTGAAGGGAGGCAGATGAGCAGAGGGATACGGAGCTTGCGAGTCCAGGCTGGCAACGCTTTGAGCATCGGACGGAATGTACGACATCGGGTCGTGGGTTCGCAGACCACCTACGCCACCGTTGGCGCGAGCAGCCTCCACGTCGCTGTACTTGTGACGAGCGGTGAGGTCTCCTGGAGTCTGCAGTGGTCGTCTTGGGTTGCTGAACTGGATCATCGATGGCTGCAGGTTCGAGAGAACACCCTCAACAAGGACGTTCTTCTCCTTGTAGTGAGTAAGAAGACGATGCCAGAGCGGGTGCTTGGACAGAACTTTCGGATTGCCCAGCAGCACGAGACCGTACTTGGCTCGAGTCAGAGCGACGTTGAGTCGTCGAGGATCGCTGAGGAAACCAATGCCCTGATGGTCATTGCTTCTGACACACGACAGGATGATATAGTCCTTCTCTCGTCCTTGGAAAGCATCAACACTAGCGACTTCGACCTCCTTGTAGAACTCCTTGCGTAGCTTTCCATGAGTCTGCATGTGATTGACAATGTAGCTCCTTTGACCCTCATACGGCGTAATGACACCGATCTGACCCGGGGTGACGCCGGCCTTGAAGAAGGCCGTGACGATCTTCTCGACGTTCGAAGCCTCAGTACGGTTGAGGAAAGACGTGCCCGATGAAGAGATCTCTTCCTGTCCCAAATTTTGGAAGAAGAACATTGGCATCGTCGGATTTGGCCAAGGGAAGTCGACATTCTTCCTAAGACGCTCAGGCGCCGTTACACCATTCTGTAGCGAGCCTTCGTAGAACATTGTGCTGGGGAAATCGGAAAGGCAAGGATGCATTCGATACTGGATCTGCAGCCGGATAGGACGGTTGCCCAGAACGATGAGACGCTCGAACAGCGACTGGCCCAGGCCGGCCCTAGCGGCCTTCTTGTTCATGATGACAGGACCCAGTTGCAGGTGATCACCAACAAAGACTACCTGCTTGCATCCGAGGATCAAGGGAATCATGCACTCGGGCTCAGCAGCTTGCGTAGCTTCGTCGATGAGGACTGTCCTGAACTTGAGCTTTGACAGACGAGGGTCTCCGCAACCAACGCAGGTACAGCAGATAACATCAGCAGTGTTGAGAATCTCGCGCTCGCCCGCGCGAGTCAGAGCCTTGTACTTTCTCTCATCGCTCGAGCTCAATTCGCCTTGCTCGTTCTTCAGCTGGATGAGCTTCTGCAACTCGGTATTGGTGTCGTTGTTTGCGACTTGCTCGTGTAGGGTCAGGAAGCTGACGGAGCTGTCTAGCGCCTCACGGCTTTTGGCCGTCAGACGTACGACCTTCAAACCAGTAGCATGAATCTTCTCTGTGAGCTGGTCTACAGCAACATTAGAGGGCGCACAGACTAAGACGGGGCCAGGATTCATCTTGCTAAGCTGGTAGACAATGGTAGCCGAGGTCACAGTCTTGCCTGTTCCCGGAGGGCCCTGGATCAAGCTCAGCGGCCGTTGTAGGACACTCTTGACTGCGTGAACCTGACTGTGGTTGAGCTCAGGTAGGCCTGGGGCTGAGAAGCGTTTGGGCATCGACGTACGGAGGACATTGGGCTCGACTTCGTGACCCAAGAGCCTGTGGTAAATGTAGCCACTGACGCTCTGCTCATCAACGGCAAATGTCTTCAGAGCCGATTGCATCCTATCGAAGGATGTTGCCTTCCAGACAAAGTCGGCCGAGAAGTTGTGCGTACAGTGCTCAGGGACGCCTTCGTTACGTCGCAGCTCGATCGCCACTTCATCAGAGACGTTGTTGGGAATCTTGAGGACGTGGCCCAGTCCTTCCCACTTGGCTGCCAACTCTCCCTCATAACGCAGCTTGAGCTCATCACCCACTGCCAGACGAATCTCTCCACTCTCCAGACCGGGGAGAGTACACCAAGCAATCTTCTTCATGTTCAGACCCTGGTCCCACCTGACTACCAAGCCTTGCTGCGTCTGACTCTCCTTCATCTTTCGATCGTAATCAGCTTCGATCTTGACAAGAGGACCAAAGATATTCTGGTACTGATAGGCATCTTCGTAGCGGAGGATGATGCCTGCGGGCTCCTCATCATTGCCCGGACGATCCAGGTCTTCGACAGTAGCCTTGGTATCTCCCTCCTTCCAGACCTCCTCCAGTCGATTGATCTGATGGAAGGTGATCTGCCTAGCTCTGAGCTGCTCGGCTTCGCTCGGGACCTTGACTAGCCAAGAGAGAAAGGATCGATCGGCGATGAGCGGGGCCCAGAGAGAGGTATCCCACATCATGTCCTTTGATGTTGGCAGAGCTGCGCAAGGCTGCCTACATAGCAAGACTACCACACTCTCGCCCTTGGCCGGGATGAAGCCGAGCAAGAAGACATTCTTTCCTCCACAGTTGTAGCATTCAGGGGCCGTGTCCCCGAGTGGCGACTCAGCGTGGAGGGTGACTTCCTTGTGGCGAGATCGTACCAGATGGAGGACAATGTGGGAAGACGAAAGGAGAGAGCGAGAGTTGCAGAACCTGAGAACGGTAGGCGAGAGCAGAATTGTAAGGTCGCATCGAACACAGCGTCTCAAACCCGAACTACTCACCACTTGTTGCAGATGAGACATTTCACCACACAGCTGGTATTGTGAATGCCACAGTAAGCGCAAGCGTGCTCTGGCAACTCCTCCTCCTCTCCTTCCCCTTCTCCATCATCGTCATCATCTGCTTTCACCAGAGCTCCATTCTCTCCATTGAGGTCTACAATGACATCTTCCCTCGTGTCGTCGAAGGCTTTGTTGCGTGTGTTGCGGAGCTTGGGGCCTCTGCTACTGTGACTTGTGGCAGAGGACTGTGATCCTAGGGTCAATTGATTCAGGTTGGAAATGTCCAGGTCGAGGTCTAGGTCGATGGGCCGCTGTTGACCATTGGCAGCACGACCACGGCTCTGCTGTTGAAGATCGGATTCTGAAGGATCACCTACAGTGCTGGCGCCGTCTTCATCGTCAAAAGCCGAGTATTCGGACAAGGCGCTGCTGCTTGCGCCCGAGGAAGAAGCAGCGGTTCCTGGTCGCCCGTAGGACGATGCCCCCTCGAGATGAGCAAAGGGGTCCAGATCCCTCTCCGCCATGATGATGGTGATGAAGGAGGGGATGGAGCTGCTGCTGCTTCTGCTCGTTCAGGAGATCGTACAGAAGGGCATAAAGGGGCGAAGCTGACTTCAACCCAAGTTCATGGCTCAGGCGGAAGAGCAATCCGTATCCGTTCTGCGCGGGACTTGAAACACACAGACCCGTTCCTACTCCTCCTCGCCGTCTCGCCTACCACACCAACTATCCTTCTCACATTCAGAGGTCAACGTCAAGCATCTTCTTGTCTCCGTCTGAGGTACAAACTTCTTCAGCCCCGAGTGGCATCATCCGCAGCCCGCTCATAGTGTCTGCGATGCCCAGCATGAAGAAGAAGATCCTCCTCATGGGCCGCTCAGGATGTGGAAAGACGTCAATGCGAGCCCTGGTCTTCTCCTCTGCCCTATACTCCAACCCTGCCTCAACCCAGAGGCTGGGGCCTACGACAGGAATGGAGCTCAGTACATTTCGCTTTCTCAAAAACCTCCTCATCAACCTCTTCGATTGCGGAGGACAACAGACATACATGGACTCGTACGTGGAGGATAAGAGGGAACAAGTCTTCAAGGATGTTGGCGCCTTCGTCTACGTATTTGACATGGGCAGCGCTAACAACGAAGAAGGCGAAGATGGCTGGCAGGGGGATCTCAGATATTGGAGGTGAGCAAAGCTCCATATACGGTGAAGACGGCAGCATTCTTGCATTCATTGCTTATCCCTCTGCTCTTCTCGCGATCCAGGGACTGCCTCAAGATCCTTCGTCAACTCTCACCAAATGCTCATGTCGTCTGCCTTCTGCACAAGATGGACCTATTAAACTCGGCCAGGCGACAGGATATCTACACTGACCGAGTCAAGGACCTTCGCGGCAAGGCCAAGGAGCTGGGAGCCACTGAGCTCAGCTGCTATGGTACCAGTATCTGGGATGAGACTCTCTATCGAGCCTGGTCACGGATCATTCATGAGCTCATTCCCAATATTGCGACCCTAGAGAGCAACTTGACAGAGTTCACAAAGATAACGGCAGCTACAGAGGCCGTCATCTTTGAGAAGACGACATTTCTCGTCATTGCCAGAAGCGGGGGAGATACAGTCGCAAAGTCGGTGGGCGGCGCAGCAGACAAAGCCAAGGCGTCGACTGGCGCAGGATCTTCGCCATCCTCCAAGCGAGCTGCGACCACCAATAGACTCTCTACCGTCTCGTCCCACGGCACTCTTGCCGATGACAAGGAGAGGGACTCGCTGCTCGAAGGGTATCCTCCTACCGAAGCCGAGAGAAAGGCGCTGCTGGCCCGGGGAGAGATGCACCCGGAGCGCTTTGAGAAGATCTCTGAGCTGGTGAAGAATTTGCGTGGCAGCTGTAACAAGCTCCAGGCAAGCTTTGAATCCTTTGAAGTTCGGGGGGCGACGTTTTCTGCCTATCTTGATGTCTTTACCGAGAATACGTATATCATGGTCATCGTAGCGGATCCGAGAGTTGGTGAGTCCATGGCGGGAGAGGCACAGGAGTTGCGTTGCCGACCGCTGACCATTGCTCAACTCTGATCCCTGCTACACCACAGAGCTCTCTGCGATCAAGCTCAATGTCCAATTGGGAAGGGAACGTTTTGAGAAGCTAGGCTAAGAGATGAGAGGCAAGACTGTTTGTCACCCTTTACCTTCTCCTCGAGGAGTCTTCATCTGCCTTGTACAATACTGCTGTGTCTTGCTCTGCTTCACCATTGTAATTATACCCAAACTACTCAACCTGTTGTCATCGGCCTGTATTTCCCCGCGTGGGGTGTGTGGAGAGGCGAAGCGAGATGTGGTCGGGCCGCCATTCCGTTTGATGCTCCACGTCGGCTGCCCCTCACTGATGATCAATACCCACGCCTGCCACTTCGATACCCAATACACATCTCTTCTATTTCCTCACACCTCTGGAAGTCACCAGTCGCACTTCACGCAGTCGCTATCCTTCACCCGCAAGGAGGTCTCTCTCTCGTGCGGGTGTCACGCTCCCTGCATCATCACCACCAATTCTCCTTACCTGACAAGGCAAGCCACACACGCACAAGGCTAACCTTCTTCAAGTCCCTGGCAATGGCGACGACGACGAGCCAGTAAGTGTCGGAAAATCCTCCCTGACTCCTTGATTCAGAATCAGAGTAGACTTGCACTTACACCTCGCCGTCTATGCCTCCCTTGGTCTGTAGCAACAAGAAGTCGTCTGCCGTAAAAAGGATCCTTTCTGAGGCTAGAGAGCTCGAGGCGGATGGCAGTGATGAGTACGAGGCTAGACCTCTCGAGGTGAGTTGCAGCAAGGCAAAGGCAGGCAGCCAAACCAGGCTCATCTTGCTGACTCATGCTCTCTACGTCCTCGCTTTGGCAGTCGAACATCTTTGAATGGCACTTCACGCTTCGAGGGCCTAGCGGAACTGAGTTCGAGGAGGGGCTGTATCATGGCAGAGTCTTGTTGCCCGTGGAGTATCCCTTCCGGCCTCCCGATTTGATGCTCCTCACCCCCAATGGCAGGTGGGAATGTAACAAAAAGGTGAGCTGCTGATGCAGTATAGCTGGCATGATATCGTGAGAGCCAAGTCTGATCTCCCCTTCCCGCCCATTTCTCTCCTTCAGATTTGTCTCACCTTCACTGGGTACCACGAGTCGATGTGGCAGCCAGCATGGGGCATCCGCACAGCTCTGCTAGGAGTACAAGGCTTCATGAGTGCCCGAGCAGAGGCCGCTACAGGCGTCGCCTCGGTAGACTACCCCATTGAGGAGCGGATCCGTCTGGCAAAGAAATCTCGCGGGTGGACCTGCTCCGACTGTGGCAAGTCCAATGTGGAGCTTCTGCCCGATGGAGATCCGGACAAGAGCAGGAAGAAGGAGGAGCTACCGGAAGGCCTAGTGGTAGATGCTGCTGGAGGGAAGGGAGGGGAGCATGCTGAAGGCGGGACGGAGGCGGCTGGTAGTGGGCTAGCTGCTCAGGCTTCGCAGAGTCAAGCAATGGCAGCTTCTCCGAGCGAACAGGGCCAGGGCGTTGCATCGGCTTCGGCTATGCTAGCCAGCGTATCCTCAGAGCTACCACAGGCTATTAGCAGCTCGAGTCTCGCTGCCACGGCTCTCCCAGATGACGGCGGCAGTAGCGCTAGTCTCCTCCCAGCGGATCAAAGCATGCAAAGGGAGGCCTCATCTACCTCGCGACACTCCATGCCAAGCGCATCTTCTGGATCCTCTACGCTCTCTGGTGACCAGCCAAAGTCCACGCCTGCGTACCGAGGCCAAGTCACGAATCAATCTCCAGCGCCGACGCCTCCTCAGCCTCGAGCCCACAGCTCCTCCCTCTCACCACTACAGCGAGCTCCTCCTCCTCCTCCTTCTTCCCAAAGTCAACACTCTCCTCGACTACAAGCACCTCAACCGCCTCCTCTCTCCATCCCACCCCCAACTCCCGCAACTCTCCGGCCCGTTCCACCAGGCGGACCCGACACCTCTCCAGACGGGCAGCCCTTACCTCCTCTCCCACTCATCAGACGCGGGGTACCCGCTGAGGACCTTCCCGCTCCCAGGAGACCTACACGCTCTGAAGCGAGGGTGGCGCAACTCGATCGTGCCATCTTGACAGTGGTACTGCTGCTGTGTGGACTTGTGGTCAGAAGGTTGATTTGAGGATATGAAGGAATTGGAAGAGCGATAGCGGTAGTAGAGGCTAGCCGCTCTGGATAGGCAGGAAGGCAGGCAGGCAGGCAGGCAGGCAGGCAGGCAGGCGGGCGAAATGAGATGGGTCAAAGTCCCACAAGGCGCGCCCCCCAAGTCCAATCTCGACGATCGTGCTCCTCTCGATGTCCTCCTTCCTTTGGTCGGCTACTTCCATTAGATCATGCCTGTGATCCTCGTCTTGTTGTCCAACTTGTTTCACACGCTTCCAGTCCCGAGGCCGCCATTGGTCAGTCCGTCGATCAGTCGATCAGTCAGTCAGTCATCCATCTAGTCTTGATTAATACCATATTCTCATCTTCGCATCGCATCTAGAGTGAAGGCGAAACGTAGTCACACGCAAAGTAGCTCACACATCCCAGTGAAGGGCACGAAACCCAAAAAGTCCAGACGAGAAACGGGCAACAATGCACAGACTTGCTTTTTGTATTTTCGGTCGTAATGAACGGAACAAAACGTAAGACGATCATGAGAGGGAGAGAGAGAACGGTGGGACTGAGGAGGGCATTGGCGGGCTAAAGATAGCCAGCGTTGTGTTCGGATGGGAGCGACGGGAATGTTGAGATGGTGGTCCCAGGTTGGGAGTTTTGCTTGTCTACGAAGATGGAGATGTCTGCTTGCCGTAAAGAATTCTAATGGTACTGGCGTGAGGACAGAGATGAACGATGGTGAACGTGTTGACGAAATGGGAATGTTGTGGTGTTGATGATCGAACGAAGCGATGATGACCTACGGAGGGACAGCATACCGACATGCGATGGGTGAGAGGGAGCACAGATGACGACGAAAGTGGTCGCGGCGACCTCATGACTTGCCGAAGATGCAAGACGATCAAAAGTGCCAGCCGATGTACGAAGTTCCACCAAGATCGGATCGATGGAAGGGGGGTATCCTAGAAAGAACGTGGTGCTTGTTATCGTAGAGTAGTAAAGCTGTGTCTCGAGATGTTGATGGATAGTAAGCGACGGAGGCTCTAAGCACCTCTTGGGGCGCACAATTCAAGCGGCATGGTCTTCCCGACCCCCAGACCCAAGTGAGAGGCTCGACAGGCCCAGCCCGCTAGTTGCATTGCTCATGTTGTCTGCAGAAAGAGGCTGGATCTCCTTCCTCGGTGGGCTAGAGCCGATGGGCCCGAAAGACGGGACACCGGTGCCCTGCTCGCCGTGAGCCCTTCGGGCAGTGCCGTTAGCCTCATTGAAGATGGGGTCCCACAGTCCATCGGCAGAGACACTGTTGATGGCGGCTACGGCTCCCTCCTTGTTGCACGACAGCTTCTTGGCATCGATGTCGGGAGACTCGGATGGCGTAGTCAATTTCATCGAGGCTTGAGTGACGCCACTGTCATCACGGCTGTCTTCTGGGCTGCTGGCAGGAGTCAGGTCGAAGCCAACGTAGACGGGTTGAGCCAAGTGAGGGTTGTGCTGACTGTCACTGAAGCTCCGATTGAGGGGAAGAAACTCCTTGGCGTATGGGGAAGGCGTAGCATCAGGCCGGGTCCAGTAGTCAGATACACTCTTGCTTGCGCAGAGGGGAGCAGACGCAGCACCACCAGTGTAGCTCGTTGGAGTCATCAGTCGCTCTGGGAGGCCGCCCACAGAGCTGAGACTGAGGAGTGGAGGCATCTGTGGAGAAGTGGACGGCATTCGCGTGTAATGAAGACTGAAAGCGAGCAGCAGTCCGGGACAGGCCATTGTGTGAGCGACAATCACAGCTGTGTCCCATCGATGGTCGACGTGCAGACTTACTTCTTGCAAGAGAGCTGGACACCATTCTGAATCTTGCCATCGAGAGCAGTCTGGGCACTAGCTGCTTCAGCAGACGAAGAAAAAGAAGCGACTCCGTAACCGAGCGACATGCCGTTGACGTCGCGAGACAGTGAGCAAGCAACGACCTTGCCAAAAGGTCGCAAGCTGTTGGCGAAGTCTTCATCGTCCAGAATAGCTACGGGAGGAAGCGGGTAGCAAGTGAGGAAACGCGTGAGTGTCACGACAAGGCCAAGTCAAAGGTAGTGTGCGGTAGCACAGTGTTTTCTGCTCACCAACGGGGTCGAGGCCGGTGACGAAGATAGCTGTGCAAGATAGAGCGGAAACAGCGTCAGGAAGAGTAGCTGTTGAGTAGCTGTTGAGAGGTAGCGACGACAGCAACTCACTGTGAGGATCAATGCAGACACTAGTCTCCGGACCGTTGGCTGCGTGAAGTCGATTGCCAGAGCTGGCCATGCCATCGGTGATGATCGGGTTGAAAGACCTCTCGGAGCTTCCACTGCTGGGAGAAGGAGACGCAGAAGGCTGAACGGGTTGTCGACGAGGTCCACAGTTCCAGCGAGAGCGAGGTACCGTTCTTCGTACGATGTTGGGACCACTGAGAGGACCACCAGATCGCTGCACGATAGCATAGGAGACTTCGATGGGGTATCCGTGCCATACGAAGCCGTTGAGAGACTCGATGGCTTCCTTTGCCTCTTGTGGGGATGACATGTCGATGAACCCTCGTCGGCGAGCCTGAGCATCGAGCATGGCGAGTATGACGCAGTGTACTACGGTGCCGTGAGCACTGAAGAGAGCGGCAAGCTGATCGCTGGTAGCGTCAAGCGGCAAGTTGAGTATGTAGAGATTCTTGTGAGGTGGCGATTGAGCTTGCTCCAAGATGCGATGATTAGGAAGCGAGAGCGATCCATTCCTACGAGATGGGGTAGTCCCGGGGGGCAGGCTGCCATCACCGACGAGGGTGGGGCTGTACGCTGTGTGCATGCTGTCCTTACGTCCGAAGATGGAGAGGTTTTGGAGGGTAGTGTTCCTGCCAGGGCTGACACGACTGTAGAGATGAATGATCGAGGAGGTCCGCAAGGGGATGAAAGAGCAGTCAAGTCAGCTCGAAGGCACTTCCACGACGGCACTGGGCAGTATTCGTAATTGTGGTTTGGGACTCACAGAGTAATGCCAAGGGCAACATAGCCGTCCATGGTGAGAGCAGCACGAGCATGGTCAGGTGAGGCGAACTGCAAATAGGCCACACCGGGCCCAGTGAGAGGGTTGAGCTCTACGCTCTGCACAGTGCCTGTTGAAAGGGCGGGTTGAGCAGAAAGGTGGTTGGCAGTATCAGTACGGGGAGCGATACGTTTGAAAATAGATCTCGGTAAGCTATGGAGGGTCTCACAGATGCGAGCAAAGACCATGCGGAGCCATGCCTCATTAGCTGGGAAGGAAGCAGGTGGGGGAGGGGATTGGTGGGAAGGTCAGGCATTCTCAATGGCAACACCTCTGGCGTCCAAGGGACAATCTACTCACCCTCTCGAGGTAGATTGGTAATGGTGACCCATCGAGCCAGATCGTGAGGAGTGAGCATGTGAGATGGCTGCAAAGCAGGCTGCACTGGGGCGCCAGGACCAAGGTGACTGGGTGGCAAGGACATTGGGGATGGAAGTGGGAGTGAGGTCCCTCCTGCTGGTCGGATCATGGTGGGCTGTTGACTCTTGTGATGAAGTGAAGTCGATTGTCTGGGCTCCAAGGATGGCAGGGCGAATGAGGATTGATGTCTGACGATGTCTGAAGGAGTGGGCTAGTGAGGGCGTGGACAAGGCAAGTCGCGTTATGAGCAGTACGATGGGACAAGGTGAGGTGGGAGAGAGTGGGAGTGGTAGGGATGAGAGGGAAGGAGGATCAGGGCGACACTGGGCCAGGGCAGAGTGTACTTATACGGCTCTCTCGACGAGTGTGTGAGTGTGTGTGTGGATGGGCAAGTGTGGTGAAAGCCTGGCTGGGTGCGAAGGCGTGTATGCTATGCTGCCTTGCGATCTTTTGCAGCCAGACGCAGCGATCGTAGGGTCAAGTCGCGATGGCGTGCAGGAGGAGGTACAAGTCAAGTCTGGGCCTTGGTACCGAGGCTTTGCATTCTGCGGTACGCCCGCAGATCTGGGTGGAAGCAGCAGGCGACCCCGTCTGGACGCGTTGCTACTAGGAATTGCCCGCCCGCTACAGAATGTTGATTGCCCTGACCTGTCACGGGGACGCCGCGGGGAGGCCAGTCCACTCTCACCATCGTACCTGGGTCGATGGCATGGGACCGAGTTGCAGTATGGCGCTTGCTGCCTCTCCTGTCGTGATCTGTCACCCCTAGTTCCTCTTCACCATGACACTCGACGAGGCTCACGGGATAGTCCAAGCCTTCATCCGCCGCCTCGCGCCTCAGAGTCCAACACCGCCGGAATTGTCGCGCAAACTCCGACACACACATTCTCACGAGCCATGCCCTGCCCCTTTCCGTATCCCACCTTTCACCCTTGCTCCCGCGAATCTGCGTCTCACCGAACAGCATCGAAGTCGGTCTGACTCGGAGCAAGCCTCGTTCTCGCACCCTACAGTATCACCGCGTGGCTGCGGCCTCCGAAGCTTACGACTGAGTGCGGGGCAGCCACTCGGACGACCATGATCAGCCTGCTACGACCATAGACCATCCCGATCTCACGCCTCGCTAGGATGGCCGCTTCGGTTTTGACAGATCAGGAAACTGCCGAGCTCAGTCGCTTCTCTCAGGGCAGAGCACACATACAGTCCCACCTTGACCTCCTCGGTTCACGGCCGGCTGTAGATCCGTTTGCGCATTTCGTCCCTGTATGGAACACAAGCAGTGAAGCACATCTTCTCTCCGTCTGGTCGGACCTCGACGCCAGACTAGACGAGGTGAAGCAATGGATTGCAGAGAGGGATCAGATCGAAGACGAGGCCAGCGAATTTGATTCCGAGGATATGGAGAAGCTCAGGAAGATGGCAAAAGGTGAGTTCTACCGCCGATAAGCTACCGGCTCACGGCTAGGCACTCTGACCATGCCCTCCACTCAACCTCTGCAGCCGCGTCAGATGGGGCACAGCTGAGTGCTAGTGACACAGACATCGTAGAGGTTGCTCTAGAAACCATTGTATCACTCGAGAAGCTGCGATCGCTGCTCGAGCTTCGCGCTCTGTCGCTCTCCTTGTACTTCTCGAGATTGATCTGGGAGACTCAAAGGAGAGACTGTTGGACCACATATGCAGTCTTGTCCGAGGAGATGAACGAGATTGTCGTCAGCAAATCGAAATGGCCGGTAGCAGGACCTCCGCATGGTTGTGATTCGCCAAAGGACCACGTCTGGCCGACCAGCACCCAGGCGACTGCGAACAGCAAGACTTTCGACAGGAACATCGTCAGCGAGGTCAGTCAACTCTGCGGCAGAATTCAGCAGTTCGCCGAGGTACAAGTCTCCAGTGCTGGCGTCTGCCTGGATGCAGTCATTGAGCAACTACAAGTCCCCGAAGAATTCATTGACGAGCAGGACAGGATCGATGCCCTGGCTGATGAGATGATGTCTCAATCGCACTTCCTCGGCAATGTGCTTCAGCAATGGCAGAAAGCAGATGAGGTACGTGAGAAGATTCGCTCCATTGAATCACGAGCGAAGATACTCATCTTGCACGTAGAGCATGCAAAAGCTGAGATACCCTCGGCCGCTAGTGCTCACTCTTATGCGCAATCGCTCAGCGAGCTCTCACGACTGTTGGAAGACGTATGTGGCCCTGCCGCCAGAGACTACCTTGAAGCTACCGAAACATCTTCTCGTCGCCTGCGTCTACTGCGTCATCACATGCCACCTGCTCCGCGTCATATCAGGTGGCCAGCGCAAGAAGACCTGAATTCCTCCATGGTCGATGCACTGAATCAGGAGCTGGTAGCGGCAGCGAAGCAAGCGAGACGAGCCAAGAGTGCCATTGAAGCATACCAGGAGGCCACTAAAGCAGCTTCGCAGGTTGAAGAAGCTAGGAGCCGCCTCCTTCGTGCTGTCCGGGCGTGTTCAGGGCTCGACACGGAATGCCACTCGGAGTGGCCAGCGAAGTCTACCTCTTCCTCGAGATCAGAGGAGGCCGCCCAGATCATCTCGAAGACAGTCGCTCTACCAGATACATCACCGATTCCCAGTCTCTCTCATGCAGTTGCGAGGCTACAAATCCGTCTCATCACAGTCGAGGGAGAAGCTGCATCAGCCCAGGCCGATCTCACCGATTCCTTATTGAAATGCAGGTCGCTAGGCTTTGCGTCCGATGCTCAACAGCGTCAAGCCAACGAAGCGAGTGCTGCATGGGCTGCACAAAATGTGTCCACCAAGACTTCTTTGGCTGAGACAGTGTCACTGGTACAGGCTCTGGAGCTTATTGAGAGGATTCAAAGAGACTTGTCAAACGGCGAGACAGACTTGCGACTTGACGTCATGCATTGGGCGAAGGTTGCAGAAAGCTCTCGCTTCAGTCTGAGCAAAAGCAGCAGAACACTTCTCACGCCAGATCCTGATCCCGGTCCTGGCAACCCCCCGTTTGCAGCCTCAGAGGCCGCTCTCGCCTCGTTGGCGGCATTCGAAGGTCACACACTTGGCTCGCTTGTACCCGAGACCATCGATGTGTTGAGGCAGCGATGCGAGCATCTCAGTGCCCAATCCCTGCAGCTTCGGCAACTCGCAAAGTGGGCGGCAGCCGTCACGCACCAAGCAGAGTGCGCTGCGCTGGTGCAAGATCACTTCGACAGACTTTGCCAGGATGCTGAGCATGTTCAGAGCCGATGTCTCCTCTTGCTCTCTGATACGTTGGAATCCACGGACGAGATTGACAAAGTGCAGTACGAGGTACAAGAACTTCAAGCTTCCATTGCGCACTTCACAGCATCCCAAATCCGAGATATTGCGCTGGTTGGCCCGGCGCCAGACCTCAGCTCACTCTCTGTCGAGGGCAAACCAATTCTGCTCTCCTCTAGCGACAGTGACGTTCAAAATGCGAGTAATACGTGGTGCCTCACTCTGGCTCAGAAACAGCAAGAGATCGAACACGCCCTCCAGGGCTTGCGTAAAGCGGTGGTCGACGAACAATCGAGGGATCAAGTCGGCCAAGAGGCGAGCGTCCGCAATCGAGAGGAAGGCCAGATCGATCACACGGTTGCCATACTCCCTCCAGCGATGAACAATGCCGAAGTCTCGAGCCCATCTCCGGCACAGAGTATAGTGGACAACAGAGGGCATGATGACGGTCAATACGCCGAGAGGCCCAATGGGCCTTCGACGGATCCCTCAACGAGCGCAAGCCTCACGTTCCCATCACCTTGCCTTCCGACCACACCTCGACGCTCTGCGAAGCAGCACCTCGTCGCTGACGCTAAAGAGCCGGAGCAAGAGAGGCCACACAGTCAAGCTCAGTCAAGGAGCTACATGGCATTTTTCGCTGCTGTACGAGACTGTGAGCAAGAGCTTGGTCGTAGAGAGAGGTCGTTCACAAAAGTGCTGGAGTCAAAGGCGAGCCGCAGACTACCTCTACGCGCCTTTATCTCAGAGCTGGGCAACCGAAGGAATGATGCTGAAGAAAAGCTGTCCATCCGCCTCGAGGTGGTCAAGAGTGCGCTTGAGCTACTGCAAGACACTGTGGCGCTTGGCGAGAGCTCGTCTACTGTCGCTCAAGCACAACAAGACGCGGCGCGAATTGCCTCAGCAGTGCAGGAGTTGCTGGCACGCTTGGATGGAGTGATACTAGCAGAAGGTGGTGACAGCCCAATTCATTCAGGGCAGCCTTTGTATGTGGCTAGTGAGCTATCGAGGTCAAAGTCAAGTGTCTCGTCCCTATCTGCGGATCTCGAAGGACGTTTCCGAATTTCTGCAGGCTCTGCAGACGTAGTACGAAGCAGGTCGGCCCCGTCGCTGCCACACCCAGCAGACATAGGATCTCTGCCCAATTCGCCTGCGCCCGGTGAAGTCCCAGCTGCAGGACCCAAGATTGCAGACCTTGCCGCCAAGCTGAGTGGCGGGGAAGTCGAGATCCAGACCATCGTCGATGGATTGGCGCAGATGAAGGCCTTCCTGGACCTTCCCACCAACGAGGAAAGCAGACGTGTGCAAGATGAGTGGGTGCAGCTCAGAGGAGAAGTCGAAGCAATTCTTCAACAGCACAGCGCAGAAGCGGCTGGTGCGAATCTGCAGGCTCTGTCGCGGCAAAGAGAGGAGCAAGTCAACCGCTTCAAGCTGCTGACAATCTTTGCTGAAAAGGCGGCAGAGAGCGAGGCGGCACTTGCCTCCTTCTTGGATCTGCTGGATCAGGCGGGCAACGAGTCTTTCGATGACGACCTGCGTGCATTGTCGCCTCCGAATGCCCACTCTATGAAGGAAGAAGACTCTGCCTCGAAAACCCCTTGCTATACCCCTCAGAGTGCGCGCAATGGTGAGGACAGTGAGCTGGCTCTCAATCTCAGCTATGCACAGCGCACCCGTGCAGCTCTTGCAGCTCTGGAGCCCATCTTGGAACAGGCAAAGCAAGCAGCTGCACCTGTCTCCCAGGATATTCGCGTCAAGGAGAGGCTGGCCCAAATCAACCGCTCGTATGTAGACATGGCCGAGATGGCTAGTGACGTCCTGAATCCAGGCTTGCAGAGAAGCTCGAGCGTCTCTTCCTTGGCAAGCACTGCCTCACGGGGGAGCAGCAGCGCCTCTTTGCCTCCTTCGCCCGTCATGAGCATGTCAAGCAGATTCGGCTTCTCCACTACAAGCACGGTCAGTGCGGCCGCGGCACCGGCTTCGAAGGCCGTATCTGCTGCCGCCCGTCCGTCAGTGTCTCCAGCTCCCTCAGTATCTTCGATTCCTCGGGCTAGAAAGATCAGCTCGACATCCTCCACAAACCAGGAGCCTACCGCAACGGCATTGAGGGCACTTCGAAGGAAGTCTGGTGCACACAAGACGACACCATTGGAACATCAAGAAGCTGCTGTGACTCAGATGCCTCGGCGTCGGTCTTCTGCAAGCCCCGGACCAGCGACTCCCAGAGCACCTGTTGCAGCAAGGACTTGTCTGACGAGTATCACAGGATCTCCGGCGACTCCTACTGCGTCACAGCCAAGGGCCGCTCTCGGCAGTGATCCTTTCGGCACACCTACGCCTTCGAGACTTCGAGCGCCGAGCACCTTTGCCCGGCCTTCCAGCATGGGGACCTCAACTCCGCGAACGCCCTCCGTAAAGCCTTCGACGTCCGCTGCTCGGAAACGGCCTGCGTCCGTTGCCACTCCCAAGCTTACAGATCGACCAAATAGCTACCGAGCAAACCCAAAGAGCAAACTCGACGTTGCCGTGGCCCAAACCATCAACCGGTTGTCGGTGCCCGTCAAGATCGAGGCGGTCAAGCCATCGGGGAATGCCACTTACGAGGACCACAGTGGAAAGTACTGGGTCGGACATCCAGACCCACGTCTGTGCTTTTGCAGAATCTTGAGATCACGGACGATCATGGTGCGGGTGGGCGGTGGATGGCAGGAGCTTACAAGGTGTGTATGAGAGACATCTGCATCTGCATGAGGAGAAGATGGCGATGCGGACACTGACAGGTCTCTGGTCATGCCATTTCGTGCCCCATTAGATACCTCATGCAACACCACGGACTCTCAACGGCCAATGTAGAGCTCGGACTGGCTCAAACGTCTCCAGCATCTGCCAAGACCTCACCCAGCGGCACGCGGACATCTGCGAAAAAGACAAATGCCATACCCTGGCTCTCTTCCTCTATGTCCATGGAGCAAGGAGCAGACCGGGCCTCTTCTCCCGCAGCCGGCGGCGATGTACCTCGCAGGCTCCTGAGCCAGAGAGGCGACATTTCCTCGCCCATCTTCTTGCCTTCTCAATGGTCCCCTACTCTCTCGCGCAAGGCTTATACCAATGAAGGTGCCGGCGAGACACCCACGAGGTCGGAACGGAAGCGACTGGGCTCCTCATCGTCTTCTTCTGCCGCCGTGGAAGCCATCGAAGCAGCAGCCGGCCTGGGCCTCGGTGTGGGCCTACGAGCGGACAATCGTAGTCGTCATGTGCGCAAGAGCTTTAGCACCTCTTCACCTGCGCCTAGGCCGAGGGAGAGGGAGCAGAAGAGCTTCCAGGTTCAGATGAAAGCGCCGATCCGATTGCCGTCTCATGGCGGTGCGGAGAATGTGGATCCGGACGACAGTCTTGGCTCTGTTCGCTCGGTGTACTTTCGATAGAGGTGGACGTGGTAGGTGAGGATGGGAGCCTGACTCGTACTCATTGTGGTCCCCTGTCACTTGTTGTACAATGCATTTCGATGAGAGCCAGACGTGTGAGGCTCGATGGAGGGGTTCTCGTCCGCCTATCATTCCAGCGGGTCCCCAAAGACACGAACGAGGACTTGAGCGCTGGTCCCGCCTTGGGTGCAGCGTATGTGTGTGGGGCCGTGCTGCGTCGGCGTCTGCGATCGATCGTGTCTTCCTTTCCGCGTTTGCGAGGCCAAGCGGGCCTTGCGAAGTCGCTCACTCACTCTGGGCCCCTCACCGTCGTCTGACTGTCGTCCTCAGCTCATTCCACCTGGACGTCATCCATTCATACCCTCTCCTCTCATTCATACTTCTTCCTCCCCTCCTTCTGTTTCAGTCATCCCGCGCGCGCTGAAGGCAACTCCCTCCTCCTCTGCTCCTCGGACACGTCTACCCCGTGACCTCTTCTTCTGGACCCTGTTCGCGCCCCGTGAGGTACCACCACCACTACCCTTGAGACTCGCTACACCTACTGCCCCACTCTTCTCCCGGCCAGCAGTCCCTACAGGGGAGCTGAGCCTGCCGCTGCGTCGGCCTCAGGCTGGCTAGCGAAGCCAATTATGGAGGCTACACGGGAGAGCGCCGCGGACGCTTCTCACGATGACATGGTCACCACCCTTCCGGATGGAAGGCCTCTAGTGGACAATACAGGCAGGCCCATCAAGCGGAAGGTGAGTTCATCCAAGCTGCAATGGACATGGAAGGTGGTCCTCCCGACATAGACTGATCAGACAGCTCTTCTGTGTGTGGTCTCACAGCGTCCACAAAGCTGCGACTTCTGTCGCTCCCGCAAGACCAAATGTGTCAGGCCGGAAGGGGAAGCTGCCAACCAGCCAGACAATCGATGTATGCAGTGTAGAACAGCTGCTGTACCTTGTACTTGGTCTTATGTGCCCAAGCGACCAGGTCCGCAGACACAGTGAGTCCTATTGTGGAGTTCTCGCAGCAGACGGCATCGCTGATAATGTACCTCCTCTTGAACAGCCTAAACGGGGGGTCAGGCTCCTCAAAACGCCTTCGTCAAGGGAAGTCCCAGGCCGGTCAGGCCTCTGAGTCTCCAGCATCGTCTGCAGAGCGAACCGTCACCAAGAAGAGTCTCGCTGCAATGGGTTCCAGTCCTCAGGCTGCTGCCGCGGCTTCTAGCTCGACGCAGGCGCTACCACAAGGGCCTTCTGCGAGACCAGGATCTCTGGAAGGTTTCCTCGAGGCCGCGCAGATGTCTGCACACTTCGACAATCCTCTACCCAATCCGTATCAGCTTTCCAATTACGGTCTATCGCATGGACAGACCTCGACGTCTCAAGGCGCTCTGCCTCCACTCATGCACGCAGACGATGGCAGGCCACCATTTCAGGGGCCCTCGCCATCCCACGCCTCTTCGGAGCATTCCACAAATCAGCTGCCACCCATCGATTGGCTAGCTAAGCCGAGTCCTACTTCGCAGCACACGCCCCAGCAGCAGCAGCAGCAGCTCAGGTTCGACCTCCAAAATCTCGGAAAGTCCACATATCCCTCACCTCTTAGCTCGACTTATGGAGCGGGCACGCCCAGAAGTCAAACTCAGAACGTCTTTGCGCCTTCTGGCCCAAGCTACTCTGGGCAGACCGAGTATTCAGCATATATACCCTTGACACCAACTTTGGATCAGAGACCGTCAGTCAGTAGTGACAAGGGCTCTGCCAAGGCGTCTCGAGGGTCGAGCAAATTGGGGAAGATCTTTGCGGCGCCCATCGATCGACCGCGGAGTATCGATGACATTGCTCCCAGAGCGACCTTTCTGTCAGTCATCAGTCTATACTTCCACCACCTTTACCCGCTCATGCCCATCGTACACCAGCCAAGCTTCAGTCACGATCTCATTACCCGTCGAGACGAGAGGGACGACGACTTTCTGTCCTTTGTCCTCAGTCTGACAGCATATACCCTGATCCAGTGCCCTCGATCTGTCATACCTGCACCTTGGCCTTTCTACCGCAAGCTGCATCAAATCTGCCATCTGACGAGTAGGAGGATGCAGCTGGACCGCCACTCTCATGGGTTTGAGCCGAATCTCACGGTTTGCGCCACGCTCTACACTACCCACATCTATATGGGCTCTACAGGTCGAACCTTTGCAGCTAATGCCGTCCACGGTGAGCTGGTGAGGACCGCCTTTTCCATTCATCTCCACGATGAGACCAAGCTTTCGCCAGATGCCGCCGCCGTCTCTGCAGCTCAGCAAAATCCTCCGCAGATCTCAGAGATCGATCGTCAGCTGAGGAGGAGAGTCGCTCACCTCATCAACGGCTCAGACAAGACGATCTCCATCTTGAGCGACGAGCCTGTTAGCTTTCCTATTGGTGAATGGGTGGGAGTGGAGATCCCTGTAGCGGTAGACGACGACCACATCTTTCCGCACAAGATTGCGTCTCAACCAACGGAGCGTGGGCCCAGCATCCTCTGCGGCTTTGAGACCGTGAGCAAGCTGCACATCATCATGGGCGGTCTAGTGGAGAATATCAGAGCGGTGAGTGGCAAGTAGTTGGTCTGCAAGCTGAAGGTCGACTTTCGCTCAACTAATGATTCCACTTACCTTTCTCAGGACCGACGAAGGCCTCCTACGAGTGTCGACGAAGCTCGAAGTAAGCTCAGATATGCCTCATCGATCCTGAGGCGGATCCAAGAGGTAGTCAGTGAGATGCCAGGAGATCTCTTGAATCCCAGCTTCGAGCATACAGAACCGCCTCCACGTCCCTGTGACATTCTGCCTGACCTCGGTCCCTCAATGTACCTCCCGCAAGCTGGGATGACTGGCACAACAGCCGCCCGCAAGGGTAGCTTCTTGGGCAATACCACTGGCCCTGGTGGGGACAGAGGGGTCGGAGGTCAGAGCAAGGATCGCACCACGCTGCCTCCTGTCAATTTGCCCTTTGCTCCTTGGCCTACTGGTACATTCGATGAGAATGGCTTGCCCGTCGCACTGGATGGTGCTAGTCAGGGCTCGAGCTCTGCAGCTGCTTCTCCCATGGGTTGGGGGCCACCAACGACTGGCGGTCCTACCCTGGGCGGTAGTATTCTGCCTCCTTTTGTCCCCTCGGGGCAAACCGTGGACAACAGTAGTGCGCATACGCCCTCTGCTGCTCAACTCAATGCAGCTCGAGATCAAGTCGTCTCCTTTCGTCCCTCTCCACCTCCCATCTCCTCTTCCTCGCAAAGCCATTTCCCCATTCTGAGCGGCTTCGCCATCTGCCGAGCTAACATCCTCGTGACGGAGGCTATGCTTCGCTTCGTCCTCGTCGACTATCGAGAGCAGCTACAGGGTCATCTGAATCGACTACGGCTCGCATCGGGCGAGGTGAACCCAGAAGAAGAGGACGACGCGAGCAAGGACATCGAAGAGGCCGCACGCACTTTTTTCAGTGAAGCCGTCGCCACGCTTCCCTTTGACGCACTCGCGGCCAATGGACAGAGCCTTGTGCTCAAGCTCGTCTACATTGTCTCTGCACTGCTCCATAGGACTAGTACGTCTAGCAGGACCTACGAGTACATGAGTGAGCTCCTGGCGCTGCTTACACAGCTTACGGATCGGAGGGAGGAGAAGCCCGATGACGAGGAGGGAGAACAGTCCGACTAAGTTGCGGTCGGGCCGGGGCGGCAAAAAGAGAGTGACAGAGAGAGAAGGGGAATCAAGAGGGAGTGGAAAGGCAACCGAATAGGCCAGCAGCAGCGAATTTCACTGTATAAAGCAAAACTTGTCACACTAGTTAGTACAATTACCAACAATTCTTTTGGAATTGATCGCCAAACGTGGCGTCTTGTACATGTCTTTGCAGATTTAAATGACGCGAGAGCGGCTCTGTAGGCCATGATGTGAATGAGTTCATTGCGATGCGATGCGACACCATGCCTTTTGATAGAGCTGACTCACTCGACCCTTCTTCCCTTCCCATCAACACCTCCCCTTCCCAATAATCCTCCCAACGATGCTGAATTCGCGCATCTCCACCTTCACCTCTTTTCATTATATCCGGGTGGACCAGCGGTAGTGCTCGCTCCCGTGAGTGCAGGAGCGGGCACTTTCCCACTCACGCCCATTCCTGCATTTGCAGTTCCTCCCCCTACGCCTGACCCCAGACCAGCACCGCCGAGACTGCCTTGTCCTCTGCTGAGACCACTAGTGGTGCTATCACTTTGACTTTGGGTGCCATAGCTGGCGGTATTACCCCCCGCTCCTGATGTCGACCCCGGCGGCGCATAGTCAGTCTTGATTGCGTCTCCTCCCTGCACTCCCTGCTCCGGACTAGCGCTAATCTCAATCTCCTGTCCATCCACAGTCCGTCCTTTAAGTGTACCCCCCGCCAATTTCAAAAGGACTTTACGCCTTACACCACTCACGTCCTTGTATACCAAGAAGCAGTTCTTGCCTACTTGACCAATATGTCCCGAAGCACTTTCTGCTTGTGCACCAAATGTGTGTCCTACTACTTTTCCACTTGAAGCGCCAACGGAGTTCAGCAGACCACCAACGGCCGTGTCGAAGCCTTCGAGGACAATGTTGGCCGCCGTGGCACCTCGCTGAAGCTGTGTCCTCATTGTTCCAGGCTGACGAGGGGTGCCGTCCTTGTTGGTGGAACTACGCACACCGCCGATGCGACGACCTGCACTGTCTGACGTGTCGAGGATCATCTTGCGGGCTGATCCAGAGAGGGATACGGCTCGACCTGAGCCGGAGGAGAGGGCAGAGAGACCCTTTGCGATTGAGGGATGGATGGGCACATTCGTCTTGCTGCTCCTAGCCCCGCTCGGTGTAGAGGTGCCGGAGCCTGCTCCACCTGCCACTCCTGGTCCCCCTGCGGGATAGTCGGTAGAGAGGGCTTCGGCATTGTAGCCTGTGCTGGACTTTTCATCCAGGTACTGCTGGCCTGCGGGAGAGGCCGAGCCGCTTTGAGGGGCGTTGCCGGACTTGCCCGCGGTGTAGCGATTGGCACCCTTTTCGACTGTACCGCCTAGCCAGCCAGTGACGCCGATGAGGCCCTTGGAGACGTATTGGGCGCCGTTGATGAGCCAGTCCTTCTCTTGTGCAGACGCCTGTGTGACAGGAGGAGCACCCGTCGTGTTGCTCGTGGTAGAAGTGGTGGGTCCAGCAGAAGTGGTGGAAGGATAATTTTCGCTGCTAGAGTAGAAGCTCGAGGCGTCGTCGTCGTCGTCGTGGATGAGCAGCAGATCAGATCCTGCTCCTGCACCGCCTTGCAGCTTCTCGGATGAGCGCGAAGGCTGGATGGATCGGTCGAGTGATCCAATGACTAAAGGAGAGGAGTAAGATGGGTAGGAAGGACTTGTCAGTCTTCTGTTCTCAGTCTACTACCACTGTAGCAGAGCTTACTCACCATTGCCCATTTCATCTACTAGCTCAACCCTGCCCCTATCATTACTTCCCGCACGGAGCAGTCCACAATACTGCTCGATGATCTCCTGAAATGCCTCTTCATCCTTGTTTCCCGGTGGGAGCGTCAGGGAGATAGTCGCCCCCTGCACCTCGGACGACTGGATCTTGTACTTGCTGCCTCCTTGTCCTCCAGGCTGCAACTCTACAATCTGTTCCGTACTGAGAATCATCTCGAATCCATCCCTTGCCTTTTCCTTTCCCTGTGCATCTGCGTCAATCTTGAGTAAGAGATAGGCATCTTCCACGGTGGAGGAGAGGGAGACGAGATCTACAGCGCAGGTGCCGACTGCGAGGGGGACAGTCTGACCTTCGTACTCTTGAGCTGCTAGTACGCGGTCCAAGAGGAGGAGTGTGACTGCCTGTGGCTGCGATGTGGAAGCTGCCATGGTGTGAGTGGGTGAGTGGGTGGCGAGAAGGTGAAGAGGGGAACAAGGTGCGTTCTTGGCTGAAGGATCAAGACGACTGGTGGGCATCTTCCTCGTCTACTCCGTCATGGCAGTGTCCATTGCGGTGTCTAGGCGGGAAGCGGTGCTGCCAAGGCGGGGTGCATGTGGAGGCAGATTCAGCCACAAGACGCGGGGCAGCACCACCACAGCCACAGCCACAGCCACAGCAGCGCCCAGGCGGTCATCGTCTACCATGTGGCAATGGCGTGGGCCTCCCCACATCTCGACTAGGCGTCTTCCCTTTCTGGGTCAAGTGGTAGATGGAGGAATATACAATTGCCCTAATTGTAGCGTAGCGCTGTGGGGCAGCATTCGACCTCGTCGTGTCGAAAGTGCGTCTGACTGATGCAGGAAAGAGGGAGTACATGCGATGGTGCGGGCACCTGCAAGCGATGAAAGTAGGATGGAGCTGAGCGCGCTCAGGAGAATCGCTGGGACTGCGGCCACCACAAGAGCCACATCGTCTACCATCGAACAGGCAGACTCATTCCTTCAAGAGCGGAGGTCTAGGCCGAAAGTGCCTCAGCTCCCATCTTGATCTCTGCCTCCCTAAGCAACTTGATACACTTTTCGAAACATTCCCTCTCGATCGGATGGAGCCCAGTCTCCTTCAGTAGGCCCCTGTTCTCGAAGATTTCGTAGATCATGTGGTCTACATCCACACTCGGGTCCCAAGAGCGCGTCAGCAGGTCAACTTCCAAGCAGTCGAACTGGAGCTCGTCCTTCGCTTCGAATTCATCTGCGAGAGCCACATTCAGCTCTGTCCGAGCGTCGAGTATAGCGGTCCGCAAGTCACACATCAATTGGATCCATTCTTCGCTCGCCTTGCTGCAATACTTCATCAAGTTCTGAGAGACGTGATGAGAGTAGCACAGACGGTCAGCAATTCTCACGCAGAAGCCTGCCAGGGCTACTCACATGCTTCCAGGTCACCACGCTGTACCCCCACGGGTCTCGCTTCTTCTTCAGGAGCTCCATCATTTCTGCCAGCAGCTGTACGGTCATACCATAGTAATTGGCCGTCTGCGGTGAAGAGGGCAGGGGGAGACAGAGGGAAACAAGGGTGAGTCAGGTCCTCCAATATGCCGAGAGGCGACATAGCTCACTCACCCGCCAGAAGTGTAGGTATACCGCACTTTCCAAGTCATCGATGTAGCGATGACTGTGCATGGCCACTGCTTTAAGTGCTGTGCGATGTTACCAGAGCGCTTTTGCGATTTTCTTCAATACCTTTGGACGGCTTCCACTGGCACCTGTGTAGGAAGGGCGGTGGGGGCCCTCGCGTGCGAAAGCGAGCGCAGCGTTCCACTCCGTGATCGCAAGTCCGAGATGAAGATAGCAGGTGGGCAGAAACAATTCGTTGGCCGACCTCGTATCGTCGATGGCTCTATCGATGATGGCCTCTGCGTCCGTCAGCCCCAACCTTCCTCGCGGACTCAAGTTCTTGCGCATATTGCCTATGTCGATGATAAGGAGGGTCTTCTCAGACCCCTTCAAAAGGAGAATGTTGCCTTCATTCAGATCACGATAATGGTATCCATGACTTGCGAGGATGAGAAGTTGCTCAGCAAGCTCCATGTGAATGTGGACAAGATGATGAGGCGGGACTTGACTGCTGATGCGATCTCCGAGATACTGCTTCGTGGCCAGAGCACATACGACCCGAGAGGGAAAGTGGGGTGCAGGACCTGCCCCCAGCAGAGTCTCTGAGTTCCATGCTTGAAAGTCAGAGCTTGTAGTATCTACCAATCCAATTGGCTCAGGCGCGTAGGGTAATCTAGACTCTGCGCTGAGCTCTTGAAGGCCGCACATCATCGTCCATTCATGAAATTCGAGAGGTTCTTCCACCCATGAGACCTTGAGCATCGTTCTTTTGTCTCCTTCACCTTCTTCAACGAAGACTGCGGTGCGGCTTCCAAAGGGTGCAGAGCGTACCTCGAGCTCTCTCAGACCCGTGGTGTCGATGCTAGTGACGCCGCTACGGTTTATCGTTTGGGGTTTGAGGTCGAGTCTGACTGCAGCCGCAAGATCCCAATGATCACACAGCTGGGACCTGTGTTCCTCCAAATTCACGAGACGCAAAATCTTGATGATTTCTTCTTGGTCCTTAGTGTCCTTGGTATCAAAAGGTCGAGAACATCCATAGAGAGTAGAGTTGACGAGCCAAAGCCGGACTAAATTCCCACACCAGGTCACAAAGTGGATGTGGGAGGTGGGAGCCCAACGCTGGCAGATGGTGCCCTGATTGTGTCGTCGACCAGCCGGACTAGGCGTCAGCGCCAATCGACGAGTCCTGATTCGAGATCGTGATACCTTTGTAACTCACTACATGGCGCAAGCTTTGCCACAGAGTCGGGTCGATCAAATCCTCCGAGCTGTCCGCCTTGACGTCTACGAAGGACAGGGCATTAGACCAGTACAACTCAAGGACGTCCTTGAGTGCGCCCGGAGATGCAGATGTTTTCTCCATGACCTTACTCCTCGATTGCGGAACTACCAGGTAAGCTCGCTGTACTTGAGACTCGGGAGCCTCTCCTGGTAGCTCCTACACATAGCAAATGAAGGCAATTTTTTGTCAGTGGCAGTCGATCTGCGGCCATTCTGGTCTTCCACATTACCGAAGTCATTGGAAGATTCTCGATCTTCAATAGTCCACCATAGTCTGATGCCTCTGCACCCAGACCACGTCATACTGCTGCGTTGAGCCTGTCGATTCCCTCCAGCAGAATTGCTCGTGTTTCACGTTTGTTCAGGCGCTGCTGCGAAGTAGCGTCCAGGACACGGAATGCTTCGCGTACGTCTGTCGAAGCCATGACCGCCTTTGCAGAAAGATCGACGGCCGTATTTGTCTGCATCTCGTAGATTCCGGGATAATGACGCTTCCTGGCAACATACTTGATCTCCTCTTCTACTTCTGCGGCACCTTCGGTCACTGTACCACTGTCAGCGCGATAGGCCATTTCGAAGAGACGTACAGACCGTGCTCCAGAGTCCTCTGTTGAGTTGTATTGCTCCTCTGACCAGACCTCAAGAAGAGCGTCCGGGACGAGGCTCACGTATCCCCTCATGTCCTGCTCTATCGAACCTGTGGCTCTCGCAGTCCCAAAGGAAAACGTGTACGCTGGGCGAGTATCTGTAGGCGCCTCTAACCCTCTTGACAATTCCTGTCCAGAATTTTGCTCCGACATGGTTGGGGAATTCAGACGAGATCGAGTAGATTGCAAATGTGGTAGAGTCCGAGAGGTGAACAAGAGCGCCGGCAGCGCTTGCCTACTTGAAGCTTTGCCTCCGACGCTAGCTTCCGTTCCGTACCGTCTTGTACTGTGTGCTCCTCGTCTTCCCTGCTCGTGACCCTACAGTTGGTGTTGTTCGAGTCTTCCGGTCACTCTCTTCACTCGTACCCGCACTCTGAAAATTTGCTTCTGAACGCCTTTCATTTGCGTCTGATTGTGACATTTGGCTTGGACCTCAAGTTGCCCTGTACAATGCAATCCGGTGGATCACAGGAGCCTCTCCCGACAAGTACTCCGCTGCCGACGACTCTGACGCCGAGCACGAATTGACCTCAGCAGTCGCATGTCGTTACAATCCCTGTTGCTACTTAAAGCTCCGGCTCTTGCGATATCGACTGTATACAGTCATACAATCCTGCGCCACGGCACGGCTCGGGGTTGCTCGATGCGCGCGAATTGTTCAGACCCGGGTGCAGCCTATCGCCATTAGGTAGTATGGCTGACGTTCACTACATAAGATTCATAAGACTCAGCTTCGCATCCTTTGTATCACAGAGCACACACAGTATCTCACGGCTTCCTCGTCAGAACGTCACGCTTCACCAAAACAAGTCTTCAGGTCCTCGCCTCGACGCTAGAGACGAGGGTGACGCCTGTCACGATCGAGTGTGGCGTCGGAGATTAAATGCATCGGCCAAGCGCTGAGTGCCGCACCTTCGCTTCCTTCCGAAAGTGCAACACTGCACAGACTCACCAACACCAACACACCGCCAGAGACGATCATCGTCCGAGGGAACAGCAGAGGCTAGACGGTTCCCACCAACATGGCCGCAGCCTCACCTCGAAAGAGGCAGCGCATAGCAGCCAGTCCCGACCCCTATGGCTCTGACGATGAGGAGTACCATCCAGAGACAAGCGCACGGGGAGCTTCCCGCACACTCGCCTCCTTCTCACATCCCACCACCGTCATCAAGTGCAAGCCCAAAGCCCGCATTGCAAGGTCGATTGCGAGGAGAGATGATCAAGACGTCACCTATTCCGACCCTCCCCTCTCTGCATTTCCTCGTCTGCGGTCATGGGAGCAGACCACACGATCCGCAGAGGCACGTCGCAGCGCATACATTCTGGCAAAGCGCTGCCTGGACGAGCGCATCCGACAGGCCTTGGACGAAGGCTGTCTGCCTCTCATACAGGAGGCTCAAGTTTGGCTTGATGGACTAGACAGCTCAGAGCACTCGCTGCCCAGACTCGCAAGACGCACAACCATTCCTATGGCGGCAGTCGAAGCTGCTCTGCCCGATTCCTCAACCTTCCACATTCTCACGGCAAAGCTCAGAGCCGCCCACAGAACATCCAGACGAGTGATCACGGCGGTCTTGAGCGCAGAAGAGGCAAGCTCTGGGGCTGTGGGAGTCGTCATCGAGACCTGCTGCCAGAAATGGATGCACGAGATGGCTGGGGAAGCAGGAGAAGGGAGGCAGTCCTCGCAGCGAGGAGCAATGGCAGCATGGCAGCAGATGAGGGCAGCATACGAACAACTTGGTGAGTAAAAGAGACAGATCTACGCAAAGTTAAAAGCCGCTGAACGCCCTTCTGCCGTCTGCTTCGTTCATCGTAGAGACGTCACCTAAGCTTCTGCTTGTCCTGCCCTCGCTGCCTCCTGCCTCATCGCCCCTCTTTTCGACCCTGTCGTACTTGGTCAACCTGCCAGCCTCGAGCACGTCCAAAGTGCCCAGGCTCGCAATTCTTCTGCAGTCAAGCATAGGTCCCGCGAGCATCGACTCACTAGACACCAGTGAGAGGCGATGCCTCGATGTCAGCAGGCTCACGAGTCCAGTCACGGGGCGAGCTTCAGGAGCACAGGAGCTGCTTTGTGACCTCTTCTGGCCCTCTTCTGCGAGCTGGAGCAAGCAGGCCGACGTATGTCCTTGCTTGCCGAGTCAGTGTCTGAAGTATGCGCTGCAGCATGCTGCTGCGTCCACGATGTCAGCCACAACGGCTGCCGGAGAACTTCTGCTTCTGAACAGGTGGCTGACACTTGCGCTCCAGTATCACTACACCCACGATCACCTGTCGGCCTTTCTTTCGACCACTTCGGGCTCACCTCGCACGCTTGCAGACTTTTCTCCTGCGGATTTCTCACCTGCCTTCTTCGTGTCTCTTCGGACCCATATGATTCGCGCGCTCCGAGGAGAGGCAGACAGCGATACACCCGATCTCGCTGTCCTGCCGGAGGGCCTGAATAATGGAAGGGCTTTGCGCAAGCTGCTGATGGATGACGGTTTTCTACTGCAACATTGTTCTTCCATGTTTCGGAGGGATCAAGCGCTGCTATGGGGCGATAAAGAAATCGGTCTGAGTATGCTTGCGGAAATCGTTCTCCCGCTAGCAGATCTTGGGGATCATGCTCCAGCATCGGCCTTGGATCGAGACGCCTCTACGATCCACAAGCAGGCCATCACGTCAGTTCGCTTCGCTCTTCTCGCGAACCGATCCGCTAGTGAGAAAGACTCCCCTTTGCGCAAGAAGGTCAGCGATCTGCTTGCGCCTTCGCTGAGAGCTCTGAGAAGGACAGACTCTGAGGGTGGCCTGTCCATCTCCTTCCTCGACACTTGGCTCGACAAGGCAGAAGACTGGGCACAGGGACTTACGGCCAGTTCTTCTGGCACAGATCTCAGCGAGACGTCCGTCAACACTGCCTCCACCTCGGAGGCGACAGTGGTGCAGGAGCGCATGTTGGAGCAAATCAGGACGCTTCAGCAGAGTCTGAAAATCTTCCGAGATCAAGTCGGTGATGTACCCGCCTCTGGTGATGCCTCTGAAGTAGCTGCTAGTGAAGAAGAGAGGGTGAAGATCGTGCAGAGGAAGCTCAGGACCGAGGAAGGGCTGAGAGCTTTTCGAAAGGAGTGTGCTGATTGGGTCGGAGCAGAGGTCAGGTGAGTCTCAGACGAAAGCCGGTCGATTGCTGGCCCTGCAGGTCGATGCTGATACTCTGGACCTTCTGTCGGATGTTCGCAGATCACTCCTGCTCGGTAATCCTCCCCACACGTCGCTCTTTCCCACATCTGCCTCTGCCTCGGCTCTTTCCTCTGACGCTTCGGAAGAGGCCGCCGGCGAAGACTTTACGGCCACCCTCGAATCGCTGCTGAGCCCTTCGCCGCGTCAGAATCTCAGTCTGGCTCTCGCGCGTCCAGAAGTCTATCTGGCACACTTTCTCACCTCTGCCAAGGCTGATTCGCCATTACCCTCTTCTGGCGTCAAGACTCGTGTCGTAGAACAACTTGCGCCTCTCGTCCACGGGAAACGAGCGCAGACGGACCTGAGCACCGCGTTCAACCTGCTGCGCGAGGCGGGCGGAGCAGGCACGGGCGTAAAGGGCAGACTGATCGAGGTGGTTGACTGGTTCCACGCTTGGTGCTCCCTGCAGCAGCAGCAGCAAACGCGCTCCAATGGGGATGAGACTCACCGCAACGGCAGCTCGAGCACGAGCACTCCCTCCAGCAGAAAGCGCAAATCTGCCCTCGAAACTCCCGGCACTACTTCCACCGAGCAAGGCACAGACGCAAGCGCCCTCTCACCCTCGCTACAAGCGCGCTTCGCCCTCGCCCTCTCCAGCCTCGCTCTACTGGGCTATATCAAGAAGACGGCCAAGCGCAGTGCGAGGGGTGGAGCTGGAGGAGCATTAGTGCTCAAGGTAGGTGGGTGGGATATGATCCCTGGGTTGACGGGGAGGGATGGAGAGGAAGAGTGGACGCGCGATGGGGTCGAAGGAGAGGAAGGGGAGGACTGAGGGAGGATGGGATGCGATGCCGTCAGACGAAATGCAGCAGCCAGAAGAGAAAAGAGAGGACAAGCGCCCCATTGCAATGTTTCGTTCTGGCCGCATTACGACGTCGTCGTCCCTCTCAGATCCACGGTAGCAGAATAACACCTTTTTGTTTTCTCCTGTTAATGCCTCTCTGACTAGCACTAAAAGAGGACCAGGCGACCAAATTGATGAGGACATAAAGTGACAGTGGACAGTTCCGGATACGACAACTTGTGACCCCGACATTGTGGTGGCTCCTCACCTCTATCAAATCCTTCTGAAGGCGGGCCGTGCCTTCTACGCGGGCGCAGGAGCGGGCAGAATCAGAGGAAACCAAGGGTGTGGAACCAGGGAACTTTCTTTCCTCTCCTCCTCCTTCTTTCCACTGTCTCCCGTGCCTTGAGCTTGATCATCCACGCCTAGGTGAGCCGCGATGGTCTCGATGGTCGACAAGAGGCGCGTGTTGAGCTGCCGTCATCGAGATGTACGAGGGAGGCGAGCGAGAGGAGAAAGGCGATGGTCAGGACTGGCCCACACCAATTGGCAGCCGTAGAAAGACCACCTCATCAGGCGCAACTCACCAATTGCGCTTCGGTACGACAGAGCGCCCAACGCTTGTCCTTCTCTATCTCTCGCGTCCTCGCTCTCACTGCTTCCCTGACCTGGCGCACCTGCTCTGCAAGCCCAGCACGCGCCTCAGCCTTTGCCTCTTCTGTACTTGCGAGCTCGACCGTCTTCTCCCAGCCGTCCCAGAGGGAATCTAGCTCGAAATTTGGATCTTGCCTCTCTCCGTCAGGTGTGAAGGTGGGATGTCGCAGCCACTTGAAGCGTCGCTTGAAGGTGGCCTCGCGGTGCGCAGCGGTGAGGACCCAGTGAGGTCGACGTTCCGCTCTCTCTTTCGGCGTCGAGCTATCGAGAGAGGCCAGAGTTCCCCACAAGGCAAAGCATTTTGTGCGCCAGGAGCTCTCCGCGTCGTCGCACGATCCAGAACTACGCTTCTCGTCTACCTCGCCGGAGGTCCTCATCGCCAGCCAGTAGGCAATCGGACGCTCCTCTGGTGCGTAGAGCTCAAGATCGAAACCGGACATGGTGAGCCAGCAAGCCATCTCCATCGTCTGCTCCTCTATGGCTTTGACAAGTCCACTGAAGACTGTCCAGACCTCTTCGGCCCGCGGACTGTCACCTATTGCGCCTGTGGCGAGCTGGTCTCGAATTGTTGCGCCGCCAGAGGACCACTGCCTCCACTCTACGTAGCTTTTGCCAATCATACGCCTCGCCCGCGAGTGGTTGGTCATACAGTTGAGTAGGAAGTTGGCTAGCAGACCCTCTCCCTTTTGCAGCCACCATTCGACGGATTGCGCGTCTACAATCGGATCGGACGACGAGGAAAAATCAGAGCCACCTCTCCCGGAGATTGGTTGGGCGAGGAGATGCTCGAGACCGAGCAGGGCTCGAGTGAAAATGTAGGGAGGCTTGCCAGTGAAGGCGCTCCAGAAGTCCGCGAGCAGCTCGGGCTGCGGCTTCGGCGGTGGACAGAGGCATGACTGCGACATGTGGGAGAAGAAGGGAAGCATTCCATCAGATACTGCAGAGAATAGTGACGGCTACTCGCTTTCATTGTGCTGTGAGCTCACCTGAAGGAGAGACCGGAAGTGTGCAGAAGACGGCTGCTCCAGAGCTAGTGTGCCCATGACTCCCGTAAAGGCAGTCAGCTCTTCCCACTTGTTACCGGTACCCATGACCATCATGCGGTATATGCCGGCGGCCTGAGACCATCCGGTCGTTTTCGACTGCCAGAACTTGACGACAGCTTCTTTCGATGGTAGTTCTACAGGCCGTGGCGGTATGCCACCCGCATTTTGAAGCCGGCGAGAGTACGAGGGATCGAAGACGGAGGCTGCTTCCAAGGAAGGAGCACTTTTGAGATCGACATCACACAGAGTCAGCTTGCCAATCTGCTCTGAGACCTGAATACCGAGATGGCGCAGGCGGGTATAGATCGATGAAAAGCTCTTGCCAGTTGGATCTGCTCCGAGACTGCCCTTGTCAGAGCTCAAAGCAGCAGAAAATACGGTCAGGGCAGTGAGAATGTCCTGCGATGAGGTAAAAGTGATACATTGTCAGTGTCCTTGAGCACGGCAGTACAGAGTCGTAGCCATTCACTCACACCTCTGATGTTGAGCCTGCGGAGGAGCCCTTCCATTCCAGGTCGCTGTTCTCTCGGAAGACGCATCCTGATATGTTGGACCCATGCAATGACCGCCTCTAGCTCATCTATAGCCCTTTCAACGGGAAAGTCGTCGAGCAGTGAGAGGTTGCAAGTGTCGGTGATGGCGTCTTCTCCGTCGATGATGTTGCCCTTGATCAGCTCCTGCCAGGCAAGTCCGAAGCATTTGATAGTCGCTACGAGGTAGGCCCGCAGAACGAACCTGGTGAAGGCCTCATGCGGCTCTTCTACTGACGTCAAAGTGCTTGTGCCGCTCAGTCCTCCCATTTCTTCGACGGAGTGGTACAGTAAGCAGGTGAAGAGAGTCTGAGATAGAGGGGCAGAATCGTGAAAGGCGACCTGACAGTGAGATATAAGAGGGAGCGAGACGGTCAAGATTCAGCAGGGGCAGAGGTGATCCCGGCAAGGGCGATGACTGGCTCACCTCGCAAGCCGTGAGACGATCCATGATCCACACCAAATCTGCCACTGTGAGAGGCCTCTGAGGATCGAACCTTGGCAGGTCATCGCGGGGGATTCTGTCTGACTCGGGTATGAGGTGTTGAGGCGTGGGGTATATGCCCGAGTCCATCCTTGGATCCGAGATCGATATGCAGGTCATCGAGTCCATGAGCGTAAAGGTCATAGGGTGGACCATCTGACCCATGGCAAGCGCTACAGTGGGGAGAAGTGTGATGTTTAGCGTTTACCCGGGCCTTGCGAAGCTCCCAGTACCGACTCACCTGAGCACTGTCTTCGGAGCTCATCGGTAGCTTCTAGGAACAGAGGCTGGGCTCGCTGCTGTCCCACTCTCCTCTGGGGCGGCGGCGGCCATCCTTCCTCGCTCATCGATGGCCAAGCCCGAGGAGGATACCGTTGCCTTTTGACGGGAAGACAAGAGATTGGCAAAAGGTAGCCTCGAGGAAGCGGGGCGTGGGAACATCGGCCAGGAAGGTCTGAGTGAACAGGCAACGGAAGTGGAGTCGGACTTGGACTGCAGCCGGGCGTGGTGGTCATCCTGTGCTTGCTGCCTCTTGCCTTGCTTCGATATCATCCCTGGACTACTCTGCATCACCTCGACGCAGCCTTAGGAAGAGTGCTCCTTTTTGCGTACCAGGCATCGGAGCCTCCTGCGGCTCGATGCCTTCGCGCCGTCCGGACGAATTTGCCCCGGGACAGGAAGCCCGCTCCGCCAACCTCCCCCACCTCGATGAGAGCCTCCTTCGGGAGCAGGACGACGACGATGACGCCAGATCCTTCGCATCCACATCATCCTCTTCCTCGTCGTCGGAACCACCTCCGGTATTAGACGAACAATTCTTGCCACGGATTCTGGCCCTCTTCTTCACCATCTTCCACCCTACCGAGGGGCCCAAGGTCGTCTATCAGGTCCCAGAAGGCAGCGTCACTGCGGAAGAGGTGGGCGATAAGAGAGCCAAGGGCAGGAGAGCTAGTTCCAGCAAAGGCAAACAGAGGCAAAAGGAGGGCGAAGAGGGACAGGGGCCATCTTGGTCGCCACTCCTCCACCATGAACCCCTCTTTGACTTTGACACTCTCAGCGACTACCTCATCCCCAAGGCATCACTGTGTGGAAGGCTGATCACCTGTACCGCTCGCAGTGGGTCTAGTGATCCCAAGAGCTCACGCAGTCAAAATCGCTCAAGAAGTCGTCCAAGAGAACAGTCAGGCAGGTCGGCCAGTCGGACTGGCAAGTCTCCTCATCGACCTAGCAAAGGCAGCACCGCCGCGCCGCCTCGGCACTACAAGGTCGTTTCCCATCCTGTCCTCTTGCAAGACTCTGCAAAGTACGAAAGGAACACCTTCATTTTCAACCTGGCATTCGTATTTGATGGAAAGGCCGATGTAAAGAGCTATGAGCCCGTGATACGAAAGTGCGCTCGCTCGCTGAAAGGACTTGAGGTGGGTTGGCGAGGCACGAGAGCTGGGCATAGACGTGCGAGATGAGCTCAGTCTTACGTCCACCCTTCTCACCTTTACATCTTCCTCAGGAGTCATCGTCCTTCCTCTCATCGCCAAAATCTCAGATGAGGATGTACGACGTGGTCGAACAATTATTTCAGGACCTCAATACCTACTGCGAGGCCTTCGTCCCCCTTCCCGAAGGCCATTCCGTCAATTATGAGAGCAGGCCAGGACGTCTTGGCTCTGACAGTCAACTACCTAGCTTCAGGGGCCCTCGCTCGTGGTCTCAGTCCATGTCTTTGAGTCGCAAGAACTCTGTGAAGCGACAGATGGAGGCTGCTCGTGGTCTCTCGAACACGGCAGAGAGCTCTCTCGACCCCGCAAAGAATGCGCAATTGGAGGAGAAGGATCAAATCGATCCGAAGGATGCTGAAGGAGCTTTGGAGGCGGCAAGGTTAGACCTTAATCTACAGATGTCGCCACTACCTCCGGTCTCAACTCCCAGCGAGGGTATTCCAGCGCCTTCACCTCTTCCACCCACAACTTTGTCGACTGCTCCACTGACTTCCCCGCCGCCAGATTCGAATTTCATCGATTTGGTCTCTTCCAGGCGTTCATCCGCGACCGGCAGTATCAACGGCGCCTCGATTGCTGCTGAAATTAGGAGGCCAATGCCCTCGAGAAGCAAGACCACGTCAACGATCGCGGTCAACGAAGCCTCAGCTAGCGCTACCAACTCTAGGAGACCGTCGGACGGTACCGAGGCAGAGGAGGTTTCTTCCCGCAAAGCAAGCATCGCATCTACTTCTTCCCGAGCCAACGGGAAGACCGCCCCGGTGACACGACATTGGAGCGCTCCCGACGGGTTGTCACAGTCGAGCGATCATGGGGTGATGGCCGACCTCAGCTCATCTCTTGCTTCACTGCGGGTGATACAGGAGTCAGGAAGCACGGCTCAGGCGAGCGAGGATCATCTTCCCTTGGTGGCCAGACCCGTACTGCCGCGATTGGGTCAACGTGAAGCACCTCATGGTCTGGGAAGGACGGTCAGAGACGCTATCAACCTGAAGCTCTTCCCAACCTACCCGAATCCACCTCCCGTCAGCGACTGGGATGTACCCGTCTCCCTGCTGGATCTAGGCAGACGAGCCGGCGGCGACTCCTCGAACTGGGATCTGACAATGGCGAGGGTGTACCCCTTCATCAATGGTATCAGTCACGTAAAACGGATCGCTCAGCTGGCAGATGCTGATCTGGAGCTGACGAGACAATGCATGGAGCATTTGCTTTACTATGGATGTGTGCTGATGGTCGACATCTTCCAATTCTTCAACATCTACACACTCCGCCCTGCCATTGCTGCCATGGCCGATGACCCTGCTATTCAAGCAGAGTGTGGTCCCTACGTTACCCGTCCTGGTCACGTCATACCCGCTTGGCCAACCTTGCTCAGCCTGTACACAGCTCTTCGCCCCGGTGTCATCCTTGATGCCTGGATCGAGGACAGAGACGTCGAGTCGCTGGGCATCGATGTGAGGCGATTCGTGACATTTGGTATCATCAAGGGCTTCGTCAAGAGGGTACATCGATATCCTTTCCTGATCGGTGGGCTTGATAGCCTCGGCGGCGTTGTGCGGAGTCCTGGAGAGTTTCCAGAGGTCTCTGGGATCCTACTGCGAGAGCCACCGGCCCTACGATCAGGACTGGGGCCGGCCGAGCGGATGGATACAAAAGGCAAAGGCTCTCTCGGTAAGCGGTTTGGGACTTTGGAGAGCTATGACAAGGCGAGCTTTGCTTCGAAAGACACCCAGCTACTTGCAGCAGAATCGAATGGTCTCAACGCCTCACTGTCCACACCAGAGCGACCGCCTGCCTCGGCTCGCCAAGCCTCAGAGGCCGCATCGCTACGCACCATTACTGGTCCTTCGACGACCACCACGTCTGCATCGCAAAGCACACAGAAGCAACAGCAACATCCGGTTGTTCCAGTCAACAAGAGGTCCAAGCGTCCTCATACCCCAGTACGTCACCCCACGACGACAGTCGCCGATGCTGCAAATGCCGCCTTTGAGGATCCGGGCAGAAAGGAGGAAGTCAAGAGTCATGCTTCGGGCACGCGACCATCCAAGTCAATCCTGCTGTCTTCCGGCAGCGGAGGCGACGATCAAGCCAATCGAAGCGGCTTCTGGGGTTCAGGAATTACCCTTACTCCGTCCGCATATCAGTACCCAGACACTCCCACAACAGCAAGGGGTCAAAGAAGAGATTCCCAGTACTTTGCGTCATCCGCACACGGTGCTCCCAATGGTGGCATGTTCATACCACCTGAATTGCCCGAGTACCTCGACGGAACACACTGTGAAGACGAGCTCTGTGTCAAGTTTGGCCTGTCCTGGCCTCAGCTCAGGAGAATCCTGATTCACATCGGCAGAGCTACTGCCTGGAGCAGCCTCAATGATGTCGGTCCTGGTGCTGGGATGAGCGGACTTCAGGCTGCAGGTAGTGGTACTCGAGGATCTCACCAAGAGGAATGGCTTATGGAAACGCCAGCATTTGGCAATGCCTCTGGATTTGCTGGTCAGAGCGGCTTTGCTGGCCAGAGTGGATTCGGTGCCTCTGCTTGGCAGACTTCCCACCTCGCTGGAGGGACAGCAGGTGTCGGAGCGTCTGGACCAAGGCCTCGTCGGCCTTCACTTTCCGGTGTGCCTAGTGGCTCAGATGGTGGCATAAGAGGATTGTCGTCTGGCGGAGGTGGTCTCGGAAGCAGTCGCAAGGTGGGCAGTCAGTCCAACCTCGGTGGTCGGCGCCGCTCTTCTGCCGACTTTGGGGGCGCTTCATCAGGACAGGGAACGGTGATGCCACCTTCTTGGACACATCAGCTGGAGCATTTGGAAATTGAAGCCGAGGAGGAGGAGCTGGAGAAGAAGGGCGACTTTGGCGGCATTGTCCTTCTGACTGTGTAAGCATGTCGTGTTTGCCCTCGCGAGCGGTCGGCAATGAAACACTGCAGCGCACCAGCACGCCTATCGGAGGACGCGTGCCGGACTGCTCTTGCATCTCCAACTACCCTCGATTGAAATCTCGGCCCGCTAGAAGGGGTGAAGGGTTTGGTCGTGTGATGAGCGGGAGGGAACTTGGTTAAGTGCGTTGCGTAATTGGTTTTGCCCCTGCGTGGGCGTCGATCAGGAGCAAAGGGACCCACTTTACACCCGCAGTTTTTCATCTCGGCCTTTCCAGGAGCAAAAGAGCAACATCAACGATGTGAGGTGGGCAAGGCAGCAGGGGAGAGGGGGGGGGAGGACGCTGAGCCAAGAGTCTGGAGGGTGGTAGAGGAATGACCTCATCAGCACGCAGGGACAAGCGCAATCCACCTCGTCCTGTACCCAGTCACGCTCCCACGCGGCACCAAGAGCAATGAACATCCGCTGCGCCCTGCATCCGCCGAGGAAGAAGGGTAAGGCGTAAGGACGATGATCATCTCTGCCTCACCTCGCCTCGCTTCACCTTCTTCCCATTCTCCCTCCGATATGCGCTTTCCACAATCACACTTCGGCCCGTCGGATACCATCGCCACCTCTGCCTCCCACTAGATTACAAAGTACCCAATCTCCCCTGCCCATAGCATACCCACAGTAGAACAACAAATCGACAACTGCCTCTTGCAATGAACATCATGACCTTCAAGCTCTTCCACCAGGCCTCACCCTCCAGCAGCTTCCTCCCCGCCCCTTCTCCCATTGCCCCACCCTCCTACTTCTCCCCTCGTCGTAGAAGCCATACCGCAGCTCCTCAGCCACAGCGCTTCAGTCTCTTGCAACAAAATCACTTCGACCCCATATCGTTCTACCTTGCGCCGCCTCGATCAGAGACCCCGAGGGAGAAGACGCAGAGGTTGAAGGAAGAAAGAGAGGCAAAGAAGAGGTCGGAATGTATTGACAAGTCCCTCAAAGAGGACGGGGCGCGAGCGAGGAGGGCGAGGGATGAGGAGAAGCAGATCTTGCTACTCGGACAGGCTGAGGCGGGCAAGGTGGGTCAATAACAATTCTCCTGCTCTATCTGATCTCCCAGCTGATTGATGCTCCTTCTCGCCCCTTTGGCTCCTCAGACTACTATCCTCAAGCAGATGCGACTACTATACAATCCTACCGCCTATCAAGCAGAGCGTGCATCATGGCGCGCCATCATACAACTCAATCTCATCACCGCCGTCAGAGTACTCCTAGAGATATTTGAAGCCTCCCAAGCTGATGAGAGACGCATAGAGCTACCCACCAGACCCGCCACCGTGTCGTCACCAGCGCCATCTTCCACTTCAAAGCGTCACCTGGAGTCGAAAGGCAGCACTTCGACAGCCCCTCTGACCGTACCGTCTACTGCTCCTCCTGCAACATCGGCGGGCAAGAATGCCGCTTTCCTTGTTCGTCTTAGACTAGCGCCTCTGCTTGGTCTAGAGTCCTCTCTACGTACTGAGCTTGGCGCTCTTGGTGAGACTGCGCCTCTACCAGCCGATAGCCGAAGCGTACCCGTCACTCCCCTTTGGGCTCCTCGAAAGGATGCCGCTTCTTTCAAGCTCAACACGACCAAGGGCAACGACCTCTTCCTGCTTGCGGGGTGGACCTCGAAGCTCCGAAGCATCTCGCCTGGGAGGTTTGATTCAGACCGGATGTCAATCGCGAGCTCAACGAATAGCCAAAGGACTATTACCTCGCGGCTCAGGAGAGTCTCTTCTCATCGTGCTTTCGGAGGTGCTCGAAGTGAGAGAGAGCAAGAGGGTTTGGCCTCTAGCGCCAATTCCTGTGTCCTGCCTCCCACTTCAGAGACTACCAGCCTCCTCCTTGCGTGCAAAGAAACGATCAGGAGCCTCTGGAACGAGCCCTTCGCTCAGCAGCTGCGCCAGCAGAACCCCTCTATCCTGAATTCTGGAGCAAGCGATTCGACCGTCTACTTCTTGGAGAATCTCGACCGCATTGCCTCGGTCGACTACCAGCCAACAGATCAAGATGTGCTACACGCCAGGGTGCGCACAGTAGGCGTTACCGAAGAGGTTTTCACTATCGACCAATCGAACAAGGTGCGCGTCTACGACGTCGGCGGAAGCGTCTCACAGCGCCACGTGTGGTCTTCCTACATGGAGGATCTCGGTATCAGTGCCATCCTCTTTCTTGCCCCCCTTTCAGCCTTTGACCAACATCTGACCGAAGACCCTCGCGTCAACAGGCTCGCAGACTCTCTTGACCTCTTTGAACAAGTCGTAGAGAACCCCTTGCTGAGGAATGTCACCCTCGTCCTCTTCCTCAACAAGATGGACCTTCTCGAAGCCAAGCTCAAAAGTGGTATACGTGTCAGGGACCACTTTACGTCCTACAAGGGGCGAAATGAGTACGAAGACGTCTGGAGGTGGTTCAGAAAAAAGTTCAGAGCCATTGCAGATAGCGCTACAGCCCGTGCTAACGCGGCGGCTTCGGCCGCCACTGCCCCCGGGGCGAGCGCTGCTTGTGGATCTGCGGCTGCTATGGCTACGGCTAATGCTACGAGCAGTGTAGTTGCAAGTGGTGACAACAAGAGACTACTCTATGTCCACACCACCGTCGCTATTTCCACGAAGCAGATTCGCGCGATCTTGTGCGATGTCAATGATGCTCTCCTGAGGGAGAATTTGAATGCTGCGGGCCTTTGTTGAGCGGCCGAGGTGAAGAGTACCTCAAAAGGGAGAGATATGCCAGAGTACCTGCCTCGATGTCATTCCAGATCACTCCATCCCTCATCACCTCATCACCTCCCTCCACTCTATAATCGTCTATCCCTTCCTTACCCTACCCTACCACAATGTGCGCACGCACCCTCTTTTTCCGCCTTTTCTCCTTTCCTAAATTGTATGCTTATACGCCAGCCCATTTTTTTTTTCTTGTTTTCCACAGCCTTGACCTACTTCTCTTTCCTTTTGGTCAGGTGAATTGTACACATACACTCTCTCGTCTGACCCGGGTCGGGATGACTGCTGACTGCTGACTGCTGCGCTGCTCTTGAGACGCGGAATGAACTGAAAGTGAAGTGAAGAAAAGAGAGATACCTACCACAACACACTCTCTCTCTCTCTCTCTCTCCCCGGCTTCTGGGCTTCTCTCGCCGACACGCTCAGTCCGAAATCCAGTCCAGTCCAGTCGAGTCGACTCGAAGGAATTCCTCCTGCTCTTTTGCTTGATCAAATCTCTCGCACCGTGTTTGATCGTGGTGGTAACGATGATGGTGGTATATATCTTCATTTCATTCTTTGTTCTTCATCAATCATCGTAGAAGAAGAGGAGAAGCAGGGAGAGACATGAAGAGTGGGAGAAAAAAGGAAAAAGAGGGAAAAGGGAGAGGATGATCGCCACATTGGGAGCGGAGTAGAGCAGAGGTAAAGCAGAGCAGAGCAGAGCAACTACCGGAGGCAATTGAACAGGGACAGGTATGAGAGGCGTTGACAGGGCAGGATGACAGGGAGGGATGAGATGGGAGGAAATGTGAAGAGGAGAGGAGGGTAGTGGAGGAAAGTGTGTTGACTAGAGATGACGTGGAGGTTGATGGACGACAGGCTGGGTGATCTGTAGTCTGGTATGAGATGATGGACGATATATGACCAGCCGAGATAGAAGCAGGGGGTCCTGCGTGGTGTGCTGATGCTAGCTGCGAAGCGAGCTTGCCGCTCAACGGCGGATGTCCATCTTAGGTAGCCTCCCCGCTCCCTGTTCTCGCCTCCTTCGCCTCCGCATCACCTCAAGCATCCGGTAAGCTCTTCCTATGTGCATAAGCGCTCGCTCCAAAAGCTCTCGGAGGACCAAGATCCCCTGCAGTGCATGGTCGTCTAAACTCATGCGACGAGGGTGGGTAAGTCGATGAACTTCCTCCAAGTGCTCGCTGCGCCTGCTGAGAAGAGAGGGGCCTTGTGGCTCCATCACGAGTAGAGGGTCGACCAGTTGGGAGGTGTGCTCGCTCCCTCCTAGTGCTCGAGGTGGTGAGGGGTCGATCCTTGAAGAAGCTAGCTGCGACACCTGTCGATCCCGAACCGTTTCCGGACCCAGAAGTGCTGTCCTCTTTGGTCAGAGGTGGAGGGTGGAAGTGGAAGGGTGAAGAGCCGCCGCCGGCACCGCCACCGTTGCTGTTGGGAGATGTCTTCCTTGCTGTTGTTCCTGCTTGTCCACTACTGGAGGGTCGCTCCCATCTTCCGGCGCGAGAGGCAGGGGCTGGTGCTGCTGCCGCTGCCGCTCGATCTCCGTCTCGTGTCGCGAGGGGAGTGCGGAACATGTCTCCCAGAGCACTCAGACCACTCGAGCTTCCCAGTCCACCCGAGGAAGAGAATGGTCGGAGCTTCTCGACTTGGTGGTGTGTGTAGCCATCAAAGGAGCCAAAAGCTCGTCCGGAGCGCGATGGAGGCGGGAGGATACTCGTACTGCCCACAGCCTCGGGAGGGCGCATTTGTCCACTGAGTGATGAAGAGGATTCGGCTCTACTGCTCGTCACGGGCCGACTCATCCTGTGCAGACCCATCTCGGGTAGATCGAGCATCGAGTTGCGACGATGGAAGCGCATCGAGGCTTCCAATTCTCCAGAGCTAGTCGGAGGACGAGAACGTCCTTCGATGATCGTCTTTGTGCCCCAGCTTACACTTGCTGTTCCACTAGTAGCTGCCTTGTGTGGAGGCGTTGCAATGACACTCGAGGAAGGAATCTGCTTTACCGCCGAGAGAGCATCGGCAGTGCTCTTTGCTGTGGTGGGGCGACTGAGGCTCGACAAGGGCGGCAGCAGGATTGCTGGCTCACCAGAAGCAGTCATCGGTCGGACGCCGCCTTGAGAGCTGCTTGGCAGAGGAGCAGTCGAGGTCGAGGCCTTGGCTGCATCTTCCTTCCTTGTCGGAAGAGCAGAGGGAGCATCTTGAGAGCCAAACACTGTGGGCGCATACCGATCCGAGAAGAAGGTGCCGAAAGAGGCATCCTCTGCCTTGCTATGCGTGTGAGACTCGCCACGTGCCGCATCCAGTGAATTGTAGGCTGGGTGGACATTGTGCTCGTCGTTGATCTGAGCGCGTGTGGTCGCTTCGCTGTCCGCTTTCGACTGAGCACCGGTCTGATGAGGAGCTTGTTGCTGGAGATGTTGGGGAATCTGCTCGATCGCATATGACATCGTTGGTCCTGTACCTCCAACAATCGGCGCCGAATGAGGATACCTGGCCTCCTGGTATGGACTGACATTCTGATGAGGGCCGATAGCGCCCGCATCTGGTCCTAGACTGTATAGCTGCTGTGGGTTTGCCTGCTGCTGCAGCACGAGACCGTCCCCATAGGAGACGTGAATGTATCCTGGCGGTGGAGGTGCCACCGACGGAGCGACGCGCATGTTGTGGCTACCAATGTGGTGCATCTCAGCATCAGCTGCAGTGCCATAAGGGTACGCTGTTGAGTCTGAAGACTCCGGAATGCGCTGAACCGCATTAGAAGAAGCTGAAGGACCAAACTGGTGCAAGTCGTAATGGACTCTATGAGGGTGCTGCTGAAGATGAGAGACCGCCATGCCGTCGGCCCGTGGTCCAAAGTGCGGTCCGGCACCGCCCATGTAGCTTGGATCATGCTGAACGAAGCCCGCAGAATGAGGTTGAGGAAAAGTGGGAGAAGCAGAGCTGTGGCCCATCTGTGCAGCAGTACCGTCCTCGTTGCCGTTCTTGCCACCTTTCTTGGGGCCTCTATGCTTTCTGACGACAGCGCCTTGTCCTTCGGCTCGCTGCAGGAAGGCTTGCGCATGTTGGTCTCGAGCTGCCGAAGCCGCCAGGTGTGCATGGAGATTGGTGAGCTCGGACATCATCAATTCGTTGCGCTCGCTCTCGTCCGAGTGAACAGTCTGAGCGTGTTGCCGAAGATTGTCCAGACGAGAGAAAGCCTTTCCACAGTGACAGCCGAAAGGTCGCTCTCCAGTGTGCTTCCTGATGTGTCGAGCCAGATGCTCACTTCGAGTGAAGGTCATGTTGCAGTCTCCGAATCCACGGCATTGGAAGATGGTGGTAGGTGCAGTTCCATCTCGATCGGTGACTCGAGCGTCGCTGTTCTTACGTTTGGCTAGAGACTTCGGAGCGGGACCACCAAGTGGATCTTCGCGAGTGGGCGAGCGTTGACGCTTCCTGGCCTTGCCACTACTAGTCGGTGAGCGCGAAGGTGAGCCATTTGGCATCTCAGTCACACTGAGCTTTCGAGGCTGGTGGTGACCCCCCACCGTCATCATGTCTGGCATCACTTCGCCACCCTGAGGCTCGAAAGGGTAATTGCCAGGCAGCCAGGCAGTAGGACCGACAAGAGATGCACGGTGCTGTACGTAGGCGGGGTCTGCCGGACCGTAGTATTCAGATGGGGCAGAACCGAACGAGGCAGGAAGGCTGCTCCGGTGAAAAGTCATGGAAGGACCCATGGCGTTTGCTGGGAGAGCAGCAAAGGTGTGCTGTTGCTGTTGCTGTTGCTGTTGGAGTTGAAGCTGCTGTTGCTGCTGATGCTGATGCTGCTGATGTTGATGCTGCTGATGTTGATGCTGCTGCTGCTGGAATTGTTGCATTGCTTGCTGTCCGGGAGGCATAGCCTGCACGTGCTGCTGCTGCTGCTGGGCTTGGTGAACGCTCATGGCCATATGAGGGGGAGGGGGCGACGAGCCCTGTTGGTAGTGCTGGACCAGTTGGTCTTGTGCAAGCTGTTGCTGCTGCTGCATGCTCATGTGCTGCTGCTGATGCTGTGCATTCGGATACTGATTCCATTCTGAATGCTCATGCGGTCGAGGTACCGAGTCGTAGGAGTAGGTCCAAGGCTGCTGAGAAGAGTCCGCTTGAGCTGAGGCCAGATCAGTCGAGACCGATTGGTTCCGCTGTTGCTGCTGCTGATCATGCGAGGTAGCAGTCTGTAGCGGCGAAGGGGGCGAGCCAAAGCCTCCATTGCTTGAAGGATAGGACTGTATCTGTTGATGTTGAGGTGGAGGAAAGTGAGGTCTCGCCTGGCTAGTCATGGACATTGTCGCCCTGCGACCAGGGACCGATGAGCGATGTAGGACAAGAATGGTGATGGAGAGGTACGGGGTGCGTAGATAGGACTTTGTTGACCAGGACTGATATCCTCGAGGAATGAGTGAGCGGCAGTCCCGGAGGGCAACGCTGAGGCGGATCGATATTGCGAGACCCGTTGAAGTTGAAAGGCGAGGGTGGGCCCTCCTCCTTGACAATAGCTTGCCGCTGGAAAGCGAACGAGGGTGGGAGGGCGCAAGATTCGTTTGCCGTGTCCCACTTGCTCACGGCCCGATACTTGGACCAAGGCGCACCACTAGTGATGTGAGAGTGGCTGCCAAATACACTTGAATTCCTTGCCCTCACTGGCCGATGCTCTCTAGCCGCGGAGTGAGATGAGAGTCCTCGACTGCCGTCCTCGTCCACACAAGTGGGGCTATGTGCTGCGATGCCGATGTGCTTGAACCAAGCCCGGATAGCTGCAGAAGGATGATAAGTGGGCGATCAATTCTCGGGAGTGGCCGGGAAGTAGCGTGATATAGGTGACGGAATGGTTCGGCTGGACTGCAAGAGGCGACGCTGCGAGGCGGGGTTGTGGGTGTAGTTGAGGTCCCTGGCGTTGAAGGGTCCAGGGCAGAGCAGATAAGAGGCGGTGATGGAAGCAGGTACGAAACAAGGCGTAGTGGAGCTTCACGGGGGATGGATGTAGTGATGGATGTAGTGATGGCGAGGGAGGCGAGGCGTCTGCCAGGTCAGGGCCTAAAGTGATGCTGAGTAGCGGTGGCGGTGAAGCGACGGAGGGTGGCAGTGGCCTTTGCTCTTTGCTCTCAAGGATCCAGGAACATCCATTAGGGACCTGAGCGCGGAGATCAGGGACCAGCCCGGCGGAAGAACGGTCCGAAGGCAGCAGAGGCGGGCCGCAAAGGGGGAGGAAGAAGTAATGGGTACAGAGGGAAGCAGCGGCGTCGCAGTGGGCGGTGTGGAATAGGAGGGAAGAGGGAAGAGTAGATAAGGTGAGAAGGAGGGAGAAAGGGAGGCCAGTGAGGGGGGGCGAGGCGGTGTGTGGATGTGGGGGGGCACAGGATATTACGGGGCGAGGCAATGAATGGACACCGGCGGGCCGGGCAAAAGGAAGCGGGATGCTTGCCGGATCTTGCTTGCTCCCCTCTGCTTTCGCTCCTCTACTGCCTTTGCAGCACGGCCTTCACGGCGCTCTATGCACGGCGCTGCAGCTGGCCTTTATGCAGACACCCAGATTCACACCTGTCACGATTGAGAGGCCGTGCTGGTGCTGGGCGCGCAGGGCAGGGCAACGGCAGGGCAGCGGCTGAAAGGGAGGAGAACAGGCGTGTGGTACTTGTCCGCGCCTCGAGCCCCTCGGCTAAAGCACCTGGGCCTGCCTCGCTTCTGGGTGTGCGGCGGGCTCGGGAAGGCAATTCGTGCTCCAAGACCTCGCTTGGATGCTGGGCTGTCTTACCTGAAAGGTGCCTGGCCACCATCTCTCGGCGTGTGATGACTGTGTAGGCCGAGGTAGATGTGAGCAAGAAGATGGCTCCCAAGCGAGGGCGACGGTGCAAGGGATGGCCGTCCTGGGCGGTACCTGTGTGCCGAGTGTCTGCCCTGCGTCTTGCCCTGGGCCGAGGGAGGTGGTGCATTGGCAGCAGCGGTAGGCGCTCCTCTGCTCTGTCCTGGGCCGCGGCCCGTGGCCTTGGTGTGGCAGCTCCGCCTGCGCCCTGCGTGGCCTGGGCGGCGTGGGGCGCGCTTTGATCACTCCGACTAAATTAGATCGGCCCCTACGCGCCCATCCGCCCAAGGAATGACTTTGCCTTTACTCATCGTCGCCCGGTTCCTGATGGCCACTTGCTACCCTCTGCCCACCTTGTTCGTATAGTGTGTGGGGTCCAACACCCAGTTCTCCTTCTCACCAGTACCTCCCGCCAGCCTTCGTGCCCCCACGACTGCCCACGGCCAAATCCCGAATCCAGCTGGAGCTCTTGGCACTGGACCTTGCCCCGATCTTGCTCCTATATCCTGCATACATTCGCTTGTGAAGCCGAAGCCAAATGCCAGGACCCTCCCCGGCGATGGCATCCAGAGATGGCGCAAGCAAACAGTCATCGGCAGGCGCCTCTCGAGGTCCTTCGCCCCTACTCGCAGCGCCTCCGATGACGGTGCGGCCGCCGCGACGGCTGTTGAGTCCAGCGATACCCACCCGCAAGACCTCTCATCCAGATGCTCGCGCAGCTGCCCGTGACTTTGCTCCATCGGGTGCTAAGAGAGCTCACTCCTACGTCCGCAATGTTGTGGCCTCACAGGCAGATATCGAGTCTCCAGGGCCCTCCTCTGCTTCGGCCGACCACCCCTCGCCAGCTCTTCGCAGCCCGGTCACGCCAACAGAACCTCACGTAGTGACTCCCACAATGTACCAAGCGCAATCCGATTCTCCTGCGGATTACAAGGCAACTCGAGATAGCGTAATGTCCGTCACATCAACCTTTGGCGGTGGCGGGAGCTCTTGGGAACAGTACGCTGCCTTGGTAGACGGCAAAGGCAAACGAGGGAGCGATAGCCACAGCGAAGGGGAAGACGACAAGGACACCCAGGCAGGGCATGGCGCAATGAGCCGTGCATTCGATGATCCTCTAACGTCTGGCTTGGGCATTGCAGGACTCGGAACAGGACCCTCGCTCGGCGGAAATCAGCATAGGGAAGCCTTTCAGGGTTCACATCCCACCGCTACCATAGGAACGGCCGACAGTGCCCAAGAGGTGCTGCTGGATGCTACAGAAACTGCAAACGCTGAGTCCAGAAAGACATCTAGTGGACTTCCATCACAAAGGTCTCCTAGTCTCTACGAACAAACCCCCAAGCTCGGTCTAGCCACACCAACGTCTTTCTCTTCTTCGCTCTCGAAGCGTAAATCAAAGCCCAACGACCTCATCTTGAGCTCACCAGCAGCATCGCCTCGGTTGCTCGGCAGCAGTCAGAGCCCTTTGCCCCCCAATACGCCAAGAGGTAGAACGCCGCCCCCTACCAATCCACCTGCCGAACCACTTCCTCCACTGCCGGCAACTGCAAATGCATACATCTCGAACTACAGCCGTCCGGAGCTCGTCTTGGAGCCTCGGTCTGCTAGTGCAAGAGATGACCTCACTTCGCCTGACCCAGCATCGTTGGCAGGGATGGGTGTAAGGACTGTATACACGGATGGTCATCTCCCTTCCCAAGCCGCCAGCGCTGTTGCTGGCAACCGGCTTGAGACTTTGGCAGCTACCAAGAACGCGGAAGCTCTTCTCAAGACGCTACAACCCGCTGCGACTTATAACGCACGACTCAGCGATGAGAGCGATGACGACGAGAGCTACGCAATTGAGGACGCCCAAGTCTTTGTGGGCCAGCGTGCAACACTTACGACGGCAAATGGTCTGCGAAAGGGGTCTGCGACTCAATTGTATACACCCACTCCACCACATGTCATCGTCCAAGAAGCATCACCGAAGCCCGAGGTGGAGCGCAAGAATGTGACTTTACCCTCTGGTGGCTTGAAGCAGGATCAGGTCGCCTCACACGACGTGCTGCGAAATCTCTCCAGCCAAGGGTCATCGCCAGTTGCGGCCGCTATGCCTCTGCCGCAGACGCACGACAGCCAACAACGCAACTCAGCCTCAGGCGCTTCGTACCCCACCGTCGCATCTACTCTCGGCACTGCTACTGCCCCTTCTTCCAATACGCACTCTTCCGTCTCTCAGCTCGGCAAGTTCTCGGGCACCTTTGGCGAGATAGCCATTGCGTTCAAGCAGCTTCAAGCAGAAAAGCGGACTCTTGAGAAGGTCATCAGAGCGACTACGCCCCTCAGCGGCGTTGGAGACGGAAGCGAAGATCTCATCCGGTATCTGACTACGATGAATGCCAAGCTCGAGGTATCGTCAACCGAAATACAGAAGCTGCTAGACCTGCTCGAAAGGCAGAGGTCTGTCATGGACTATATGCTCGAGACTCACGAGGCGGAAATCGACTCTCACCTAGATGAGATAGACGACGTCCGATATGAGTTGGACGAAGCTCTACAGACGGTGGAGAGACATCGAGTAGAAAGCACGCAGTTGCGACGACAGCTAGATCAGACTCAGGAGGAGGCGTTCGCTCTCAGACAGGAGGCGAACAAGGCCAAGATTGCTCTCGCAGAAGAGACGAAGCGGAGAGAGCAGGTAGTGAGGGCCATGGAGACGTACAAGAGCAACATGGATGAGAGTTTCAAGCAAGCCCAAGCTTCTCACGAGAGCCGCATCAAGGCCGAAGCAGACAATGTCACACTCTTGGCTGCACAGGAGGCTCTCAGGGCTGAGGTTGTCTACCTCCGTCAACAAGCAAGAGAGCACGAGTCAAGGGCCAAAGGCTCGGAAGCTCGTCTTCAAGACCTTCGCCACAAGCACGAAGAGGAGACGTCGAAAATGGGTGCAGACCACGAGCGCGAGATCTGGAACCTCAAAGATGCGCATGAAGCGGAAGTGACTGCTCAGAATGAGGATGTGGAGCGCATGGCAGAGCAATTGATGGCTCACCACTCGGAGGCGCTGGACATGCTCAAGGGAGAGCATGAGCAGACCGTCGAGGAGCTACAGGCAAGACTTTCCGCTATGGACGCGAGTCAGGAGGCTAGCATGGCAGCCAAGCGTGAGCTGCTGGAAACGGTCGATACGAGAGACGAGCAGATTGCACTTCTCACTGCTCAAGTCGAGCAGCTGAGCGCTCAACTCCAGCAGCAGACTGATGCGGCCGCTGTGGACCAGTCGCACAATTCAGACGAATCGATTCGCGATCGCCAGAGGTCTCGCTCGAATACAAGCTTCACCGACGGCTCGATCATCGAAGGAGAAGACCCTGCCAATGTGCGTCCCAGCAGCAGTATCGTTCCCTCCATCCCTGGCTCGCCCTCCGAGCAGATCCGTCAGCTCTCCGCGCAGCTCACCGAGCAACGTTCGAGAGAAGAAGCGATCCGCGGAGCGTACAAGCAGTTGCGAGACGAGCATCGACGTCTCCTGCAGACGTCTCACAAGGAGAGGCGAGGAAGTACGACTTCGCCCCTGGGAACGTACGGGCTAAGAGGCGTAGGCGTCGGCATAGGCGTCGCGTCCGAGCGGGCCAGTCCATCGCGACATAGCAGTGGTCCTTTCACCTCTGCCGCTACCTCGGGTCGACCTTTAGCCGCTTCAGACCCATTCACCAGCAGCGGTGGCAGTGGTGCTCCTCGCATTCCCACCTCCGCTCCTTCCAACTCGAGCGGAGCTACCAGTCCTCTAATGGGCATCAGTACTCGTGGTTTAAAGCGATTTAGTCTACCTCTAATGGCCAAAGGACTAGGTGGAGCACCTTCGGCTTCTGGTTCGGCTTCAGCTTCCGCTTCGGCGTCAGCTTCGGCTTCGCCTCAAGCCTTGCTCCTTTCGGTGCCTGATGGGAGTGGACTCGAGCAAGCAGGTGGAACAACGATGAGCTCGGGACCCATTGGTCAATCGGGGCTGAATGCCTACCGGAATTCAATCCTCCTCTCTAATGCTCCTAGCGGTAGCAGCATGCAGCAGCAACAGCAGCAGCAGCAGCAGCAGCAGCACGTCTTCCCCGCCGTCTCCCCATCCCAATCCCCTTCTGGCATGCTAGGTCTACAGCTCAACTCGAGCACTGATGCTCCCTTTTCTTCCACCACCTCGACCACTACCTCTTCTACGACCCGTCCCTTCCTAAGACGAGCAAACAGCAGCCGGACTAGCGCGACCGGCCCTGCAACCGCTGCGTCTACTGGGCGCACCGTCTCATCTTCGGCAGGGCCCGCTACTGCTGCTGCTGCTGCTGCTGCTGCAAGAGGCCCAACGGGCGCTTCTGGAGCTGCGCAGCTGCACTGAATTCATCCCTCGGGTGATGCTTGTGAGGACCGCAAGTCAGTTCACGTCACGTCAGTTCAGGTCACGTCAGGTCACGTCAAGCGGGTGCAGCAGAAGAGGTGTGAAGAAAGCGCTTTACATTGCAATGAGAGGTTTTGGGTATGTAAGAAACGAGAAGTCGAAGAGAAGAGATGGAGCATGCTGTGCTGTGCGACAATACGAAGCAAAACGAGGTGAGATGAGATGAGACGATGTGGTAGACGCGGGCAAGAGACAGAGAGGGGGGGAGAAAGAGAGCAGGAGAGAGGGAGGAAGTGCAGAAAGGGAGGGATAGACGGGTAGCGTGAGAAGATGGATGAGGGAAGCATGTGCAAGAAGCGGGGGGAAGGAAGAGGGAGAGGGAGAGACGATCGCATCCGTGCTCTTTTTCTCGTTCTCTGAGGTGCTCAATGTTGTATAGGTACCCATGTATGTAAGATCCGTCCTACCCTCGTCGTGATATATACCTCGGCTGTCCCTTCATCACTCATCTACCCCTTTCAATTGTGAGAGCCGATGTTCAATCTGGCAGTATTCTACCTGCCAAAAAGCCCGCCTGTAGTGCCTGCTCTCACGAATGGTCGTCTAGGAGGTAAGGTCCCTGCTGCTACTGCTGCTCCACCAGTACCAGCACCAGCACCAGTGCCAACACCAGCAGCTTTGGGCACGCCAAGGAGCATGGCGCCTGCTCCGCTCCTCCTACTCCCTGCTGCAGCGCAAGGTGAATCACCTAGACTCCTCTCTTGACTGCCACTCCCACTCCCGCTTCCACCAGCAGCGGTCCCCGACGCAGAAGCAGCAGCAGCAGCTCCACCTGCGCCTGCGCCTGCACGGAGTAGTAGCACGGGTGGTTTCCCCAATTCAAAAGACTCGTTGGAGTCGAAGCTCGTATCTCCTGTACTTCCCGACTCGGGGAGGAGGAACCCGCCTGCTGATGCTGTGCTCTGCTTCTTCACAGCGGCCAGATTCGAGGGCGAATCAGTCTCAAAGGAACTCTCCTCTTCGCTGCACATTGACTGGTTGGGCCCATCGACGTGTTGACCCAAAGCTGAGCGACGTTTAGGGTTGTGCAGGTTGTGCTGCGGTAGTCCGAGGGTAGACTCGCGGGAGGTGTGATTGCCACTTTGCCCGGCCATGGCCATTGCAAAGAAGGAATTGGGCCTGCCATTGCCTTCTTTGCCATTGCCTTCTTTGCCATTGCCACTGCCATTGCCACTGACCTGCTTGGCAGCAGCTTGAGCATCACCGTAGGTAAAGCTGCGATGTCTCGAGAATTGTTTGCGGAAACCATTCAGCTCAGTAGATCTCATCTGTACATGAGCGGGGTCGTCCATACGGACATAGGCCTGAGGCTCACAAATCTCCTCGTAGGTCTTGAAGAAGCCACAGTAGCCACCCTCGAGAATGTAAAGCTCTGGGTAATGGCAATTCGGGTAGTCTGAAGCGAGCGAGCGATCAGCCTGGCGCAGGGCAAGAGCCATGGAGGGAGCCCTCTTGGCGCTAAACTCGCAGTGGAAGACGAGAATGGGCTTGCGCGTATTGCCAAAGCAGTCTGCTCTACCGCTCTGAGATCGAGGCGGGAGTTCCCTGCCGCGAGGACTAGTATTGCAGTTCTTGGTGAGGAAGTAGTTCTTCACCCGGTCTACGGTGGAGAGGTTGATCGCTCCCGGAATATGACCGCCCTGGTGCTCGTAGCCGAAACGGCAATCGACGACCTGATAACTCTCGATCTGATCATTGTACTGGCCTTGCATCAGGGAAACCAAGGTCTGAGGTGTGATACGCATCAGCCCGTCCTCCTTGACGTTGAAGCAGGGGAGTACCTTTCCACTTCTTTCTGAAGCGCCAAACCCTGGCATGCCTTCGGAGCTACTAAAAGGAGAGCTCATCTTGCCATCGCCACTGTTCGGGGAGGTGACGTCTTCCTGAAGACCATTGAGGCCGGTACGTTCCCTCTGTCGACGGCTACCGTAGCCCAAGGGCGAGACGTCATCCTTGCTCGACTGCCGAGCAAACGTTGGTCGACGAGTCGCTCGAGACTTCATTGAAGGTGCCATGGGAGATCCATTGGCATCGAACCCATCTGGAAAGCGGGTATCGCCCGTCGAGTCACTGCTAGCCATCATGTCGATGCTCTCGGCAGAGGAGGAATCAAGCATGGAACAGGGACCTCCAGCGGCAGCAGATTCTCCTCCTAGGAGCATGGGTTCCAGCAAGCCACCACTTGCGGCAAACGGCTCAAAGGAAGAATGACATCGCCGAGGAGCGGGTGCTGTCAAGCGAGGGAAGACGACGTCGCGAGAGCTGCCGGCCGCGTCTGCTACGCCCAAGACGGCCTGAGCACTCTTGTGACATCGCCTCTGCTCTTGAATGAGGGTGCTGGGTCGTCGATTGGCGTGGTGCGGGTTCAGACGCTTTCCTAATAACGAGCGAGATTGGGGCTGCTCCTGGCTGAAGCTCTGTCGAGTGGATACTACTGCAGTGGAGTGAGCTTTGACAAAGGCACGAGCAGGACTGCCGCCATTTGGCACGCCCAAAGATGGTCTCTTCGCCTGAACAGATGCAACTTGATTGCCGCTGGTAGTACGCGGGATGCCGAAGCCGGACGAGGGGGATGCCGCTTCGCTGAACGAAGCGAAATCTAGACTAGCATTGGCCATCTGTCGAGCCTCTGGTGACTGGGGATCGAAAAAGTAAGAGCCGAGGTCCTGGCGTTCCAGAGAACCTGGAGAGGGAGACTCGATGATGGTGGCATGAGTAGCAAAGGCTGCACTTGTCAAACCCATGGCTTCTTGCCTCTCCCGGATGCTCTGAGCGAAAGAGGACACTGGTTCCTTTTCTGCCCCATCGTTGCTGTTGACACGAGAGCGAGGTCTCCTTCGATCTTGAGACTGGTCTGCTGGAGATTGCGATCGACCCACGACATCAGTGCTAGACCTGCGCGTAGGCTCATCATGAAAGGTGCTGAGTAGACTAGGCACTCTCCGGCTGGAAGATAAACACAGGGCACATGACTGTCAGTAGCGTTCGCATTTTCCTTCGTACAGCGATCATTGTACTCACTTTGCAAAGACGCCATTGATCATTGCCGTCCGCAAGCCTGGTCGAACGAAGGGCCGACCTTCGCCCAGGGGCAACGATGAGGGTCTTCTCTTGGCCGGGGGCTGCTCTTTCTCATAGCTAGCATCGCCATCTTGGCTATTCTCAAAGCTGTTGTCTGTGCTGCCAGGCGACGCTTGAGTGTTCATGGTGTTCAGGGACATGTTAGTGCCGAACAATCTGCCGAGCTTGCTACCGGCACAATTGGACAAATCGGGACTAGCTCGATGTCCACTGCCTCGACTTGTACTTCCATTGCGACTGGAAGGACGACTGGATACTCTTCTACGGGCAGACATTGGTGGAGTGTCCTCCTTCATGGCACTACCGGGAGGTAGCATTGCGTGACGCATGGCTGCCGAGGAAGGCGTATTCGAGCCGCCAGAAGGCTTTGATGAGGACGCGAGTGGATTGGTCGGCGAAAAGTCCATGTAGTGGGGCGAGCTCATTTTGGCAGCCAGACCAGGCGACTTGCTACTGAGCTCTGTACCCATCGATGCTCCCAGAGTGCGAGTCATCGTGGGCGACTCGGAGAGTGAAGGTGGTAGTCGCGAGGAAGAGGGAGATGAGGTGAAGGTAGGCAGAGGCCCTCGTGCACGAGCTTTACTCCTTGTAGCCATCGAAGGAGACGAGGCTGAGGGCGAGGAAGTGGGGGAGCTGGGAGCGGACAATGCAAAGGGGTTTGCTGATTGCAGTGCTTCGAGCCGTGTGGAAGAAGCACGGATGCTCTGAGAGCTCGAGGAGGAGGATACCGGGAGGTCTGCAAACACCTGCCCACTGCTAGCCCGGCCATCGCTTTGTTGTGAGGCCACTCTGGGCAGCTGGTCAAAAGATGACCCCAGGGACATGCTCGATCCAAAGGAGCGATCAAAGTCTGCTGGTAGCTCTTCATGTCTGCGAGTTGGGGAGCTGGGTTGGTCGAAGATGTCGAAGCGCATGGCCGGGCCCATTGGTGACGAGAGTAGCGCCATCATGTATCAAAAAGCCGAAGGGAGGCCGAGGAACGATGATGTGATCTGACTGTGTGAAGTGATCACAGAGCAGTGGAAGAGGAGGGGCAAGGGCGCAAGAAGCGCGTCGAGGTTGGCTGAAGTGTGTGGAGAGGGCTGTATGCTGTTTGTCTATGTCGTGAGGTATGACGTTGATGGAAGTCAGGCCCAGAGGGTGAGAATGCGAGTGAGGGAATGCCGATGCGAGGGCGGGCAAGGCAGTATGGGTTTCCTGAGACGTCGTGAGTAGAGACAATGTAGAGACTGTGATTGATGGGGATGTGTTGGTCTTCGCTGATGAAACGAGTGGTGGGCGGTGTGTGTGGGTATTGATTGACAGAGGGAGGCCCGAGGGCAGCAATGGGTGGCTGCTCTGGTGGTGTTGGGTATGGGCTTGCCCCTCTGGCAGTGTGCCCGCCGTTGGCTGTGGGATGCCCGCGTGCGCGAGACCAACACATGGCTTTTGGCTTGGCTTGCATCCACCCGCCGCCGCCCCGCCCAAGGCCCGACGCGGCGATTCCCTCCGAGGGGCAAAGATGACGCCGCTGTCCCGCCCGCCGCTTCCTTTGTCCAGAAGCGAGGTCTCGATCCTGCACGACCGTGGCCTCAAAGGACCCTCCCTCCAGGGTTCACCACCATCCATTCGCCCAAATGTGATCACTCGACTCATTGACAGTCACAATGAGCCGAGGGGGGGACCGCACGCCCTGCGTCTACGATCTTGGTGGGTGCTGCAAAGTAGCAAGTGTCACACACCCACACACACACACCCATGGAAGCAAGCACGCAGCACGCACTTCTCAGCGCGTCCAAAACACCGCCCTCCTTTCCCCACTTGCCATTCCTCCGTCTGTTCCGTCGCCTTTACTCATGTACCTCTATTGCAAATCAATCTTAATCGCCTTCTTTCCGGGCTGTGCAAAGGAATCTCCACTTGTCCTAAACTTGCCCTGTCCGCTACCTTCCACTATTCCTCCTGCCCTCGGACTACTTCTTCCCGGCCCACTCTCAGATAAAGTTGCTCTCTCCCCCCCGTCGAACGATCCGCTCAGGGAGCAAAGGCCGGCCAAGCCGTGCCCGTACTTATCCTTCGCTCTGGCAGCCAGCACGCAAGCACGGGCAGGCGGGCGGGCGGTCGAGCCCTCTGCAAAGTGTGTAGCTGATCTCCCCGTCTGAAGTCAGAGTCCGAAGCGGAGCCAGGGAGGCATGGAAGTGGAAGCGGGAGCACAGATGGTACATGCATACATCCATTGCGAAAGCAGGTCCCATCCACAACACCAGGGCATAGGCACGAGGTTGAAGGGAAGGGGAAGGCCGAGGTAAGGAGTCCTGAGATCCACAAGCAGGGAGGCGTTGTCTCCTCCCTCGCTTATTCTGACTAGGTTTCTTAGTCTCCTGACGGCCAGAACGAAGGACCGTTGAGCTCTCTCTCTCTCTACCTCTCCCTCTACCCCTCCTTTCTTCCTAGCTTCCTCGCTTCCTCTCTCAGGTCAGGCCTTGGCAAGGGGAAAAGTCTCGGGAAGTCTCCATGCCGAGGCACGCGCCTCGGACTGATTGACAAGCGGCAGACGCGGGGCGGGCGAGTGTCAGACAAGGCTGGCTTGGCTTGGGAATTTCCATCGCCCTTTGGCGCATGCATGAGGGAGACTGCTGATTCCCACCAGCCAAGAGGTGGCCTCGTCTTGCTTCTGACCTAGCCTAGCCTACTCTATCACATTCAGCAAGCCGGAGAACCACAGGGGCAAGGAGAGAAGCCGAGTGAGCAGCAGCAGCAGCAGTGAGTAGTGAGCAGTGGCTTGGCCTCTTTCTTTTTCGTCTTCTTTTTTTTTCCCGACCCGACAATTGGTACGCGTCAATTGTATGGGGACCGTCAAGCTAGGGCTAGGCGGAGCTAGAAGTAGACGGAGCGGAGTGGAAACCCAAATTGGAGGCTTTTGGCATTTGGCATGCTTCTATACAAGTCGTGCGTGTGTGCGTGTGTTTGCAAGCGTGGGTGAGCGTGTAGTCTTTGCCACACCACACTTTTATGAGGGTCAGTCCGTCAGTCGGCCCGTGGGCGAATCAGTTGGTCTAGACTAGATAGAAGACAGGACTTGCTTGCTTGCTTGTTTCAGAGGAGGAGGAGGAGTAATGCGAGTCTCGCGCCTTCTTCCCTCTCCCTTCTCCCTGCTCTACGTCCTTCCCTGTTCCCTCTACAACCCACCCTCACCCTCACCCTCATTGCTCACCCTGTGGAGTGCAGGTAAGTCTGGCCCCTTTTCCCATACGTCTGTCTCCACACTGTAGTAGAGTGTGGCAAAAGCGTGGCATAATGTGGCGTGGCAAGTAGTGAACAGTCGTAGATAGCAATGCATCGCAACGCACGTGCGGCTGGATTTAGACCCTTCATTATGCCGTGCCGTGCCGGAGGAAGATACGGAAAGGACGGGGCGGGAACACTGCAAAGGAGAAGGTGGGGGAGGTTGCAGTGAGTATGCACGAGTACAGCGGGGAGGTGCAGCGAGGAAGCTGGGGTACTGTCTAAGCCCGTGGAGATGTGAGGGCAGCTCGAATCCAATTAGGTGACAGGAGGCTTGCAACGGGGAATGTACGTATGGAGCAAGCAAAGGCTGGGCAACTTTGGATAGAGCTCGCTTCGCATTCATTTCCAAGAGGTGAGACTCAAGATGCAGACCTGAAGGAACTTTCTTGGTATGGGGAGATGAATACATACAGATGAGCAATTCTACAGCGCCTGGTCTGGACTGCAAGTTGGGCTTCGGCTCGGCGAGACGTCTCACTGAGATGTCTGGGTCGTGTTCTGAGCAGTCTGCTCTGTGGAGTCGTCTTGGGCCGACCCTTGCCCCGCGCCGTCCTCCTGCGTGGCCTTCTGCGCTGCGGTCTCGGCCTCGACTCCGAATGCTCTCCTTACTATAGGGGGAATGTAAAGAGTTAGGGACAGATCAGCTGCAGCTCACAGCGTGGAAGCCTATCAGCACAAGTTCCCAGCGTCCAGCCTACTCACGTTTATCGAATCGCAGCGAGCCCCATCCAGTCGCAGCATCCCACCCCGGCCGAGTAGGCAGGGAATGCTCAGTCCCCTCGTCGTCCGTACAGCCCGCAGCTTTGCCTTTGGTGACGTCCACAAAGAGCTCCGGATGCTTGTACAGCGTCGGATTCGCCCAGCCTATTGTGCCGAGTCCTGCCGCTTTGCGCGCCGAGTTCAGCAGGGCAAAAATGGCTGCCGCTGAGGGTGAGGAGGCCGAGGTACCCAGCTGGGCACCCAGTCGACCAGCATGAATAGTGGGGACCATGTAGCCAATGGCGGAAATGTCAGGGTAGGCCCTGCCCGTTGCATTGTAATTGCCGTCTTCTGCTCCATCCAGACTCTCAATGTAGGAACCTACCGCCTCCTTCTGATAGTCTGGCGTGGGGAACACATTGGAGAACCCTCCGCCGCCCCAGAAGTCGTGTTGCTTCTCATTCACGGCCGTCTCGTCTTGCAGACCAGCTGTAGCGCCTACTGAGACGACATACTGGCATCCTGAAGGCCAGGTGGGCAAGAAGGGAGGGCAAGAGATCCCGGGACTTCCTCCCTTGACCGAGCCGAAGACTCCCCAGTCTCCTGAGGCAACAAAGATGGTAGTGCCGAGCGCTGTCAGATGCTTGGCTGACTGGCAGCCGATGCGGAGAGAAGATGTCGCCTCGGTGGTCTCTTCGGTGCCGAAGGAGTAGCTGGCCACACCAGGTCGCTCGGAGTCGGGCAGATTGATGAAGTAGTCGAAGAAGGATGTAAATGCAATGTCGGTATTGTCGCTCGCAGGAAGGACGTAGCCTCTGAGTGGGATAGGAGAAGCGATACCGGCGGCAGTCTGAATGTCGAGAGTGAGCTCTGCAAATTCCCCTTCAGCCGGAGGGAAGTTCTCGAGTCCTTCACCAAAGGCGAGCTTCAGGTCGTAAGGCACACCAGGTCGGTATTTGTTCATGAATAGTTCTACATCTTTCTGATTGGTGCCTGCGAGTAACCGAGAGGGGAAGCTCAGTGTCATGCAACGCAGGGTGTCGAGCTGTTATCTATCTGGTCCGCTCACCTTCCGGACCGAAGAGAACCAGCGCAATGGAGGGATCGTCGGCCTTGCCCTCGAAGTCGTCAACGCCGTATAGTTGACGGAGACAGGCAGGAGTGGCCGCATGATGACAGAGCTGCTGTGCAGACTGGTTGCTGGGAGCCGCCCCGATTCTTGGCAGCAGTTCCGATGATCTCGCGTACATCAGGTCCCGAGGTCTGGACCAATCGTCTGCAGAATCCTCCATGGGCAGGGCCGGGTGACCGCGAGCAGCGAGAGGTTGTCCTGACCTCCTGGGCTTCTCCTGAAAGTTGAGCAGAGGGGTTAGGCCAATGACGTGGGGCAATAGAGCGGCAGGGATTGTATAGTTGTAGGCTCGGACTAGTGGCTTGTCCTTGGCCTCCTTAGTGAACAGTCTGAACTTCGTCTTCAACATCTTTGAAGCTCCATCGACTCTGGCCTGATGGTAGGACGCGCTTGCTGTCAGTGCCAAGATCCGCCTATGCCCACTCATTGAGACTACACGGGTGTACGTACCTGGACAGCGACTGTGTTGCCGAGCCCACCGAAGGAGTATTTCTTCGCCCCTCCCTCTTTTAGAGTCTTCTTGATCAAGCTTCTGATTTCCGGCTTCGGCTGCACGTAAGCTTTGAGCTCGTCAAATGAGAGCCACTTTTGCTGTCCGTTGCTCTGGACGATCTCGTCCATCTTGCTGTCCAGGCCTTGCTCATCTCCGCTCTTGAGGTAGATGAGGAAGTTGAGGATATCACTGTCCTTTGCCGGTCCGATGTCAGTCCATTCGCCGAGAGCTGCTTGTGAGGCGTGGTGGACTGAAGGACCCTGGGCAGCGATCGCGAAGGTGATGCCGCTGATCAGGACTAGGCTGGCCACAAGCATGGCTCTCAGTGTCAGCAAGGAAGGAGTCATATCGAGCAGAGGGAGACCGGAGGGACACCGTGAGACATGACAGACCGAGAGCGACGAAGTTGGTACCAGCACACGACATTATAAGGGATCTGGCCCAAAGACAGCGGTCATGGCTGCGCTCGCGATATTCCCGCCAGCAAGTCGAGGGAAAGCAACAGAGGATGCGGTGGTGCTACTGAGCAAAAGGTCCCTAGGCATTCCAGCCAGGGTGGTACCTGCTATTGCTGGTTGCCATCGAGAGATTGCCGCAATGCAAGGCTGCTCTACACAACATGTCTGTTGCTGTGGCAAGGCGTGAAGGCATACGACGTAGCAGCAACCAGCAAAGTCGCCTCTGCAGGCAGCCTGGCCCGCGCGCAGAGCACCAACCACCTTTTTTTGGCCGGAGGACGAGAAGAAGTCGATGTGCTCACAGTCTACGTGAGACCTTCCTTGTCTCCTACAGTCATCGTCTGCCTTATACCCCTCCTTGCGATAGGCTTCTGTCGCCCATGATGGCGTCGACGTGTCTGAAGAATGCCTCTGTGACGAGCCACAGACTCACTTCAGGCCATCCTCGCTTCATATCAATCACATTGGGTCAGGCAGTGAAGCTCTTGCACTCCTCTTCCCGCACCCGCTTCCACGACAAGAACGCCCATCAGAAGACGCTCAACCTGCCTTCAACTCCGTTTGACATTCGAGCAAATGCCGACAAGCGGGAGCCCTTGTTCCGACGCAGGACCACAGAAGCCTTGTACAAGTGGCAGAAGGAAGAGCACAAGGGCAAGCCATCCTGGTACTTCCACGATGGCCCTCCTTACGCCAATGGCAGTCTGCATATGGGACACCTCATGAACAAGGTACTGAAAGACATTGTCAATCGGTACCACTTGCTCCGAGGCAAGCGTGTCTTCTTCACACCTGGCTGGGATACGCACGGTCTGCCCATCGAGCTCAAGGTGACGGGTAGTCCAGAGATGAGAGGCAGGTCGGCCTTCAATACCGAGCCTCAGCTCATTCGGAAGCTGGCCAGGACTTATGCCGGCAAGGAGATTGAGAGGCAGAAGGCAGAGTTCAAAGAGCTCGCTCTTCTAGCAGATTGGTCAGACGACACATACCAGACCTACGATTCTGAATACGAGATGAAACAGCTGGAGGTCATTGCAGAATTGGCCAACAAGGGACTCATCTATCACGCCTTGAAGCCTGTTCACTTCTCACCACAAACGAGGACTGCTTTAGCAGACGCTGAACTCGAATACAGGGACAACCACATGTCTCGCTCTGTTTTTGTTCCTTTTGGCCTTCAAGCCGGGCCAACCCTCAAAAGCAAGCTCACTTATAAGAGCGATCTCGACAGAGTGGCAGAAGGAAAGGCAGTCGACTTTGAGGCTGTGATATGGACAACAACCCCCTGGTCGCTTCCGGGCAATATGGCTCTCGCCGTCAATCCCGAAATGAAGTACTGCATCGTGCAGCCCAAGGAAGGCACACCCGCCTTTCGGCAGAGAAAATTTATTGTTGCGCTAGATCGAGTCAGCTACCTTTCGAGACGCAAGCTGGGCCTCGATGGGCCAGGCGGCTCTCAACGCCCTACCGTCGGGGAGCTGGAAGTGACAAGCATCTTTGATGGAGCGGATCTCCTCGACAGTACCTACATCCACCCCTTTCACCTTCGAACGAGCCCTCCTCGGCCAATCTTGCCGGCGGACTACGTTACAGCCGAGTCCGGAACTGGGCTTGTCCACACTGCACCTGCTCATGGGATGGAGGATTACCAACTCTGCCTTCGCCATGGCCTCATCGGCGATGCGTCTGCTCCAGAGCTTCTCTCGCCCATCAGCGACAGCGGTCGCTTCACAGATCAGCTGACCGAAATCCAACCTGATGCGAAGAGCCTCGTTGGATCCAAAGCCCTTGGTGAGGGTTCCGTCTTGCTGGTGCATTGGCTCGAGGAGCGAGGGTATCTCCTCTGCGAGCTTCCTTTGCAACATCGGTACGCTTACGACTGGCGCTCCAAAACACCAGTCATGATGAGAGCTACACCGCAATGGTTCATAGATGTCTCGAGTCTGAAGGAGAAGGCACAAGAGGCGCTTGAGAATGTCAACTTCGTCCCGCCCTCGTCCCGAGCCAGGCTGGAAAAGACAATTTCAGCTCGTAATGAGTGGTGCATCTCGAGGCAACGAGTCTGGGGTGTGCCCATCCCAGTAGTGTATGACAAGGACACGGGCAAGCCACTGCTCACAGCGGAGAATGTGAAACATATCATTTCCATTCTGCGCGAAAAGGGTACAGACTACTGGTGGGAAGGGCAGCCAGAGGAATTCGTCGCTCCCCAATACAGGGGCGCTGATAAGCAGTGGAGAGTAGGGACAGATACCATCGACGTCTGGTTCGATTCGGGTGTCAGCTGGGCAGCTGCGCACGCGTCTCCTGCCGCTGTGGGCGAAGGCAACGAGCGCATCGCTGACCTAGTGGTAGAGGGAACCGATCAGCACCGAGGTTGGTTTCAGTCATCTCTCTTGACTAAGCTCGCCTTCTCAGCTGAGGGCGAAGCACCGCAAGCCCCCTACAAGACAATTGCCACGCATGGGTACGTCCTGAATCGTCGTCACGAGAAGATGTCCAAGTCACTTGGCAACTTCATTGACCCGATGGTTCTGCTGAAAGGTGGAGCCAAGAAGAGCGAGCCTGCCTGGGGAGCGGACACTCTTCGGCTGTGGGTAGCAAAATCATATGCCTGGGAATCAGACGTCAACATCTCTCAATTGCAGGCAAAGCATGCGAACGAGGACCTTCGCAAGTTGAGGAATACAGCTAGATTTATGCTTGCCAATCTTCCGTCGCGAGATCAGACGCCTTCTCTGAAAGACGCGGCCGTTCAGAAGGGCCTCACTCTCCTAGATCGATTCATTCTGGCGGAGCTGCATGGTCTTGATGTCTCCTGTCGAGCTGCGTACGAGGAGCTGAACTACGCTGGAGTGGTACGCCGCTTGAGCGAATTCATGAACACTACCCTCTCCACCCTCTACTTCTCCATCATCAAAGACAACCTCTACGCCAACAACGTCGACGACCCTAAGCGCCAGGCAGCAGTCGCCGTCTGCGACCAGATTCTCCGTACGACCGTCTCGATCCTGGCACCTGTCGTGCCTCATCTGGCAGAGGAGATCTGGTACTACCGAGGCGACGCTGTGCGCGATCCGCCTGCCGAAGTTGACCTCAGCGCTCCGCGTGAGCAGAGCTTCTTTGAGTCGGGCTGGCAGCAAGTCGGCGAGAAGTGGGACGATCCCGATGCAGTGCGGGACTGGCGGAAGATGCAGAAGCTCCGGAATGAGCTGTTGAGTCTCATCGAGGAGGCCAGGCAGGACAAGTTGTGCAAGTCGGGCGTGGAGCTGGAAGTCTTCCTCTCTCTGCCTGCAGAAGAAGGACAAAGAACGGATCAAGCTTCGCAAGAGTTGATGAAGCTGTGCAAAGAGTACGAAGTAGATTTACCCGACTTCCTCGGCGCTGCACATGTACACTTGACGACTTCTCCACCTGCCATCAGGCTGGATGAGGCGGGCAAGAAGATCTGGTACTTGACCAGGAGCCTGCACAGCAGTAGTACCGTAGCTCCAGCGCCAGTTCCAGCGGCGGAACACAGTGCTTCCCTGGACGAGTTCGAGGCTCTCGTTGAAGGTGCTACGTCCCATTCGGACAGCGATGCGTCGCAAGACGCACAAGTCATCGCGCCTGCACAAATTCAACTAACCATTCGTCCGGCGCCGGGAGCACGATGCCCACGATGCTGGATCCATCGTGCTCCTTCGCCCATCCTGGCGTGCGATCGTTGTCTGGGTGTTATGCACAAGAAGGAGGTGGCCTTTGCGAATAATGCGACATACCTTGCTCAGGCTGGCGGAGGAAGGCAGAAGGAAGGTGATGCAGAGGGAGAAGCTGTCTTAGGGTCGATGGAAGAGAGGGAGCAGGAGCAGAAGTAGACTTGAAAAGAATTCCGTACATGCTGGGCAAATGCCAAAGCTCGTGTCACACTCCACCGCTCTAGATTGTACTATGACATTGTAGAAATACAGCCGCAAAGAAGGCGGAATTGACCTAGTACAACGCCGTGACCATCTGTCTATCTTCTATATCGCATCTATATCGCCTCATATCTGACCTGACATTACACATCTAGATAGCTCATCGCTCCACTTTCTCCTACAACCGTGCTCTAGCAGCTACTTAATTCTCATGTATCAAAATCGATCCCGGTCTCTCAATCCCAGGTCTCATCCCATAAGTCCGATACAACAATGCCGAAATCGACCTCAACTTTCTGTAGCTCTTGTGCTTCTGATCGTCCGCAAGTGGGCGTACAGACTCCACTACCAGGGCTACATCTTCCGCTGGATGAGGTCCCTCGGGCTGATCAGGGTGACGCTTGTGCGAGGGCAGGAGGTGCTCCGGGTCGAGCGTATAGTCTCGCTGCATATCCGATGCGCGGGGCAGTGAGGTCATTCCTCCACTGGGTGTCCTTCGGGCAATGACACCTCTAACTTCTCTTCCCTTCTTCTTGCGCACCTTTTCGTCGTCCTTCTTCTGCTCGTGCTCCTCACGACGGAACTTGTGCTCCTGACGGCGCTCCATTAGACGTGCAGCGGCGGCGTCCTTGGCGTGAAGGAGGTGCTCGCGACGAGTGTGCCCGCCCGCTTCGGAGGAAGAGGGAGCCTTCTCGATCGCTTCCAGTTGACCGCGATAGACATTGGCGTCGGCTTGAGGATAGTCGACGGACTCTGTCGTCCCGTGAAGATTCTCGTTGCTGAATGGCGAGCTAGGTTCGATCGGCTCGTGAGGGGCTCCAGGAGAAGATATTTCTGCATCATCCGCTCTAGAAGTGGACCCCTCTTCGCGGCTAGTGGTGGACTTCTCCTTAATTTCCGGCTCAGTCGTGGTCCTTTCCCGGATCACGCCCACAAGAGGCTCTGGAGAGCTTGACTTCGCTGGTCCATCAGCGTCCAGCTCGGAATGATCAGCTCTCGCATGTGATTCATCTTTCTGCTCCTCGCCGGCTTGATCTCTTTGCGATTCGCCTGCGCCTCCAGCTTTGTAGGCCTTGAGTCTCTTGCCCAGCAGCTCCATCTGCGTAAGCGTAGCTCGACTGTAGATCTCGATGCACTTTGCAGGAGTGACCGTCGATCTGAACACCTTGGGTAGCAAGCTTGGGTAGTCGGAGAAGGACAAGTGCTCAGCCCCAGCAAGGGTGATGATCCACCCTTTCGGCGCGTCCTCCTCGCTTTTCCCTGACCCTGGCTGAAGATCCTTTACGAGGGCCTTGACCTTGGAGAAATGTTCGGACCAAATGGTGAAGGACTCGGAGTTGATGACGTAGACTGGTGCCTGCAGAGGCCTGTGGCTAGAAGAGTTGGATGTGGTGATGGGTTCGACCCAGGGGTCGAGCGCGACGCCGTACGGAAAGCGAGGGGATGAGCCTTTGAGGTATTCGATGACCGTGGCTCCGCCAAAAGAATGTCCAATCAGGGCTGCAGATGCGATCAAAACGGGTACGACATTCAGTATCGGTGTAGCAGATGCACTGGATAGCATCGTCTCGCTCACCTGGATGTTCAATTTCTAATTTGCCCTTCCAGTCTTTCAGTCGAGAGGGGTCAACAATGAGACCGTCTCTGGGCGGCTTTCCCATTCTGTATCTCCCACAAAGCTTCGTCGTCATAGTCCTGGTGCTCTCAGCGGCAACTTGGTCCCCTTCGCCCCTTGCGATTCTCTGCAGTATATCGAGACACTCGTCGAGCTCTGCGATCCTCATGGCCAGTTGGGCATGCCTCATTCCTATCTCCTTACCGGTGGGCTCCGTAGGAAATGAGCGCAGCCCGATGGTGCTAAAGTCAAAGTAAGGCACGATGGCCTTGGGATGATGTCGCCTGGCTTTATTCTTCTTCTCTTTGCCCTCGTCAGGCTGATGCTTGGGCCGCTGCAGTTCCTCTTTTTGGGTAGCCCCGAACCCTGGATCTAGCGGTGGACGCACGACGGAGGTGAGACCCGAGCCGTCGCGATGCTCGACAGCGGCGACGATGATGCCATGCGAGGCTAGCTCCCCACAGTATTGCGAGTAGGCCAGACGGGACCCGGCCAGACCGTGCGAGAAGACGACGACGGGAAAGGGAGGTGCGGCTGCACTTGCGGTGTCCGCAAGAGGAGCCCCGCCATAGGCTGGTGCCTTGGCTGCCAATAGCGATAGGAGTGCGGGCGATGCGGGTATAGCCGCGAAGGGCCCCGCGAGGCCGTATTGGCCAAGATAGTCGACCATCGCCGCTGTACCCCTCCTTTTGGGCCGACCGATCCAGGCTACCTTCCGATATTCCTTTGCTGCCTCTTCGTCTAGAGAAGTGGGGTAGAAGAGGGTGAAGAGGACGGTGGACAGGTACAAGGTAGAAGTCTTGCTGCCGTGGTGAAAGGGCGACCAAGATGCCAGCTTGGATGCCGCGTCCTCATCTTCGCCATCGTCTTCTTGCGAAGCTGGTGCTCGAGCTGATGTACTGCCGCTACTCGACTCGGGAGAGGCAGTCGTGGTCTGCTGACCCTCTCGATCTCTCGGGTGGAGTCTATGGGGCTCTGCCTTTATCCTACCTGCCTTTGACCTCTTGTGCTTCGCGGGGGGATTGATGGCATCGGGGCTCACGACGTCGGTAGCGAAGGCTCTGGACTCTCGCACTGGTATCTCCAGGTCGATCGCTCCGACCCTAAAAGGCCCCTTGTATGGCGGTAGAGGCATGGCATTGGAGCACGACGAAAGGGAAGAAGAGTAAAGCCGGACGAATCTCTCCTTCGAGTACCGTTGGACTGGTCCTTCTCGGCCAAAAGCGACCAGAAGCCGGGCTGCCGAAGCGGAAATTTGGCTTGGCTGCTCGTCTGCCGCGTGTGGAGGCCGGGGCCGTATCTCCGTGAATCCGCATAGAGGCATTCAGTGGGTGATACTGCCTTGGCCGACCTCGACAAAGACAAGTTCTCGCTAATGCGATCTGTGGTCGAGCGCTGCCAAGAGATCTGCGCTCTTCATGTGGTGGCTTGTATGACCAAAGTTGGCGGGCTTCAGGGCGCGACACATTCTAGTCGATGAGCACGGGTATGAACATATGTATAGCGCAAGGGGACAGACACGACAACGAGGGCGCTTTCAGCTAAAGTAGGAGTACATGAGCAGAACAAAGACCTGACGAGTCCAAGGCAGCAGTTGATCGAGTCGTCAGTATACAGCATACTCTCAACTTCCCTACAGCCTTTCTACTCACGATGGCGCAGAAGGCTGCCATTGCCGTCACCTTGGTATTCTTCCACCACATGCTCCTCCTGCGGGACGTAAGAAGGTTACATTGGGAAGAAGTCAGCTGTCTCTCTTCACAAAGGGCTCGGCTCGATGTCTTCTCGCACGTACCTCAGGTCCTTTGCCCTCCTCCTAAAGGCCAGACTCTGATTTGCCGCTTCTCCCGTCCTATCCATAAGTAACTCGATCCTCTCTCCCCTCGACAAGATCTGCTCTACATTTTGTGTCATGATGTCCTTGACTGCTCCCAACTCTGCCTGTGCCGCCTTGACCGGGTCTGATTGAGGCGCATTGGAGAATCGTTGACGCAGAGCATTCAGTACGGCGTGGAAGGAAGAGAAGTCTGCCACGGTCGGATCCTGCAGTTGAGCTTGAGAAGATTGGGCAAGGAACTGTTGGGCAAGATTGAGAAGGGAGGATAATGGACTCGTAAGTGTCAATCTAGCCGGCTAAGCCTCCATCAGCCCGTGCTGTGGGGGCTCGTCCGCAACTTCTGCTTAGCAGCGATACAAACCTGCTTCTGCACCTCGCTCAGGAAGGCAAACGGCAGCCTCCTCCCTCCTTCTCCATCGGCAACACATAGGTAGACGAACCCCTCTTCGCTGACGTAGTGGAAGAGCCACTCCTCGAATGCATACGAAAGACGACTGGAGTTGGGTGGGATGCGGTCCAGGATCTTGGAGGCAGCAGCGAGGAAGCGCTCGGAGCCTGCCTCGTGCGATTCGACGATGACGGTTGAGCCAGAGGCGATGAGTGCGAGTGGGATGGGCATGATCAGGGAGCAGAGGTGAGTGCAGAGGTGGAATGACAGTCTACCAATGCAAAAGGCTCACGAAGGTGGTGATGATCATCGTTGGCCGCCGATCCGGGAATTGAGCCGACGCCTGGCAATTCGACTCCGCTGTCTGGCTCCCTTTCCGCTTGACGCACACTGCCGATCATGACTTGATACACCTTCCTGGCCATACAACACTTCCATTCTCAGCTTCTACAGATTTCTCACCTCTCTATCTCCCCACTCTCCCTCACGACGGCTGCGCTCAGAGTGCTTGGTGGACTGCGGCGAGGCGTGTCAGATCTCCGCCACCTCTCCTACGCCATGGCCTCCCGCCGCGTAGCCATCATCGGAGGTGGCTCCGCCGGTATTGCCCAAGCTCAAGAGCTCCTCGACGCCGGCTTCCAGCCTACCATTTTCGAGCGCAGGGATCGACTTGGCAGCGGTGTTTGGGCGCTCGATGACGAACCGGGCAAGTGCGAGGTGCTCTTTGATGAGGGCGGCAGAGCCTACCCGAGGTGGGAGGAGACCGAGGAGAGACGCTGGCCCCCTTCGGCCATATACCCGGGTCTGCGGACCAACATCTCCTATGATCTGATGACCTATAGAGACTCGCCCTTTCGAGAGACCAGCGTAGACGGCCCATTTCCAAATAGAGACGCCGTAGAAGGATACCTCATGGACTGGGCGCAGAGTAGGGAGGGCGTAACACGGAACGCTCGAATGGACACCGTCGTCACCTCCGTCAGGAGGATCCGCGACCCGCCGCCCACGCAGACGAGTGGGTCGGATTCGCTGTGGAAAGTCGACAGTCGCCATCTGTGGACGGGAGAAGAGACTAGCGAAGAGTTTGGGTACATTGTGATTGCCAGCGGGCGATGCAGCATACCCTCCATCGCCCCTATACCAGGTCTCTGGAACTTCCAGGGCACCATCTCTCATTCGGCTTGGTACCGCACTCCTACCATCTACCGCGGCAAAAAGGTTGTCGTAGTGGGAAACAACAGCAGCGGCTTTGATATCTGTCGCGAGCTGCAAGGGCATATAGTACGGGACTTTGCCGGCAAGGAAGAATGGGTTCAGGATGTCAAGAGTGGCTCCACTGGTGTGGAGATCATCAATTCCATCGAAGACATCAAGAAGGCGCCGGGTATGGACTATGATCCTTTGGACGAGGCTTCTCCCGAATGGTGTAGACGGATCAAGGTTGTGCCTCGCATCTCGAGAGTGCAAGAAGATGGGAGTCTGCTCCTCGAAGACGGCCAGCAGCTCAGGGACGTAGACGTCATCATTTTCGCCACCGGCTTCTACATTCAATATGACTTCCTACACCATGACGAGGAGCCTTTTCGGAGCGTTCCGATTGTCGACGCAGCAAGAAAAGCTGTTCTCACCGAGGAAGATAATGCTCGTCTGCAACGGAGGATCGAAAAGCAGCGAGATGGTCGTCCTTTTAAGACTGCCACGCCAGCCAACACAGGCCCGAGCAACCTGGACGACTGGTACCTGCTGTATGCAGGTGACAAGTCCGTCGCCATTCTTGGCCTCCCAACAGCCACAATCCCTTTCCCCACAGCGCAGATGCAGGCTCGGTACATTGCTGCCTACTGGGCCGGGAAAGCTTCCGAGCTCCCGCCTCTGGACAGAACGTTGCCCCCTTCTGATGCAAGTCGGTGGAGCAAGCCTCTAAGTCTGACAAAGGAGCAGCTGCAGGAAAGGGGACACATTGGCGGACCGATGCCCCTCATCTTTAGTAGCCCGAGCGACAGCGACTATCTCGATGGGCTGCTGCGCTACATTCCTGGTGCAGGCGGTCCGCCCCCTTGGCAGGAAAAGGCACTGCACGCTTCGCAGCACACGCTCGAACAGCCCAATGGCCATCTGTCAAGTCCAGCGACAGTTGAAGACCTCAAGACGGAGGCTGCTACTGCTCACCAGGAGTCCAACAAGGCCACTATTTCCAAACCGCTGCAGCAACCTGCAGAGCAGCGCAAGCCTTTCACTTCGGAGGAGGAGGCAAGGCAGTATTACCTCTCGACTCTCAAGTCGGGTCTCATGGGTGGAACTGAAGCGTCTTATGATGTCACGGCTTGGAGAAGACAGAGGCGCACGGAGAACAAGGAGCTGAGGCGGAACGTGTTGGGATATTGAACACGGAAAGTATGGCGGGTGTGCATTTGTACTAATACAGAGACTGTGATAGAGATGGGAGTCTTGCAGAACCCCAATCTATAGATCTTCAATTGTGATATACTGGGCTTAGATCAACCCCGATTCATCGTGTTGCCTGCACCACGCTTGTTGCTCTCCTTGAATTCGTCCCACTCAATAGCCTCACGCCGTGCCTCCTCCTCGGCTTCTTGCGCCTCAAGCGTCCCATCGTTTTCTGCTCGCAGAGCCCTCGACTCTCGCGGCGTAGGCTGAGCAGCGCCAGCAGCTCCTCCGCCCTGGATGATATTCCCTCTCCTCTCCTCCTCCTCGAGGTACTCGTCGATGCTCATCGTCGGCAGACGATGGCCTGGCCTGAAGACGCCCTCTCTGATCCTCTGTCGCTCGTCCAGATCGTGGACCGGTGCTCCTCCGACCATCTGACCATTCGCGCCAAGAGTTTGTGGCTTTCCGTTGGAGGCAGTAATGGTGAAAGGCCGGAGAGGCTTGCCCTTGTCGTCCATCAGCGGGCCAGGTGTGGAAGCGTCGAAGCGCCTCTCTAGCCTGAAGTCGTCGCTACCGCTGCCACCTCGCCTCCTTTCCAGCTCGGCCTCCTCTCGCGCTTGGCTCTCCCTGGCGTCTCTGGCCGCGCTGGCTGGTATATTGGACAACAGCTTGATCTCGTCGTCCATTGCAGCGAGGTTGTTGTAAGCCAGCAGGGCATGGAGCTGCAGGAGCATCAGCAGATATGCCCTCAGATTGGTCGGTGGAGAGACTGTTGTGCCGCCTTGGCCTCCACCGTTCTGTTGTCCTGCCGAACCTCTCTCGCTCCGGCCCGTACCGGACACGAAGGCGCTCGCTCCGGACTCTTCTTCCTCTTCCTCTTCGTCTTCCTCGCCTTCATCCCTCCCTCTCCGACGAGGGAGCACGAGAAGATCCCATTGCGCCTCTTCGGGCTCGTTCAAGGTGGCCGACGACGAGCTACCAGTGGAAGTCCCTGTTCCGGGCACGCTCAGACCGCCGCCTTGATTCACTCCTGCCTTGGCTCTCGCTGCGTGGCGATACTCATCGAGAGCAGTCTTGAAAGCACGTTCCAGCTTGAAGAGAGCGACTTTGAGCTCGCGTCTTTGGTGAGGATTGGTGGGTAGACTCGCAGCGATCGAGCTCGATGAGGTTCGTGGGGCGGAGAGAGGTCGGAGGAGGGAGGCGAGGAGGTGGAACGGGGATGTAGGAGGAGAGGAGGAGGAGCCAGTCTTTGGTAAGATGTTGAGGTCGAACAAGGTTCGGACGAAGGTGATATAGTGTGTCTGGAAAAGGACAGCACAGTCGCAGGAAGTGTCAGCCTACCCGTCTCGTCTGCTCCGCCACGTCCTCACTGTACCCACCCGGCCGGCCTGTAACCGCGACTTCCTAGCTTGCGGATCTCCCATCGTTCTCACATTGCCCTCGACCTCCGCCCAGACACTGTGAAGAAACAGCGCCCGCAGAGTACTAGTAGGCAAGTCCTCCAGCGTGTCGTTGTCCGAGAAGAGGGAGAGCGAGTTGGCAAGGGTGTTGCATCGCTCGATGAGACTTAGCAGGCGAAGGGCAGGATCTTCCTGGGAGGACGCGGCAGCCGAAGTAGATGGTTGAGGAGTTGGCGGCGATGCTGGCGAGGATGCTTGTGCAAAGATGGATGTTAGAAGGGATGTAAGCGAGCTCGGCTGCGGCTGGCTGTGAGTAGCCATGATAGGAGGATGCTGAGGATGTAGTGCTGGGGTGGTAGTGCAAGGGGAGCGTCGTCATGCACACCTTCTGAACGGACCAGGCCCAAATTATCGTGATATCTGATCGGAACGGAAGGACGGGATCTGTGCGCGGTCCTCGGCTGGCATCGGATGCCCTCGATCCACGGCCTCCCCAGTCTCGGAGACAGCCATCGCCCGCTTCTTCTTTTCCACAATCATCACCACCACTCATACCCTTTACCCGTCATCATGAGCTCCTTCCGCCTCGCTGCTCAAAGGCTGCCCGCCGCCGCACTGCGCCCGGCACTGGCTCGCCCAATGATGGCTCGAATCGCGCCAGCAGCTCCCATGGCCGTGCGATTGTACTCGGACAAGCCCACCCCCGAGGCAAAGGCTTCGTCCTTCATCGACTCGCTGCCAGGCAACTCCCTCGTTGCCAAGACTACCTGGATCACTCTCGGTACCGGACTGTCTGCCGTAGCCATCTCCAAGGAGCTCTACGTAGCCAACGAGGAGTCGGTCATCCTGGCTGGTTTCCTCATCTTCACTGTTCTCGTCGGAAGGATGATCGCCAAGCCTTACGGACAGTGGGCTGATGGACAGATTGAGGTGGGTATCTCATGAGCCGAACGCTGCATATATGAGAGAAGGTCAAGGGAGAGGAAGAGGGAAGAGCTTGTGTGGGAGCAGGTCGGGCAGACAAATAGTGTGGAGGGGAGATGTACGGGCACCAATTGAGGCAGAAGGAGTCACACAGAGATATGAAGACCTGCATCGATGCTAACCACCTTCGGTCTTGTACCACACCTCGTCAACCCATCACAGAAAGTCAAGGACATCCTCAACTCTGCCCGTGAACAGCACACCAAGGCCGTCCAGACTCGCATCGACTCTGTCGAGCAACAAAAGGACGTAGTCTCGCACACCAAGGCTCTCTTCGATGCCGCCAAGGTGCGTACTTCACGGCCTCTAGTCGGACCACAGTCTGAGATTGTTGCTGACCCGAGCCTGCCTCGCTATCCTTGCATCCCTCGTTATACGTTGTAGGAGACCGCCGAGAACGAGGCCGCTGCCTTTGAGCTGCGTCAGCGAACCGAGCTTGCCTCCGAGGTCAAGGCCGTCCTTGACTCGTGGGTGCGATACGAGGGTCAGCAGCGAGAGGAGGAACAGCGTCAACTGGCACGATCCGTCATTGAGAAGGTGACAGCTTCGTTGAGGGACGAGAAGACGCAGAAGCAGATTCTGGACGACGCCGTTGCTGAGATCGAGCAACTCGTCAAGAACAAGGCCATCTAAGGCTGGAGTAACTAGCGAGCAGAGTGAGGTTCGAGGCAGCGGCGGTGTGTATTGTTAGAAGGAGGGACAGAGCATTGTTGGAGGATAGGCCGGACTACCCTGGTCTCCTTCGGACCTTCCTAAATCGAAAATCGATCTTCGCACAAACCTCTTACACGAGGATCCGTAGGCCGGAACGTGATGCTTGGCACGACTGCGTACATCCTCCTGACCCACTCTCTCCTGATTGCACGGCCCCTGAGTTGTTGGTAGTGCCTTGGCGTGCATAAGTACTGGACGGGAGGGGGCAGATCCGCCCGTTGCCGGTAGTCCTGGGAGCGCGATCCGTCGGCCCGGCCCCTTTGACTGTTTGTCCCCGCGCTCAGGGGCGATATCGACACTTCGAGAGAATCGTCCTAGGGGCGACATTGCTGCTTGGCTGGTAGTGCATCCTCGGCTTACTGTCCTGCGCTCTCTATGGAATTATGTATATATACAGGCACTGCCGCCCCTCTTGGCAGCAGAATCTTCAACCTCATCCTTTCCACTTGACTTCACTTCCTACTATTCTACTCTACCCACCAGACTCCCAAACCAGATCTCACTATGCTCTTCAACTCTGCCTCCCTCCTCTGCGCCATCGCCGTCGGTGCCATTGCCGTCAGCGCTACCCCCGTCAAGATCAACCGTAAGCCCGTTGACGCCACCGAGTACTTCACTGGTGACCAGACCGTCAAGAAGGCCGAGTACATCTACTACGGTCACGGTCTCGATGGTGTTTCTCGTGAGGACGACGAGTTCGTGAGTGCAGCGGCGTGGTACAGTGGTACTTTGCAGAATGAGACACAGCGTTGACGTTACCCCTCTCTTTCGAATCATACCCTTTTTAGTGCGTCGAGTGGACCCAGGCTTCTCAGGCTCTTGAGCAGAGCGGGGGTGTGAACCTGATGTCTCAGGGCTGCCAGGTTGTTGACTACGATCAACAGGTCGCTGCGTGAGTAGCACACGAGAGGCCTCCTGGTTGAGAGACTATCCTGACCTTGTTTCTCTCTCAAATTGTGTCCACAGCGTCTGGTCCACCGAGGCCCAGAACCGCGGCCACACCTTTGACCGTACTGGACCCGTAGGATACAGCATCCAGGGCACCACCTGGGTAACCCCCAAGAAGGACCGATACATCGGCCACGGTAACGGCACATGTGAGAAGGTCGTCAAGGGCTGGTGCCGTGACAACAACGTCTCCCGCACTGGTTCCGACCTTACCGTCAGCGCTTAAAGATTTGTCGAAAGCTTGAGGCCTCTCGCGAATGCGATCTGCACCTCCAAGATGGTTTTGTTGAATTCTCGTCCGTTCGCTGAATACCGATAATACCGATAATACCTGCCCTTGAATCCGCTGTTGTCGCGCCTGTCTTTGTTGCTCTGTAATGTCTGGTAAATTGCTCAGTCTGCATCATCTGTACACTCGCCCCAGAGTCCCTGCAAAGGGGGGTCAGCTGTGAGCTGTATCGCTTCGCCGTCTATTGTCGGTGTACATCTCTGCGATACCCTAGAGCCGGACCTTGACGCCTCAACTGTCCGCGGGTGAGTCCGTGATACCTCGACGGCTTTTGGTACGCATCTCTCGAGGGCGCCTTTGAACGGTGTCTGACGCAGCAGCTCCGAGGCTCATACGAACTGATCAGGCGACGCGACCCTCACAGTCTGCGGATGATCGGTGCCTACCGTGCTGGCCCTGGCCTGTGTGTCCGTCTGCTGACTATCAATTCCCCGGTCGCCAAGCTCCGTCGTGACATTGTCTATTGGTCGTTCTTCATACAGGGTCTTCAAGGACTTCATCCTGAGAATTCCTTCTAGAAAGCCGAGGAACACTCTGAGAATGTTCTGTATACTGAGCGGGCCGAACAAAATATGGCGACGCATCTCCGTCGATTGCAATTCACACCCCTGAACCGCGCCATGCCAAGGCGCCCTGAAAACTCCAATCAGGGGCCGTGCGATCCTCCACACCTTTGCCGGCGGCCTAGAGGCAGAGCATTGCCACTACCGATGTGACCATCCGCACAGGTACCAAGGGGTCAAGCAATGTACGCAGGGACAATGTTGTCGGGACCCCTATGTCCGCGGCTCCGTAGTCCCTCTACTGTACAAGCGGTCAGGAGGGCCCGGACGACCAGCCCCTGGCCTTGACCAGTGCTCAGCGATCACAGCTCGGAGGTCTATATAATGTCGCCTCTGCTCGCCCTTGTGCCAGACATTTTCCTCATCCACTCACCTCACACTTCACTCCACTCCACTACACCCACACCCACCCCAACTTCCCACATACTTCGCACTTTCACAATGCTCGCCAACATCGGTACCCTTGTTCTTGCCTTCAGCGCTGCTGCTGCTACTGTTGGTGCTGCCAGCATCGAAGAGAGGGCCAACAACCGACCCCACAACGCTAACGAGTACTTCAACAACAGCCATATCAAGCTTGCTGAGTACATCTACTTCGGTCCACACGGAAAGTTCGCCGGTCCCACCCCCGAAAGCTTTGTGAGTACTCTACCATCGTCCACTTCACGAGCCTCGAGTATTGACCTCTCAGAGTCATCATTGCTCCTTCATTTCTCCAGTGCCCTTACTGGCATGAGCAGGCTAAGACCTTCGAGCATGACGGATCCAGGATCTCGGCCCACTGTGTGGTCGTCGACGAGAAGCACAGCGTCGCTGCGTGAGTCATCTACTGCTGTCGCCTGCAAAGTTCGAGAGTCTGAACTGACTTTCTTTCGTCTCACCTGAGCTCATCAGTGTCTATGCAACGGAATACAAAGGCGATGGCCACCCTCTGTCTCAGACTGGCCCCGTTGGCTACTCTATGAAGGACATCGACTTTGTCACCGTCAAGACCGGTCCTTCCTACAAGGCCGGTGGCACATGCGAGACGATCATTGACGCCAAGGGCTGGTGCCGCAACAAGTTTGTTCCCAACTACGGCGTTGACCTCAGCACCGTCGATGCTGACGGCAACGACGTTGACACCACCGACAGCGCTGACAGCGACGAGTAAACTCATCGCCTTGCTGCATGTGTGGTAACCCCTCGCCTACATCGCCCCGCCAGCTCAGCTAGCAACATCCATGTCACCGAAACACCACTTCTCCACGTCACCCTCGTTCCGTCCGTGCTCTGTTAATACTACCCATGCTTTCCTTTGAGTATTTGTGACCTGCAGCTTGGGACTGCCTCGGTCACCGAGCGGCGACTTAGACAAGCGTGCGGAGTGTGATCTTTCCGAAGGTAGAGCTTCACCTTCTCGCTTCTTCCTAACTAACACACACTCGATCCACGCGTCGCCCTCTTCTGCCCTGCTCCTGAGACGATGCTGAGATCGTCCTTGAGAGGCTTACGCTCTTTTCAGAGGTCGTTCTCCACGTCAGGTGCAGCGAGGCTGACTGCAGAAGGCGACCGGCTCATCCTAGGCATCGAGAGTAGCTGTGACGACTCGTGCGTGGCCCTCCTCTCTGCACCGCCAAGCTACACAGCTTCTTCTATCGCTTCTACCTCTCGGTATACCCTCGATGAGATCACAGACGGGCAACGGACCTCAAACAGCCCGGGAAGAGGACGTGCTAGAGTACTGGTCTCCAAGGTGCTACGACAGGATCACTCGCAAACTCAGGGTATCCACCCCCTCTTCGCCCAGCATTATCATATGGCGGCCATGCCCCTCGCCATTGAGCAATGTCTGGCGGAAGGTGGTATCAGCTCAGATGGGAGGGAGGTAGATGGGATTGCGGTGACTCAGGGGCCGGGCATGCCTGGTTGTTTGAGCGTAGGGCTTACCACTGCGAAGACATTAGCAGCTACATGGGTGAGCGAGACTGGAAGGAAGGACAGGCTGAAGGAGCCACCGCTGAACCGGATCTCTTCTCTTCGCAGAAGAAGCCTTTGATACCGGTCCATCACATGGAAGCGCATGCACTGACTCCCTTCCTGACAGAGAATGAGAACACCAAGGAGCCCCTTGCCTTCCCGTTCCTAACACTACTCTTGTCCGGTGGTCATACGATGCTGGTTCTAGCTAGTGGGGTAGGGAGGTACAAGATCCTAGCCTCTACATCAGATGACTCGATAGGGGACGCATTTGACAAAGCAGCCAAGCATCTAGCCATTCCCACAGACTGGCTGCGTCAGTCTCCTGGGGCCTCCCTCGAAGCCTTTGCCGCTCAAGCTCCCCCGCCCACATCTCCAAAGGACGCGATTCCCAGATTCACGCTGCCGCTGAAGGGCAAGCCGGAGTTCTCTTACTCTGGCATCAAGAGTGGGTTCAAGCGCCGGTTGGACGAAGCTGTTGCTGCTGCAGGTTGCGAGAATGTCGAAGAGCTGCCGACTGCTACAAGGCAGATGTATGCCCGGGCCTTTCAGGCGGCCGCCTTCGCTCAGGTGGAGGACAAGCTCGGTCTGGTGCTGGCAAGGCCGAACGAGGAAATTGAAAGCGAGATGGGTAAGAAGGATGTCGTTCGACCTCAAGAGTGGGATAGCGCTGCTGGGCTGGACGATTGCAAGCATCTGGTAGTCAGCGGTGGTGTAGCTGCCAACTCTGAGCTCAGGAGGCGGCTCAGATCGATCTGGAAAGAGGAAGAGGGCCGCCACCTCGTCTTTCCACCTATAGAATACTGCGTAGACGTGAGTATCGCTTGAAACACTTGGTGCAAGAGCAGAGCAAATTGATTGACCTCTCCGTTGCTCCTACAGAACGCAGCTATGATCGCGCACCTGGGTCTTCTCCTGTACGCATCTCACTGCCCCCCTAGAGAGGAGGCTTTTGCTGCATTGCCGCGAGGAAAGTGGTCCATGGAGGACCTTGCCTCTTAAGAGCAACAGAGAGCCCACTGCTCAGATGAACGCGTTGTCATCTCCGTGTCATGCTGATCCGACGCCGGGCTGAGTACACGTAGCTGAGCCCAAACTACCTGCACACGGAAGTTGACGATACGATGTTGTGCTCATCAAGGTGCGCATATGCGTACCTCGGGTCCATTCCGGCTCGAAGTGCGCGAGTTGATGAAGATGGCACTTTAGCACTGTATCTATTCGATGCGGCTCGACACTGGTGGGGCAATCAAGAGCCGATTGTAAAGGCGAGAGCAAAGGTACAAGGTGGCGAAACCCTGCTGCACCGCAAACAACCCCTTCCTTCCTCAGCCTGCTCCTCGTCATCAACAAACTCGCCATGCTCCCCACCACATTCATCCTGCCACACCCTGGAAGCTCTCGCCCCCGTCACCTACCGTCTCGCCTTCTACTCTCGAGGTATGCTGTATGTGCTGAGGTCTTTGGAGTACTGAACACCTCTTTGAGTTGGTAGGCCTGTGCGTTTTGCCTTTCTTGAGGGTGACATCTGGGTCCAGTCGACAACAAGACATAGAAGCCTTCAGGCACGTCTGGACAAGGTCGTTCACGAGCATCATCCCGCATCCAGGCGCCGCGATGAAGCTTGATACTTTGACTTCGTCTCAAGCCACTACAGAGGTAGAGCTGGGTGGCAGTGAATCTGAGGCCGACACAACATCAGCCGAGGTGATCCCGGGGGATCATACTGCACTCGACAATGCAGACAAGCTGTGAGTATCTGAGGGCGATCGATAGCTTGATGCTGATGTGCATCGTTCCTCGCCTCGATGCAGCTGCTGACCCGTCCCTCTCCCCCCTTTTACTCTCACAGGATCAACAACTATGTCCACCAGTATCTCATCGAGCGAGGCTACCATCAGACGGCAGACTGCTTCAAGGACGAGCTGCCTGAAGACATCGCGGGTAACATTTCCTCACAAACAGCCGATTGTGTCAACGTTGGATTTCTAGGTGATTGGTGGATGCTGGTGCAAGACGTCATCCCTCTCTTCAACTCTACGCCTGGAGGTCAACAGACGGCACAAACTGAAAGCACAAGCGTTGGCATATCCGGACCCTTGTCTTCATCATCTGGACCTATCTCTACGTGCTGCGAAACTATCAGGCGAGACGGGTGTGATCATCCATCGGCTAATGTAGACCGACTCTTGGCTCTGAGCTTCGCACAAGTCCGATCTGGGCCCCAGCCAGAAGATCACCACCAGAATGAGCATACGCATATATCACCGCAGATGCTGCATCGCAGTCCATCTGCTCCCCGAATTGCAGACAAGCCTCTCGCATCGACGTCCTGGAGTATGGCACCTGATAGAGGCTATCGTTTGCACATGCCCTCCATGGCGAAGCCCATTCAAGTCGAGCTGGTCGGAACGCCTGCCCCATCGTTTGCACCTCCCTCGACACCACCATCGCCGACCCCAGAGGTCTCCGCTCCTGCTGCATCTGGTAGCAAGAAGAGGCAAAGGGTAAGAAAGCCAGCGACAGGGCCACCGAAGACAAAGACAACTACGGCGGCGCGCCCAACGAAGAGAAGACGATCGCAGACAGTCACCTCCAGGACCAAGGTCATTGGCGAGGAAGGAGGTGATGAAGGAGTTCGTGTTCTTGATCGGTGTGCTGCGAGCCCTCTACCGTCGAGTGAGTCGGAGCAAGGATGGTTGTGCCATGATCCACGTGTCATTCGAAGTCTAAAATACTGATGATCCTCTTCTCACCTCGCACTGGTGATGCGTAGCTCAAAGCTATGACTATGGAGGATCCCCCCTCAATGCTCGTCATGAGAAGCTCGACAGTGCGCAAGACAGCTGCGTGCGCATATTCGAAGAAGGCCTACCTACGATCGATGATGCTGCAGCAGACGCCGCTTTGATGGCAGAGCTTGCTCGCTATGCTGCCTCATACGAGCCCGCTACTTCATCTCAACCACGAGATCGACAAGATCCTGCCTCGTCATCAACGGCCTCGAGCGGTCTCAACGCCTCTTTATGGGCCCAGGTCGCTGCTCAACCCGGACCCGCCTTCGTTGGGGTAATGACAAACAGCTCAACAAGCCAACCATCACTGATGCTTCTCCCAGACTTAACGCCTCTCACTGCTCAGCAAGAGATGTCGTTCCTTGAGTGCGATCCCTTCAATGTCATCGGCAGCACCAGTGGGAGCAGTCACCATCAAGGCTCGACTGTGCAAGGCTCGGATGAAGTCTCGCGTCAGCCAGGCTTCTCTGTGCCTTGGACTCCTACTGAGGCGCCACAGCCTGTCTCAACCCATGCCAATGGGTCTTCTGTGTTACACCCTACCATCAACGTACCTCTCCTTTGTGGCCAAGACTCGGACCTTGATCTTTTCCCCGCCTTGCGGGATCAACTTTTGCCAGTAGCAAGAAAGGCCAAGCGCTCTGGTGACGTGCTTTTAGCCCATGAGGAAGATGCGACGGCAAGTCAAGAACCAATCTATTCCTACTTCAATCCGGCTGGGGAGACGATGAGCTTCCAGCCTGCATCGCCGACGGGCTTGAGCATGTCATACGGCGAGACGAATTCCTCATTTCGGGTCCAGACGAGTCAACAGACTTGGCAGGATTACTCTGAAGACGTGAAGCCCACGCAACGACTGACACAGGACAAGAGCAACTGCCAAGCACAAGTGGCGAGAACGAGTGGCCCTACATTCACACCCGTTCGAGCGCACAGCGCAAGCCACCTCTCCCGTGCAGACCTACCATCTTCGCTGTCCACCTCTGTCACCCCGGCTCGCCCGGCTACTCACGCCGGGCATTCCCAATCTCATTCCACCGCAAAGGGGGTCACTCCTTTTACGCACCTTTCACGAAGGTCCGTCTCGCACATCGCGAGTGAACTTGCTCCTTGGTCGTACGGAGCAACCCACCATGCCCATGCCCATGCCGATGGCCAGAATGCAGTGTCTAGCCAAAGAGAAAGCGATGTCGTCAAGCAGGCCCTTCACCATCTATCAAGCCCAGAAAAGGCCGGAGACAACTCCAAGTCCAGCGCAACGAGCAGCGAATCCCTCTTTCCCTTGTCCTTCAGCACCACCACCAGGACTACCCCCATTGTCAATAGCAACAGCAGTCCACACTGTCAGCAGCAGTCCCAGCCTCCCCTAGGTATCCCACCGCACTGCATCGATTTCGACTTCGACACGAGCGCAAGCTCGAGCGCAAGGGTGGGCAAAAACGTGAGCATGAGCAAAGCAACGACCGAAGCGGATCGACGGATGGCAGCCAAGTTGCAACGGGGTATGCTGGCGCAGGAGCAGGCGAGGGAGAAGATGGTGGAGTATTTCAGACCAAAGGTGAAGTCGAAGTCTGAGGAGGGCCAGGGGGAGGAGGACGGAGGGTAAGTAAGTGCGGGAGGGAGGCAGAGAGAGGCTCAATGACTAGACTAGACATTGTCCTAGCTCTCCCTCGTGCCATTGTCCCAGCTCTCCCTCGTGCCATTGCCATTGCCATCACGCAATAAAGTGTAGATGCAACAAGTGTCTTGTCTTGCATTGGCAAAGTTGATTGAAGCTGGAGCTGGAGCCTGAGCTGGAACTGAATAGGTCTATATACAATTGGGGGCTAGCGATCCATGCATGCGTGTAATCCATCGACTCGTTGCAGTGAAGAGGAGGAGGAGGAGGAGCAGTGC